>NC_081770.1:25527170-25843003 GCF_963082965.1 Carassius carassius | reverse complement strand
GTTTCTCTGGATAGCTAATGCCACCAGCTACCCGGACCACGCACTCTGCACCTTTTATCACGCCAGCCTGAACTCCAGGTGCAGAGCGTTGTCGCCCGAAGATGGTCCTCGGGAGGATTTCGCCGCCTTCATAGAGTGGAATCTGGTGAGAAATGGGTCACCTCTCACGGTCGGCCCAATGGAGGATCTCGCCAGGTCCACTCTGGACCCAGAGCCCAGCCTGCAATCTCCCCACGGTACGAGGCATAAGCCCGAGCCCACCGATGACGGAGAGCCAGAGAGCAACCCGTCAGACCAGGTGCGAGAGCCGGCGACACTGCCCACCACGAGGGAGCATAATGTGGAGCGCCAAATGGGTCAAAATGAGGGGGTTTCCAATGCACCTATGCCAGATCCTCTGTTAAGCCCAGGAAGGGCTCCTGATCTTCCGTTAAGCCCAGGACGGGCTCCTGATCCTCCTGTAAGCCCAGGACGGGCTCCTGATCCTCCGTTAAGCCCAGGACGGGCTCCTGATCCTCCGTTAAGCCCAGGACGGGCTCCTGATCCCCCGTTAAGCCCAGGAAGGGCTCCTGATCTTCCGTTAAGCCCAGGACGGGCTCCTGATCCTCCTTTAAGCCCAGGACTGGCTCCTGATCCCCCGTTAAGCCGAGGACGGGCTCCTGAACCCCCGTTAAGCCCAGGACGGGCTCCTGATCCTCCGTTAAGCCCAGGACGGGCTCCTGATCCTCCGTTAAGCCCATGACGGGCTCCTGATCCTCCGTTAAGCCCAGGAAGGGCTCCAGCCCCAGAGCTTACTCCAATGCCTGCTCCTCCAAAATTCCCACCCTCCCACCCACTCCTGCCTCCTCCTCCGCTGTCGTCTGGCAGCCCCTCTGCTCGCCCTCAGCCTACCATCATTGTGGTGCGAGCTCAGCGGGACCGCCATCCTCCAGCGACGCCTTGGTCGGCGTCTCCCTCACCTCCGCCTCCAGCCTCTGAGGCCTGGACTCCGCCTCGGCCCGTTGACCCGTCGGCTCCACCATGGCTCCTAGCTCCTTCCTCTCCGCCGTGGCCCGGCAGTCCGCAGGCTCTGCCTGGCTCCCTCGTCCCTCCGGCTCCGCCTTGGTCTGGCGACGTCCATCCTATGTCTCGGGACTCCACTCCTCCGGCTTCGCCTCATCCCTCCGTCCCTCCGGCTCCGTCAGGCTCCTTCATCCCCTCTGTGGTCCCTGTCTGCTGGCCTCCCTTTGTTGTTTCTACGGTGCGAGGACGCACCTACCGGGAGGGGGGAGTACTGTCACACACCTGGACTCATTTTGTGTGTTTTTGCCCCTGTGACCCAGTTTCTGTCTTCCGTGTCTGGTTTGATTAGTTTCCAGGTGTGTCTCTTCATTTCCCCATGTGTTCCATGTCCCTGTTAATTTAGTCATGCCATCCACCTGTGTTTCCCCAATTATCCCTTCTACTTAAGCCTTGTCCTTTCTTCTGTTTTGTCGGGTCTACTCGTCTAAATGTCAACTTGTCTACTTGTCAACTTGTCACCTGTTACTTGCCTCTTGCCACCTGTTATTTTGCTACTTACCATGCCTATGTTTGAGTTAATAAATCCTTGTTTCGTTTATCCCTCGGCTTCGTGTTCCTTCCAGCGGCGTAAGCCGTGACAAATATGATAACCATTGGATACTTAAATTATATCAGTGGACATTGAACATTAATTGTTACATTCATATTTATTCAGTAAGGTCATTGGCTCATTGTTCAGTTAATGTAAATGTACAATAATGTGCATGTGATTCTCATAAAAAAGGAAACTATGACAAAGGCTGTTTTGAAGGGTGATCAATATTGATTTGATTTAGTTGTGTTTCTGTATTATTTGTACATAAGACTGAACTTTGTTCTGTTCAGACTGGTTCTCAAATACATAGATACGTGTTGTTTAGTTTGCGTGTTAGCTGATGTTTTACTTTCACGAAGGTGTGGAATTACTGTTGACACTCAATACAAGGATGCTGAACATATAAACACTGTCAAAATATCTCAAAAATATTTCTCTACAGAATTCTGCTGCTAATTGACTGATATTATAAGGGATTCATTAATCATATTTGGTAAAGGATGTAGTTTTAATATTAACAAACATATATATATTATTAAGATTAGATTAGATTAGATTAATATATAAATACAACTATAAGTACAAAAAGCATGGAGCACATATAAAAGGAGGAAAATAAAAAAAAATCTTTACAGAGAATAAGCAGTGTTGAGAATGGATGATGGATAGATGGAGTTAAAATATAATTTTATCATATCATGAGTGAACAATTACAGAATGATGTACAGATAATCCCATCTGTTTTAGGATTCACATTTACAGATGAATTGGCATTAACCTATGTACTGCAGTAAAGTGTGAATCTTTTTAAATCTAAAAGTCCATATCTCATTTGGAGACAAGAAATAAAAAAAAATAAAATGAAAAAATTGCACATTTACTTACCTCAAAACGTTATGCAACAGTAAGCCATTTGAGCAGCAGTAATGTGGAACAAACAGGGTTTATAGCAGCACTGACGGATGTTAATGACATAAAGCAACTGCAGTAAATATTTAACTGGGCAATACAGTAGGGCCATTGTAGGGCTATACCTGTGCAGAAGTGTCTCTGATGCAAATCATTTAGTAAGCATACAACCTTGTTGAACAACTCCATCTCAGTAAGACTACAACAGTTTAAGATGTATTTGTACAATACTTAAAACAGATGAAGAAATATACAGACAATCTTATAAAAAAAGGCTTAATATCAAATTCTTCATTCAATCCAAAAGGTGACAATGTTTAAATCCAAAAAACATTCCCATAGTAAGAGTATCCTCTCAAAAATTCCACCTCTTGAGGTTTTTTGTACCCTCTATGCCAATATACTGTAAAGCACTAACATTGTGGCCCACCTGTCTAAAATGTGATGCTATAGGGCTCCCGTCCTAATATTACACTTCACTAATGCAAGTATGTAGTGATCTAGAATTTTTACCAACATAAGTGAGACCAAATTGACAACACATAAAGTAAATCATGTGTGTAGATGAAAAAGTAATTGTACTGTATATCAAAATGTTATGGCCAATGTGTCTTAGCAACATCTTAGAAACATTGCCAAGCTATAAAACATGTTTCTGATTGCAGAAAAACTAGTTCATGCATTCATAACCTCTAGACTGGACTATTGTAATGCACTTCTAGGTGGTTATCCTGCATCTTCAATAAACAAGCTACAGGTAGTCCAAAAGCAGCAGCTAGAGTCCCTACCTGGTCAAGAAAATATGATCATATTACCCCAATTTTACAGTCTCTGCACTGGCTAGCTATTAAGTTCTGTATCAGTTACAAATCATCATAACTTACCTATAAGGCCCTAAATGGTTTAGCTCCAAACTAGCCTCCTAACTAGCCTTATACCACGTTACAATCCATCACGCTACCTAAATGCACAAAACGCTGGACTTTTGGTAGTTCCTAGGATAGGAAAGTCCACTAAAGGAGGTATAGCTTTTTCACATTTGGCTCCCAAACTCTGGAATAGCCTTCCTGATAATGTTCGGGGTTCAGACACACTCTCTCTGTTTAAATCTAGATTAAAAACGCATCACTTTCGCCAAGCATTCGAATAATGTCTCTCCTAAATTGTGACTGCAGTTGCATCTGATCAAATGCGCATTCTTGTTCTTTAGCTTGGATTAAACTAATTAATTTTACTTTAATGGAAAAGTAGCTATGCTACTGATGTCTCTATTTGTTTCTCTGTTTTTCCACAGCTCCAGTCTGGATCCAGAACACATGAGAAGTGATGATGCTGACCCCTCAGAGGACCCCAGATGATGCAAACCCTGAATCAACAATCAGAACTAACAAATACTGCTACAAGTGTGACTGCATTATATAATAATTGCTGTTAATAATGTTCATCGTCTGGCTAACTAGGTCTTGTATAAATGTTTTTTGAAAAAATCCTGTCATATGTGCACAAACTGACAGTCACCACTTATAAGCTTCTACTTAATATTGTAGAAATGTAATTTTCTGTAAAGTTTCTTTTGTAATGATTTGTATCATAAAAAGCACTATACAAATAAACTTGAATTGAACTGAATTGAAATCAGCAGAACCACCAAGTTTAGGATTCATCAGTGCTGCACACGTGACATGCTAGTAAGATCAGATTTTCCATCTGATCGGTGTAGTGAAACCTGTCACTCTTACTCTTACCAGAGTTGTACCTCAGTTCACTCAATGTGTGCCTGATGAAGACCTGATGGTCAAAACGTTAATAATTTTATGGAGCAGTTATATCTGTCTGTGGACATTACATTAGCTTTTTGGTTTAGACACTCCATGTGCCCATGAGGAGGTCATCACTCTGGTGGTGTGGGTTCTAACACCAACAGGTAATTCTTAGCCATGAGAGGTGTATGACAAATCTATAGCAACCGTAATCTTATCAGAATGAGCTTTATTGCCAGGTGTGTTTACACATACAAGGAATTTGTGACAGAAGCTCTGCAGTGCAACAGCAATTCGGCAACAGAACAAAAACACATAATAAAATAATACAAATAAGTAGGTAAGGAATAACAATATACAAATTGACAATTGTATGTGCAGGTATATTACAATAGGCAGTTTTGTATATACAGGTATGTGCAAAAATTGAAGTATACACTATGTATGTGTGTTAGATAAATAATTGTATGTGTACTGTATATAAATCGTGTTGTGTGTTCCACAGTTATTATCAAGTGTTCATTAGATGGATTGCCTGGGGGAAGAAACTGTACCTGTGTCTGGTCGTTCTTCTGTTCCGTAGCATCAACCAGATAGCAACACTTTTGCTCACTCTGGATATGTACAGTTCTTGAATAGAAGGGAGGGTTGTACCGATGATTCGCTCAGCAGTCCAGACTTCCCTCTGTAGTCTTCTGAGGTCAGATTTGGTACTGTAGCTGAGCTGAACCAGACACTTGTTGAAGTGCAGAGGATGGATTCAATAATGGTGGAGTAGAACTGTTTCAGCAGCTCCTGTGGCAGGTTAAACTTCCTCAGCTGGCGAAGGAATTACAACCTCCGGGTTGTTGAGAGTGCACCAGACAGCCAGCTCTTTAACCTCCTGTCTGTAGTTATGGGATAGTCTTTGCTTAGATACAGGCAGTCCTTGTGAGCAGCCATTAAAGGACAAAAAGCTGCTCATCTGGGCAGAATGCTCAGTGTTAAAGTGTAGTTTGTGCTTAGGGCATAGCATCTGATGAGCAAATGATTTCTTGAAGTTCAGTCCTTCAGCGTAAAAAGCAGACAAAGTTACAATATGGGCATTAAACAGTGTTGAGAGCACATTTTGCACCTAACCCTTCTTGGGTTTAGGAATAACCTTACAATCATTCAGCCTCAATTCCATGTAAGCACCACAATTGGATAGCATTATAAGCCATCTTCAACAAGAGTGATCATAATTCAGCTGTCAAACCGAGGCCCTGCAAGTGAGCAATTTGGAGGGGTGAAGGGGTTTAACGGGCTCACTCCCCTCAGAAAGCTTATCAATAGGTCATTGATTTGAAAAAAAAAATAAAAATCAGTATAGGGGCCACATACACTGTTAATGTAGAAGGTGCATGACTGCTGTCTAATTGCTCCTGCAAGAACAACAGTGTGACGAGTGGGGCGGGGCCGAGGGATGTGGGAAAACGAGCGAGGCCAGTGGAGTGATTGGGAAATCAGCGACACCTGCGACCCACCACCGGTCTAGAGTCCTACAGAGGAGATGGAAGGATATAAAACTGGAGAGAAGACAGTGAAGGACGTGAGAGGACCAGGCCTGGGCTTTATTTTAGGTTTTGCTTTTATTTTATGCGCATCAGTCGTCCGTGAGGGTCGTCCAATGATTATGGAGTTTAATGCATTACAAACAGAATGTCTTGCAATTCAACGGACCTTCCCCCTTTATCAAACCTTAGTGGGGAAAACCACATCCACACATTTTGTGAATGTGTTTCAAGCCAATGACAGGCTTAGTTGCAAGACAATGAAATAGTATGCTGTGTCTTCAAAAGTAAATCTCAGAAATCACCTTGGATGAGGGGCTATCTGTATAGATCTTGTGTTGCCCAGCGCTCATCGTTTTGAGTGTTCAGTTTGTTCTTCCACAGCGTGAAGATAAGGTCATATGAATTTATGAATAGATCGCTCATTTTAAAATCTTTCCCGTCCACTAACATTTGTTATGGCGTTAGCTTAAAACATTAAAATGCTCATGATAACTTTCATTAACTACAATAAGTAAATCCACTTTAGCATCCACTATTGCAAACATGAAAGTTCAAAGGCAATTTAATAAACACTTATTTCTCTGACACAAATGTCTATATAAAGTAATCTATATGGGGTGGACTAGGAATCAATCACCTCGTCACTTTAGAAAAGCTTGCACATTGGCCACAGAGTCTTGAGTCTTACAGCTGCTCAGTTTCTCTGCTAGAGGCTGAGGTTTGCCAGGTGGGGTGTTGAACTGTATGTTGAGCTAAAGAGGTGAGTGGTGAAAGTTTAAGCGAAGACAGCAGCTGACTTCAAGGAGAGAGATTTTCTATTTCACAAACTTAAATTTAATTTTCAGAGTATTTCTTGGAAGAAGGAGTTTCCTTATAGAATCAGCTACTGACACAGTATCGAGTTAATATTCAATCACTCACGGAATACATATACAGGTATGTTTCTCACAGTTAAAAAAAAAAGTCTTAAGCTGTTTTGAAAGGTTGTCTCCTGTTCAGCACTTTAGATGTATTTATTCTGTTTACGTTGGCATGGGCTAGCTGGTGAGTGAGATCTAGGACCCCAGTCCTTACGAGGGGGTAAAATCTTGTGAGGGTGCTGCAAAGAGGACGAGCGTGAATGAACCATGGGTGGTTGATGCTCCACTTCCCACATAGACCTTCAGGGTGGAGTGGGTCAACCCTGCAAAGAGACAGGCCTGCAGGAACTCCAGCACTGTACCAACCGAGCAGTTAACTGAGCTGGCGATCTCCGTACCAAGAAGTGAAAAGTTTCCACTTCAAGGCATACAGTTTCCTTGTAGAAGGAGCTCTGGATTGGAGGATGATCTCTACGACATCAGTTGAAAGACCAGAAGCTATGAATTGTGCCCCCTCAGTGGCCACAACAGTAACTTCCACAGTGACACTCAATAATAACAATGTTGTTTGATCAGAAACACCATATACTGCGGTGCGCCCCTCTTTACCCCAATAGGGGCCGCCCCTAAATGCCCTGAACCACTCATACCCTCGACCTCTGCTTCTGCTGCTTGCGGTATGAGGAGGGGCTACACACCGAGGGCTGCTTCCACCCAGCAGCCCCCGGAGCTAGATAGCTCTAGCTCTGTTCCACCCGGGGGTTCCAAGTGGGGGTAAACAGACGTGATCAATATGGTCTAACCCATGATTTTGACTCTTCTGTGTGGTGGCAGCTTACTCCACAGAAAGCATTAATCTTGCTTGCTTTTCTGCAGCTCATCTTGTTTTTTTAGACAGCCAATCGATGTTTAACTTAGTTACGGCATGACAACTTCCAATAACTCCTCATACTGTGCTGTGTAAGGGGTTGAATCATCTTTGACGCTCTCCAAATCATATTAAAAATAACAGACAGACTGTCAGGCTGTGTGTTGATGTTGGGGATGTTCAGTGCAGGTTGCACTGTTGCACTAGTAGGTGGCGGCAAGGGACCTTCTTTATGAGTGAGTCTCTCGCTGACACCAGTCAAATGAAGGTGACAGGTAAAGTGAATAGCATCGATTACATTGTTACAATGGACCTGTCAGTGGGTAGGAGATATTAGAGAGCAAGTGAACAATCAGTTCCTGAATTGCATGAGATGAAAACAGGAAAAATTGTCAAGCGAAAAGATCTGAGTGACTGACAAATAGCGATGGCTGGACAACTGGGTCAGAGCATCTCCAAAACGGCAAGTCTTGGCTAGCAATTCAAATCCTGTCTAGCCAGTCTGGTCTGATCACACAGAAGAGATACTATGGCACAAACTGCTGAAAAAAAAGCTTGTCTTGATGGAAAGCTGTCAGAACACACAGTGAATCACAGTTTGCTGCATATGGAGATGTATATCGGCAGACCAGTCAGAGGCACCTTCATCTGGCAAACAAGCATCAAAACGGAACCATGTGCTCACAACAAAAGACAAAACCAAAACAAAACTTAGAGAATTAGCACACAGATCCACTAAACCGGAATCTAACCAGACAGGAGCATCAGGATCCAGATACTAGCCTTCATAAACACAATCCACTGCATGAGTGTCCTGAATAGATAATACCGCGTTTGAATAGTTATGTCGACATACATATATATATATCATATATATATATATATACACACACACACATATATATATATATATATATATATACACACACATATATACACACACACACACACACACATATATATATATATATATATATATATATTAGGGGTGTAACGGTACGCAAAAATCACGGTTCGATACGCAAATGAAATGCAAACATTAAACTGCTGGTTGTTTATTACTATAAACTTTTTTTAACAATTTGTTTACACTTTTTTTAAGTACTTTTAAATAAAATATATATAAAATAAAATAAAGAATAATAAATAAAATACTGCTGCAAAGTTCTCCACTAAATAAAATACTCTCAGTCTCAAACCAATATCATATAATAAAATATAATGAAAAATATAAATAAATAACTATGATTACAGTGCAGCATTACCAATCCCAGCTTGTAGGCCTGCTCATATTTAAAAAATATAGCTTTTCCAAAGTGTAAAGTGCAGCACCAACAGTTTTGAGACCTGCTCAGATTTCGTTATTGCGTTGGACCGATCGGAATTAAGAGCAAAGGTCTGTTTAAATGCCGATGGGAGCATTTAAGTGATGTTCACACTCGCGTGATGCCTTTTGAAAACCTTAGGCCAGTAACACACTGGTATATTGCAATTGTCAATACTGTTAACCGTGTCCTTTATCAGTAGGCTTTATATTTATGCTCAACATGAAGTATAGATATTGTTGTCGTGAAGACAAGATCCTGGTCTGTCAGCGGCCTCCCTCTGTTACCTACAGCAGCAGCATCAGGAACGATTCTGGTGTGTAAAGACACAGAAAACGCGAAGCAACTGACACGCAGCAGAAACGCACACTCACGGCTCGCAGCCAGTGTGTCACCGGCCTTAGAATCAGCTGCAGGGATGGGATTTGCGCTGAACGCAGAGACTTCCGCCACTTAATATGTTCGTTTGGAAACACAAAAATTTACCTATTGTTCCGCATACAAAATATTGCAATCGCTCATTCGGTACACACGTGCACCGTACCGAAAGCCCTGTACCGAAAGCCCTGTACCGAAAGCCCTGTACCGAAACGGTCCGGTACGAATACACGTACCGTTACACCCCTAAAAAAAATATATATATATATATATATTAAAGTTTATCAGTAGGTGATGTAATGTTGAAATTAATAAGAAAAAAGTCTTAAAACAGAAATGATTTCTGGACATTATGTGAATGTCAAAAAAAAAAAAAAAATACCTAGAAGACTATATAAGTGGTAGTCTGTTTAACAAAGGGAATTTTAAAAGATGAAAAAGAAGAATTAGTGATAATTATTAAATTATGAATAAATTATTGATATTGAGTGGATAATATGTTATCATGTAATAAATACAACTGTGGTCTGATTCAGAGTATAATTCATTCTGCTTTCTAAAGATTAGTTGGTAGTAATGAGATTAATCACAACTATTTTATGAACCAACACTTTTGGTTTACTCTTTTTTATTTTAGTGGGTTCCACAAGTGAATCATCATATTTTTGTGTTGGTGGCATCAACACATTTGAAAACATGTCCTGCTTCAGATTAAATGTGTCTTTAGGAACTTATGTTTACTAGTTCGTCTCTTTCTGTTTTGGAATTCCTGTCTTAATCTGTATCTGCTGAAAGTTTGTTGATGTGGATATTTCTTTTCTACCACTTTGACGTTGAATTACAAGTGTGCACATTATTATTTTTGTGAAGCCTGACTGGTTGAGTTGTCCATGATGTTAGACCTACATATTTTAGGAAATACACAAATCAAGATTTTAATCAACTTTTTTTTTTTGTAATCAGTTAAATTACTATAAGATAATAAAGTCTGATAGTGTAAAATGTAATAGCTTGTCAATCTACTATTCTCTAACAAAAATATAGTGTGAAGAGTCTGTTTGTTGTGGATTTTTAAAACATGTTTTACTTTGAGAAAACATTATGAGCATATTTTGGCATTCAGATTGGAAGCTGAAAAACAATTGCTAAAAAAGAATGACAGAATAGCTGGGGAAACAGCATTTTTCTTCAATGGCAAAATAACTGAAACTCCACATTAAATAAAGGCGCTATTGAATAATTAGCACTTTATGACTGAACACAGACAAACCTTACCATATTATGCCCAGAAATCTAATTAAACTTAAAAAAGAGAAAAAAAAATCAAAAAGTAGCTCTTTGGAAATGGCCTGGCACGAGTCACACCCTCAAATTTGTATACTGTATTGTTGTCATGATTTATAAATGAATTTATAATTAATTTATTAATTTATTAATTAATGAATAAATAAATAAATTTAAATAAATAAATAAACAAGCAAACAAAACTACATATTGTTACTTTCAATTAATCTAAACTGAAGTGCTAAACCAAAACCAGAAACATGTTCCACTGGCTTTGACAGTTGACAACCAACTACTCTCACCTTTGTCTAGAGAAGAGGTTTAACTGTGAAACAAGTGCAGTATTTTTCCAATACCTTCATATTTATAAAGTTCTCACAGTCATCTTAACCTCAAATGAAAGAACAGCATTGCAGTTCATCTGCTTTCATTGTTTTCTAGATTTACACATTGCCAAATGTGTAAGTTCACGCAAAAAAAAGGAAAAATAGAAAAAAATGCTGTAAAGTTACACCCTCAGGCCATCCAAGATGTTTTTTTCTTCAGTAGAACAGTAAATATTTTTTTTAGCTGAAACAATTATTCTTTGTGATGAATAAAATGCTACTCAGCAGCTATCAGCTATTGAGAGTCAAAAAAGCATATAAGGGAATAAAAAAATTAATACCTGTGGCTCCTGACAATATACTGAGGCTTTATGAAGCGAAAAAATTGGTGTGTGCAAGAAATTCTACATTCTTTACAATATCATTGCCTGCAATCTAGCCATGGTCAAACAGGGAAGTCCGATTATTTTCCAGCAAACTGGTTCAAATAGCTGGTTCACCAGTTCATTTACATACAGTGATACCGTAAGGTATACACAATTTAATCACCCAATAATGGACATAGATATTTTACCTGTCTAAAGTGAATATCAAGTGAATAAACTACTATTAATCAAGTCACCTTTTTACATAAACCATGCAAAAACATAAAAACTTTCATTCCACACCTTCATCCGACTACTCAGTTCACACATGTGCATATAACCGGCTCATGGTGGCCATGTCTTAAATGGTGCCCTAAACCCTTCCGGACTTCCTCTGAGTTTTCCCCTTCATGACGTAATACCGTTTTGACTGTGTTGTAAAAGTCTGCTGCAGAGCTCACCCCAGTGGGGGCTCAGCAGAAGTGCGGATCAAGGGTGCATAGTGGCCGCAAAATGGGTACCCTAAAATGACGAATGGGACACACTACTTTATTATAAATTTAACGGACAAGTGAACAAGGCGGCTATTGTAAGTCCATAAGACCGCTATTACACATGAAGTGTTCCATTTAGGACAGGACTGGTCTTCTGTCCTAGTCAAATCTGTTTCCTCAGTTTAGAGGCTCTTTCCCAAATCACACCCTAAACCCTTATGTGTCCATATTTTCGTGACGTAATGTCACTTTGACTGTCAGGTAGAAGTCTTCCATGGAGCTCACTTGAGTGCAGGCTCAGCAGAAGTGCGCATTGAGGGCGGATAACAAAGGGGGCACTAGCGGGACCCTTCTGAAAGCTAAAATGATGAGTGGGACACTCTACGGGACACCCTGCTTGGCCTTTGCACTTCGGCCACTATAACATATTTGGTTCAAGTGAAGATGAAGACCACAAGTGTATGTAGAACTTTGCATTAACTGATGGGACACACTTATAGTGTTGTAAAATTGCAAGTTTTTACAATACTTTGCATTTAAAATATCTAATTCTAAATATCTTTTCTGTAGTCTCTATATCATGACACAGTTCAATCTGTGGTAAATTTAGTTGCAAATGTTCTTCTTTGCACCAATAAAATGTAATAACATCTAATTATTATGTAACGGGGTGACTTAGCTTAAGGGGGTGGAAGCATAACGTAGACGGTGAGTGTCCCTTGGTGGAATGATTTTTTGGGGTGAACACAGTCAGCAACAAGATGGCCGATCTTCCGGGTTTTAGAAAACAAACCAGTTACGAGTAATTTGTAACGAGAAAATGGGAACTGGTATACGGGTTAATCAACGTGGGCTTGTGATTGGTGACTAGACTGGTTGGAGTACTTTAAATACCCCAGGAAACAGCAGTATAGGGGGGAAAGGATGGTGATACGGAGGATTGAGGATCAACTGGAGTGAGGACGTCGGCGAGTGGGCAAGTTGCAAACTTATGTGATTGGATCACTTTTAGTTGAGCGATGAAGGTATAAGGACATATGGCTAATAGTGGAGCTTAGGAATTGGATCGATAGTGACGGACTCTGTGGACGTGAGGAGACTGAATATATCCACCCTCAACAGATAAGTGATTTCTGTATATATTGAGGAGACAGTGTAGCTATGCTAGGAAACTAATAGTGTTGTAAACGTGACTCTACACATGGCTGGTCCTCTTCACCTTGCTTGCTGACTCCCTCGACTGGTAAATAAGTTAACCCCGTGTGAAGACGGACTGGCATCTCTTATGCAAGCTGGTTATTTCATGCAGAGAGCTGCACGGGTCCGATTTTGAAAATCCGCACCCGGCCGTACCTGCAGTGCTTAAAACCGCATTAATTAAAATCCCCACCCGACCCGTTTAAAATAAAACCGACACCCGACCCGCACCCGAAATCAAATCAGTTAAGCCAATCACATTAGACTCACTTTTTTCAAATTTTATTGCCAGGTCATACAGAAGTTATTTTTGGAAAATCTTTTTAAAAGATATTTGTTTTTTATACATTTTATCTTAATTTTGGTCAATGTTTTATCAATCAATTGCCCGTATTTAATAAATAAGAAGCAAATATATAGCAGACAATGTAATAACCTTAATGTAATTGAAAGAATTACTAAAAAATATTTTGCTACCTAAAAGTTTAATATTTTTTGTGTCACGCATGCATGCATGTCTATTTCCCTCATATTAAATATAAAACGCATGTGGACTGATATTTTTCCAATGTCTGGATTCCTTTATTAATGGAGTATATAAACAGACATTTCAATATATTGGTATTAAATGCATTTTCTGAGAATTTATATTTCACATTTTTACTGCAAATGTCGAAATACGTGCTCTTTGGTCCATCAGTGCTTGAGTCACTGATCACATTAGAATAAAATATCTCATAATAAAATACAAAATTGACTGATTTATGAATGTATATGCATAGTTCTCATCAGTCAGAAATACAGATAAATGCGTTCATTTGTTGTATTTTTGATCCTGAAAGAAAACAGAACAACAAAACAGCAAATCATACCACTGTCTGAGGTTGTGCTTCAAGTAGAATGCACCCATTTTTAAATCGTCCACAGCTGAGCATTGCGAGAGGCGGATCTGCGCCAGAGCACACATGTGAATGAGCTGCACAAAGTAATTTTCAGATGCAATTTAAAAAAAAATAACAACAACCCTGGATAGCCTAGATTAGGCCCATATTCACAAATGTGCTAGCTATGGAATGAAATATCTGAAATTCCGATTGTCAAATACATGCAAGTGGAAGTGTATTGTTGTTTAAACACCTTTATAACGATCGCGTTAGTTGAGCTGTATGCACGATATAATTTTATGACACAAATTTTGAAATAGGCTTAAATCAAACACATTTTAATTCAGATTCTGTATATATATATATATATATATATAAATATATATATTAAAGTGGAACGAAGGCCTATTTTTACGTTTGCAGGTGTCTGTTTTGAACCCGTGTTTAGACCCGTGTTTCCCCTGTGTCCGACCCGACCCGCACCCGTATCCGACGCAGTTGGATATTTTTCACCCATTTCAGCCAAACTTGCGGGTGCGAGAGGGGGAACAGCATGCAGATCAATCTCTGTCTTCGTTGTTTGAGCGAGCGGTTCCTGTTGACTGTTTTGAGAGTGTGGATCATGGTTATGGTGTTCTAGATGGCTTGCTAGTGAGGAAATGGACACCCGCAACAAACATTTCACTGGGGGAACCATGGTTTCAGGTTATTGTGCCTATCACCATAAGACAGCTGGTGTTAAAGACTGCTCATGACATGTTGGGGCATTTGGGGGTGAGAAAGATGTATGAGCGCATTATGCGTCATTTCTATTGGCCAAAATTAAAGAAAGAGGTTGCGGCCTACATTAAAACCTGCCACATTTGCCAGATGACTGGAAAGCCCAATCAGGTTATAAAGCCTGCACCTCTGCATCCAATACCTGTTTTAGCTGGTCCTTTTGAACATTTACAGTTGGACTGTGTAGGGCCATTAGTTGGTGCTAAATCTGGGTCTAGGTATTTGCTGACCGTGATGTGTCAGGTAACCCGTTATCCTGCTGCCTACCCACTACGCTCTATTACTACCAGGGCCATTGTAAGGGCTCTTACTCAGTTTTTTTCTATATTTGGTATACCAAAAGTTGTCCAGACTGACCAGGGCTCAAATTTTAGGTCTCGTGTTTTTGCTCAGGTCTTACGCTAGCTTCATATTAAACACAACAAAGCCTCAGCTTACCATCCTCAGAGTCAAGGTGTGCTTGAACGTTTCCACCAGACACTGAAGTCCCTTCTCCGTGCATATTGTATGGAGCTGGGACGTGACTGGGAGGAAGGTTTGCCATGGCTGTTGCTTGCCTCTAGGGAAGTCGTTCAAGAGAGTACAGGGTTCAGCCCTAATGATTTAGTGTTTGGCCATTCTGTACGTGGACCTTTGGCTGTCCTAAAAAATGGTTTGGACCTCAAAGAACCACCAAAAACCTTGGGTGATTATGTCAATGGTTTTAGGAGACGTCTTTATGAGGCGGGGAGGTTGGCCCGTGAGAAGTTAACAAACACTCAGTCTAAAATGAAGGAGCAGTATGATAAGCGAACAGAGCGTCGTGTTTTGGCAGTCGGTGATAAAGTGTTGGCTCTTTTGCCGGTTGTGTCATCTCCTTTCCAGGCAAAGTTTTCTGGACCGTATATGGTTGTCAAGAAGGTTTCAGATGTTAATTATGTAATTGCCACTCCGGACAGAAGGAAAAGTACTCAGTTGTGTCACCTTAACCTGCTTAAGCCATATCACGAACGTTCAGATGCATTCAAGAGTAAAACTGCTGCACAGCCTGTAGCTTTAAGTGATGCCAGTTTGTCTCCTGTTTTTTCTCTTGTTCCTCCGGTGGCAGCGCAGGAGCAAGAGGAGATCAGAACTCCTGATGATGGGGTTTTGCGGGCACGTTTGCACAATTCTGAGACAGTGAAGCAACTTCCACAGTTGCTGCAGCACTTGTCTGGGAACAAGTGTACTGAGATAATTAATTTAATTAATGATTTTCCAACTCTCTTCTCAGATACTCCGACTCAGACGCATCTCTTGAAACATGATATAGATGTTGGTGAGGCTTCTCCAATTAGGCAGCGGTTTTATCGTGCTTCCCAAGAGAAGCGGAAGTACATCGACACAGAGGTACCTTCTCGACAGTGGGCTGGCTGAACCTTCTGCATCGGCCTGGGCATCACCATGCCTTCTGGTTAACAAGCCAGATGGTACTTTTAGGTTTTGCACTGACTATCGGAAACTTAATGCAGTCACAAAGCCAGATAGTTTTCCCTTACCTCGTATAGAGGATTGTGTAGACCAGATTGGTGCCGCGACATTTATTAGTAAATTCGATCTCCTTAAGGGCTACTGGCAGGTGCCCTTGACTGACCGTGCAAGAGAGGTGTCTACTTTTATCACTTCACGAGGGTTGTTTTCATATAAGGTAATGAGTTTTGGGTTACGAAACGCTCCTGCCACCTTCCAGCGACTGATGAACACCGTGGTCGCTGGTCTAGAGGGTTGTGCAGTGTACTTAGACGATGTGGTGGTCTTTAGTAACACTTGGGGTGATCACTTGAACTCTATTAGAGCTCTGTTCCAGCGCCTTGCCCAGGCTCACTTAACTATCAACCTCGCAAAGTGTGAGTTTGCGAGGGCGACGGTAACCTAATTGGGAAAGGTGGTAGGCCAAGGGCAAGTGTGTCCTATTCGTGCTAAGACTTTGGCTATAGATCAGTATTCGTCACCTACAAATAAAAAGGAGTTGATGAGGTTCTTAGGTATGGCGGGGTTTCATCGTTGTTTCTGCCCAAATTTCTCTACGGTTGTTGCTCCGCTAACTGACCTACTTAAGTCCGGTGTTAAGTATAGCTGGACACCTGTTTGCCAGTCTTCCTTTGAGACCGTTAAAGCTCTCTTAACCTCCTCTCCTGTCCTTGCAGCACCGCAGTTGAACCAGGCGTTCAAGCTGCAAGTTGACGCTAGTCAGGAAGGAGCTGGAGCTGTTTTGCTCTTTCTGCAACCATACCACTTGGATATTCGTCACATTAAAGGCACAGATAATGTGATTGCAGATGCCTTATCTCGTGCTCCCGCTGGTTAATGTTTTGCTGTTTGTTACCCTATGTGTTTTTTTTTCTGTCTCTTCTGTCTTCCAGGGCCCGGATTACATAAGTTGGACAGTTGTGAGTTGCGTCTGAATAAATGGGTTACAACATTTGTATATAGAATGGTGTTTTTGTACATATCTTTTGAAGTGTTTTGCAAATTTTTTTGCACTAAATTTTCACTCTTAACGCTATGATATTAAGTTTCCTGTAGTGTTATTCACATTATGGTTGTGGTGTAGCAAAGCCTCCAAGACCCGTTTTTTTAAGGGGGGGGGGGGGGTGTTACATCCAGCGATTGTCTGTATTTCTCCTGTCCTGTATTTCCGTGTCTTGTTATCTTAGGTCAGTTCCTGTGCTTAATTGATGGGGTGTGCCGGTGCGCGAGGCGTGTCCCAGCTGATGGCATAAAGAGGGCTTGGTTGTGGCGCGTGGAGGAAGGAGAGAGCGGGAGAAAGCGGCTTTGTTTTGTGTTTGAATTGTTGCTTTAATTTGATCTTTGGTTATGTAAACTTTTGAGTTAACAAATAAATCCTTAGACATTTGTTTGCCAAACTTTCTCCTGCCTCTTTTGTTACTATTTGAGAGCCAGTAGTAACAAGTGGTCTGCCCCCGAGACCAATGCTCTAGCCACAGACCTGTTCAAAAACAAAAAACCACACAACCCAAAACACGCAACCTACAATGTAAGCACAAAAAGAAAGGTTATGGTCAATTGATTAAATACATATCGCTGAACTTACCCTCCATGTCCAACATTCCAGTGTAACCTCTGATTACAATAGAAAATCTATTGTATTGACTCCAACAAGACAACAAACATTCATATTAGTCCCAGAAACGCACAAGGCACAATATAACGTTTAGGTTTAGCCTACTGTCTGATCGCACAGCTTTTTCCTCCGTTCACGTTACTTGCAATCGCCCAAAACAAAAAAACAACGCCAGATTTAATACCGGAGACACACGAGCGAGCGTCCCATATCAGCCTCCGATTACAATAGATTATAGGCAAAATTGTTTTTAAACGAGCCCCCACTTGTTACTACTGGCTCTCAAATAGTAACAAAAGAGGCAGGAGAAAGTTCGGCAAACAAATGTCTAAGGATTTATTTGTTAACTCAAAAGTTTACATAACCAAAGATCAAATTAAAGCAACAATTCAAACACAAAACAAAGCCGCTTTCCCCCGCTCTCTCCTTCCTCCACGCGCCACAACCAAGCCCTCTTTATGCCATCAGCTGGGACACGCCTCGCGCGCCGGCACACCCCATCAATTAAGCACAGGAACTGACCTAAGATAACAAGACACGGAAATACAGGACAGGAGAAATACAGACAATCGCTGGATGTAACAAGGACTCTGATTTCATGACACCATAAGGTAGCTGTGTGCCTTCCCACTGTGCACGGTATTGCTCCATACTTTGTTTACACTGTGTGTTATTGCATGGCGCTTGTTTGTAGTGGTCATATGCTGTGTATGTTTGGTTGGAGTATCCACCTTGTATGAATACTTTGAGTGCAGTTTTATTCACAAATATATTTAACTTGGGTAATTTCTCTCATTCCACAGGAGTGTGAGACACATTGGCTCAGAGTGTTAATGAAAACCTTGTACATTGTTGCCTTGTATCAACAGAATCTAGAGAGCCGCTGTTACATCCCGCTGACCTTCACTGTTATACGCTATCTGTCTGAGTCTGTAGAGCCATTGTTGTATCAAGTTATACAATTTCCATTGCTGTTACGCTCCAACTGCCTGCTGTTAATGTATCAAGCTAAGCTGTCTCATCACTGTTATGCTCTGACTGTCTGATTCTGGAGAGGCATTGTGTAACAAGCTAAACTGCTCCATAGCTCTTACGCCCAACTGCCTGAGCCAGGTGAGCCGTTGTTGTACCAAGTTGACATAACCTGTGCAGTGTTGTCCTGTGCCCGCAGAGCATGGAGAGCCATTGCAGTATCCAGCTGACCTCCCCCTTTGTTATTGTAGAGCTCTAATTGACTTGAAACAGGTGTTTGCCTCACTGCAACAGCAGAGCGTAGAGAACGACGTGCTGTATCCAGGCCAGCCGTTTGTTGGTGTCTGAATCCAGCTGAGACTGGTAGCTCTTCCTAACATTACAAGTTACCTGTAGATTGCTGACCGACAATGAGAGTCAGTGGCGGAAAGCGCCCCCTGCCTGTGACAATTATATTAATATTTAACTTACATTGGAAAGGTTTCTGTGACATCTCATGAGATTTTGGAAAAATACTCACGATTTATTCCAAAACATGATGCATGATGGGATACACTAAGCCTGGAATAGTGCTCCGTAGTGGTATTCAAGATGGTTGATTTAGTTTTAGGTGCACTGCGCTCTGGGAGGGTGTGCTGGGACAGTCTTGCACAATTACTTTCTGTTGTGTGCATGTGCTCTCAAGTGTGGGTGATTGGACAAGGCAATTGGGTTGCATGTTTTATTAGTGCAAAGATTAGTTGTAGTGATATTTATTTTGTACAACATTTGCAACTGAATTTTTATCACTCAATTCGAATACAATATACAGTATTTTGTCTCATTTTGAGTCAGGGTGACTGTCAGGCACACATATACACATTCCTTGTTTATATATATATATATATATATATATATATATATATATATATATATATATACAGTAAATATAAATAAGTTTTAACTCTGTTATTGAACTAGGAGTCCTGTAATGCTACTGAATCTTCACCCTTAACTTTGTCTTACACAATCTTGCTGCCATTCTGCCTCCAGTGCACATTAATGTCTTGAAGTTCAAGATCATGTGCAGATAAAGAACACGGCAAAATAACGGAACCACCAATAACAGCCTCAACTGTGTCCTGCGGAGATACTGAAATCACACAAAACTAAGTCCAAACACACAATCTGGCATTTATACATGATACATGAATGTATCTTTTAAATATAGTTTGTCTCATGCTCACCTTTATCTATAAGCATTGTAAACACACAGATGAAGTAGCATCTGCAGAAAAAGGATAAAAAAAGTTTCTATGAGTTCCTGTAACTTAATAAGTAGGTCATCACTAGTAATGTCAATGACATAAGTTTGATCCTCATGTAACATAGATGGAGTATACGTTGTGAGAAAACACGATAAGTGCACTGAATATAACATGAAGACATTTATTAACACCTAGCAGTGAAAAAGTACATGCAGCACTTTCGGTTCAATGAAACTGGAGTGAACCCCATACATCCTAAATGCAAACCTTTTAACCGTTTACTACTCTTAATGTAAAACAGCTATTATTATTAGCTCATATTAGAACAGCTTGTAACAGATGTGTTTGTATGTTAATGAAGTTAGACAACCCAATGTCTGAGATCTCAGTGTCCCACATTCATTTCCATTCGACACTGTGATCGGCCTAAGTGGTGACTGACTTCTTTAAAATAACTAAGCCACTTGAGCATATTCACCAATCATACCCTACTGATAAAACATTAATACCTTGAACACACTGTAAAACTAGACATATAAAATAAAACTAACTGCACATGCAGACACAAAAGATGGTCAAACAAAATGCTAATGCTATTTGCTAATAACTCAAATCAAAATAATAGTTACAGCTATTGTTACAAATTATGAATTATTAGTAATTAAAGATGCTAAAAATCTTAATTCTAGTTTAAACAAACAAACTGTCGACTAAAATACATCAGGCAAAAACACTGAAATGAACAAGCGAACTACAACATAAGTCATATCAAACTGTCTCTGTCATGTGTGGACTTTAGTTCAACAATAAAAGACAAAAATTCTTACTTTTTGTTTTGTTATCTTGAATCATCATATTTCCTATCATTGGTTAGACTACAACATTTGCCAGTTTGCATAGAACAAATATTAAATTGGTTAAAAAAAGAAGAAGAATAGCTTGTCATTTCAATATGAATCCTTACATTAAATGTGATTTGATCACAATTACCATTTAATAATTAGAGTAAATCTAATCAGTAACTTACTGTACATGAATATGAGAGTGAAGCTTCCTTTAGGCTGTATTCTGGATCCTGAACCTCAGATGAAAACAACATTTCTGAAAGTTGTCTTGTATATTCCATTGTGTCACAGCTTTCATTGTGTCTCAGTACAATGTCATGTCTTGACTTCAGTTTCTGATCATTTGGTTCATGACAGACTGAACAGGTGCTCCTAAATGACAGGAGTGGAATCAGTCTGACAGCAACAGAGATAAAAGTAATGGAAAGAGATGTAAACACTTGGCCCCAGGATATTGGAGCTGAATATATCAACAAGACAAAATCTGTGTATATCTGACATACAGGGTGACAAGATGGTTCCTACTTAAACACATTAGTGACTTCTTGTAAGGCACATGCAAATAAAATAGGCAAATATGTACATAATAAATTAATATTGATTATTCATATAACTCCATATTCAGTTTGTATTCCTAAACAAATAAGAGTTTTTTTTTTTTTTTTTCAAACCAATGGTTTCCTCTGGAAATTCATTTTTTAGTAAAATAGGATCTGCAGTTAACATTAGGCTTCTTGAAGAGACTTTCATGTTTTTATTCAACAGATTAAATACAGGCATGTGAATTTTGTGTAAGGTCTAAAAGTGTCACAAGAATATGACTTTGGGTGCTTCATGAATGACTCTGTCACACACCTGGACTCATTTTGTGTGTTTTTGCCCCTGTGACCCAGTTTCTGTCTCTATGTGGTTTGATTAGTTCCCAGGTGTGTCTAGTCATTTCCGCATGTGTTCCATGTCCCTGTTAATTTACTCATTCCATCCACCTGTGTTTTCCCTATTATCCCTTGTATAAAAGCCTTGTCCTTTCAGTTCTGTTTTGTCGGGTCTACTCGTCTACTTGTTACTTGTTAACTTGTCTACTTGTCCGCTTGTTACCTGTTACTTGCCACTTGCCACTTGCCACTTGCCACCTGTTATTTGCTACTTACCTTGCCTATGTTTGATTTAATAAATCCTTGTTTCGTTTATCCCTCGGCTCCGTGTTCCTTCCAGCAGCGTAAGCCGTGACAGAAGACCCGACCTAAAAAGTTAAAAACTGCGTGTTTTCCCTCCGTTTTGTTTTCCGTTTTTTCACAGTCTTTTTCTTTCCGTAGTGTGTAATGGATCCCCTCTATCGCCCCGAATACCTCCTCCTCCTGCTGGAGCAGGAGGGACTGTCTCTCGAGGACCATACCAGACGGTTTCTCTTGATAGCTAATGCCACCAGCTACCCGGACCACGCGCTCTGCACCTTTTATCACGCCAGCCTGAACTCCAGGTGCAGAGCGTTGTCGCCCGAAGATGGTCCTCGGGAGGATTTCGCCGCATTCATAGAGTGGAATCTGGTGAGAAATGGGTCACCTCTCACGGTCGGCCCAATGGAGGATCTCGCCAGGTCCACTCTGGACCCAGAGCCCAGCCTACAATCTCCCCACGGTACGAGGCATAAGCCCGAGCCCACCGATGACGGAGAGCCAGAGGGCAACCCGTCAGACCAGGTGCGAGAGCCGGCGACACTGCCCACCACGAGGGAGCAAAATGTGGAGCGCCAAATGGGTCAAAATGAGGGGGTTTCCAATTCACCTATGCCAGATCCTCTGTTAAGCCCAGGAAGGGCTCCTGATCTTCCGTTAAGCCCAGGACGGGCTCCTGATCCTCCTGTAAGCCCAGGACGGGCTCCTGATCCTCTGTTAAGCCCAGGAAGGGCTCCTGATTCCCCGTTAAGCCCAGGACGGGCTCCTGTTTCCCCGTTAAGCCCAGGACGGACTCCTGTTCCCCCGTTAAGCCCAGGACGGGCTCCTGATCCTCTGTTAAGCCCAGGACGGGCTCCTGTTCCCCCGTTAAGCCCAGGACGGGCTCCTGATCCTCTGTTAAGCCCAGGAAGGGCTCCTGATTCCCCGTTAAGCCCAGGACGGACTCCTGTTCCCCCGTTAAGCCCAGGACGGGCTCCTGATCCTCTGTTAAGCCCAGGACGGGCTCCTGTTCCCCCGTTAAGCCCAGGACGGGCTCCTGATCCTCTGTTAAGCCCAGGAAGGGCTCCTGATTCCCCGTTAAGCCCAGGACGGGCTCCTGTTCCCCCGTTAAGCCCAGGACGGGCTCCTGTTCCCCCGTTAAGCCCAGGACGGGCTCCTGATCCTCTGTTAAGCCCAGGACGGGCTCCTGTTCCCCCGTTAAGCCCAGGACGGGCTCCTGATCCTCTGTTAAGCCCAGGACGGGCTCCTGATCTTCCGTTAAGCCCAGGACGGGCTCCTGATCTTCCGTTAAGCCCAGGACGGGCTCCTGATCTTCCGTTAAGCCGAGGACGGGCTCCTGAACCCCCGTTAAGCCCAGGACGGGCTCCTGAACCCCCGTTAAGCCCAGGACGGGCTCCTGATCCTCCGTTAAGCCCAGGACGGGCTCCTGATCCTCCGTTAAGCCCAGGAAGGGCTCCAGCCCCAGAGCTTACTCCAATGCCTGCTCCTCCAAAATTCCCACCCTCCCACCCACTCCTGCCTCCTCCTCCGCTGTCGTCTGGCTGCCCCTCTGCTCGCCCTCAGCCTACCATCATTGTGGTGCGAGCTCAGCGGGACCGCCATCCTCCAGCGACGCCTTGGTCGGCGTCTCCCTCACCTCCGCCTCCAGCCTCTGAGGCCTGGACTCCGCCTCGGCCCGTTGACCCGTCGGCTCCACCATGGCTCCTAGCTCCTTCCTCTCCGCCGTGGCCCGGCAGTCCGCAGGCTCTGCCTGGCTCCCTCGTCCCTCCGGCTCCGCCTTGGTCTGGCGTCGTCCATCCTATGCCTCGGGACTCCACTCCTCTGGCTTCGCCTCATCCCTCCGTCCCTCCGGCTCCGTCAGGCTCCTTCATCCCCTCGGCTACACCTCAGTCCTCGGTGACTCTGGCCTCACCGCGGCCTTCCGGATCCACATCGCCTCGTCAGTCACCAGAGCCATCAGTTCCGCCTAGGACCTCCGGCTCCTCCCCGTCACCCTGGCTCTTCGGCTCTCCGTCTCCGCCTCGGGCTCCTCCTCCACTTGCTCCGTTGCCGTGGGTCGAGTCCCTGGAGTCGGTGACCATTCCTCCTCCATGGCTCCTTCCACCGTCGGCCCCACCTTGGGCCGTTATGGCTGTGGCCTGGGTCCTGCTGGGTACCTCCTGCTTCAGATCCTTCCTGGCTCCTCCCTCCGTCATCTCCTCCCTGGCTCCTTCCTCTGTAGTCCCTGTCTGCTGGCCCCCTCCTGGGAGGCTGTCCTCCACCGGAACCTCCTCCCAAGTTCCCACCCACGCCTCCCTTTGTTGTTTCTACGGTGCGAGGACGCACCTACCGGGAGGGGGGAGTACTGTCACACAGCTGGACTCATTTTGTGTGTTTTTGCCCCTGTGACCCAGTTTCTGTCTCTATGTGGTTTGATTAGTTCCCAGGTGTGTCTAGTCATTTCCGCATGTGTTCCATGTCCCTGTTAATTTAGTCATTCCATCCACCTGTGTTTTCCCTATTATCCCTTGTATAAAAGCCTTGTCCTTTCAGTTCTGTTTTGTCGGTTCATTTACTCAAACAGTACACTGACTGAACTGCTATGAAGAGGGAACTGAAGATGAACACTGATCCGAGCCAGATAACGAACTAAAGACTGACTCATTCACGAGTCAAGAACCGGTTGCATCGGTTTTCGGATCACCAGTAGTTCTTTCGGACAGTTCGAATCAATAAACCGGTTGAAGAAAACGGTTCACCGGTTCTTTTAAGCTCGACCTAATGGCGTCATTTGCGATGATTGCCCTTGATTCAAGCCTTCGGTTTACCTGCGCTCATAACACTAGCACAGAATCAGTTCAGAATCAATCACCAAAAGAATCAGTTCGGTGCAGGCGCTCTGTGTGTCAGAATCACACATGCGCAGTATCATCAGCTCCTCGATTCTTCTTATCTGGCTCGGCTCAGTGTTCATCTTCAGTTCTCTCTTCACAGCAGTTCAGTCAGTGTACTGTTTGAGTAAATGAATTACTCCGGGATATTGGTTTGTTTGAACTCAGAGGGAGTGTCAGCCAGCTTAAGTCATTTGTGGATTAATGCGTATTAGAGATGCGAACCGTTTAAAACGATTCAGTTCGATTTGGTGAACTGAATGATTCATTCGCGAACCGGATATCCAGACTGCTTTGTTTTGAACTCTCTCACACAACAGACACGGAAGAGAAGACAATGCTGAATAAAGTGGTAGTTTTTGCTATTTCTGGACCAAAATGCATTTTTGATGCTTCAAAAAATTCTAACTGACCCTCTGATGTCACATGGACTAATGCGTATTAGAGATGCGAACCGTTTAAAACGATTCAGTTCGATTTGGTGAACTGAATGATTCGTTCGCGAACCGGATATCCAGACTGCTTTGTTTTGAACTCTCTCACACAACAGACACGGAAGAGAAGACAATAATGAATAAAGTGGTAGTTTTTGCTATTTCTGGACCAAAATGCATTTTTGATGCTTCAAAAAATTCTAACTGACCCTCTGATGTCACATGGACTACTTTGATGATGTTTTTCTTACCTTTCTGGACATGGACAGTATACCGTACACACAGCTTCAATGGAGGGACTGAGAGCTCTCGGACTAAATCTAAAATATCTTAAACTGTGTTCTGAAGATAAACGGAGGTTTTATGGGTTTGAAACAACATGAGGGTAAGTTATTAATTACAACCCGAATTCCGGAAAAGTTGGGACGTTTTTTAAATGAGGAATTTCAAATAACATGAGCCAATATTTTATTCACAATAGAACATAGATAACGTAGCAAATGTTTAAACTGAGAAATTTTACACTTTTATCCACTTAATTAGCTCATTTAAAATTTAATGCCTGCTACAGGTCTCAAAAAAGTTGGCACAAATGGCTAAAAAAGCAAGCAGTTTTGAAAAGATTCAGCTGGGAGAACATCTAGTTAATTGATATCAGGTCTGTAACATGATTAGCTATAAAAGCTTTGTCTTAGAGAAGCAGAGTCTCTCAGAAGTAAAGATGGGCAGAGGCTCTCCAATCTGTGAAAGACTGCGTAAAAAAATTGTGGAAAACTTTAAAAACAATGTTCCTCAACGTCAAATTGCAAAGGCTTTGCAAATCTCATCATCTACAGTGCATAACATCATCAAAAGATTCAGAGAAACTGGAGAAATCTCTGTGCGTAAGGGACAAGGCCGGAGACCTTTATTGGATGCCCGTGGTCTTCGGGCTCTCAGATGACACTGCATCACTCATCGGAATGATTGTGTCAATGACATTACTAAATGGGCCCAGGAATACTTTCAGAAACCACTGTCGGTAAACACAATCCGCCGTGCCATCAGCAGATGCCAACTCTATCATGCAAAAAGAAAGCCATATGTGAACATGGTCCAGAAGCGCTGTCGTGTCCTGTGGGCCAAGGCTCATTTAAAATGGACTATTTCAAAGTGGAATAGTGTTTTATGGTCAGACGAGTCCAAATTTGACATTCTTGTTGGAAATCACGGACGCCGTGTCCTCCGGGCTAAAGAGGAGGGAGACCTTCCAGCATGTTATCAGCGTTCAGTTCAAAAGCCAGCATCTCTGATGGTATGGGGGTGCATAAGTGCATACGGTATGGGTAGCTTGCATGTTTTGGAAGGCTCTGTGAATGCTGAAAGTTATATAAAGGTTTTAGAGCAACATATGCTTCCCTCCAAACAACGTCTATTTCAGGGAAGGCCTTGTTTATTTCAGCAGGACAATGCAAAACCACATACTGCAGCTATAACAACAGCATGGCTTCGTCGTAGAAGAGTCCGGGTGCTAACCTGGCCTGCCTGCAGTCCAGATCTTTCACCTATAGAGAACATTTGGCGCATCATTAAACGAAAAATTACGTCAAAGACGACCATGAACTCTTCAGCAGCTGGAAATCTATATAAGGCAAGAATGGGACCAAATTCCAACAGCAAAACTCCAGCAACTCATAGCCTCAATGCCCAGACGTCTTCAAACTGTTTTGAAAAGAAAAGGAGATGCTACACCATGGTAAACATGCCCCGTCCCAACTATTTTGAGACCTGTAGCAGAAATCAAAATTGAAATGAGCTCATTTTGTGCATAAAATTGTAAACTTTCTCAGTTTAAACATTTGCTATGTTATCTATGTTCTATTGTGAATAAAATATTGGCTCATGTGATTTGAAAGTCTTTTAGTTTTCATTTTATTAAAATTTAAAAAACGTCCCAACTTTTCCGGAATTCGGGTTGTACATAATCTTGGTAAACTAACCCTTTAAAATGAGCCCCAAGCCATCATGATTTCGCAGAGAGACCTTTCTGCTCCCACCACTGGATGGCAGCGTTTACTTTTACTAATTATCTCTGTGTTTTACATGAGTGTGTTTTAATGGCTGCTCGCTTCACTATCTCTCAAGGGCCAAAAACCTCATAGTTTCAATTTCTACTTAACTGTTTAATGTCAGTTTAGAGGTCAATGTGCAATACTATAAGTGGTCACAGATTACTTGGTGTGCAATATTATGACTCATTTATTTTATATATTTTTATAATTGTACTGTATTTATTCATTTATTTACTTCTTTAACCAGGAAGGTCCCATCAATATACAATATATCTTCTACCAGGGAGTCCTGGTCGATATAGGCAGCAAAGTAGAAATTTACAAAGAAATACACATCACCACACAATGAACAAACATAAAACACTATTTTGTAAAAACAATACAAATCCTAGTCAGTTATTAAAACATGTACACAGTTCTATATAAACAGTCTATATGTACAGTATATAGTCTTATTTATTGTATGTGTTTATATTTGTTTATATACAGAAAAATCCAATGACAATAAAGCCGTTCAATTCAATTTCAGTTCAATTCTGGTCTGGGTAGTCTCAGTCGGCCCCCTTATGGTAGCCCCTTCCTTGGTACTTAGCTATCTGAGAATTTAAGTAGCTATCTTTGAGCTCCTTGTGAGGCTTTCTAGTTATTATGGTTGAATTTCATTCCACAATGTGCCCCCTTGGGGGTACAGCATGAAGATCCCTAGAAGCAGAACGTCTCGGGCTAACCATGGTTCCCTGAGAGGGAAAAAGATGATGCACCCCCTCGCTATGCCTTCAACCTGTCTGTTTATGTCTCTTTAAGACAGCTAAGTGGATGACTTATTCAGCAGGTGCACTTTTATACTTCCAGGCACCCTTCCAGTTCGTTGTTTCATACATGCTTCAGACACCATTCATGCAGGCTGCATTCACCAATGTGCCTCCTAGGGGGCGCAGCGTCTCATTCCCTCTCAGGGAACCATGGTTCCATTCAATTCAGTTCCAGTATATTTGTATAGCACTTTTTATGATGCAAATCGTTGCAAAGCAACTTTACAGAAAATTAAGTTTCTACAATATTTAGTAGTAGCTTATCAGTGGTAACTGTCAGTGTATGTAGATATGGCGGAAATGTACGAAAAAATCAAGTAAAGACGTAATCAACCAGACGAACATTATTAACAGCAATTATTATATGATGCAATCACACTTGTAGCAATATTTGTTATTTCTGTAAGGTTTTTTCAGGGTTAGCATCATCTGGGGTCCTCTGAGGGTCAGCATCATCTCTTCTCAGGTGTTCTGGATCCAGACTGGAGCTTGTGTGAATCCCATGGCAAGAAACAAATAGAGACATAATTATCATAGCTGCTGTTCCAACAAAGTAAAATTAATTAGTTTAACCCAAGCAAAAGAATAAGAATGTACATTTGATCAGATATAACTGCAGTCCAAAATTATGAGATGCATTATTCAGATGCTTGCCGAAGGAGAAGTGTTTTTAATCTAGATTTAAACAGAGAGAGTGTGTCTGAACCCCGAACATTATCGGGAAGGCCATTCCAGAGTTTGGGTTCCTATCCTAGGAACTACCAAAAGTCCAGCGTTTTGTGACCTTAGGGTGCGTGATGGATTGTAGCGTGGTATAAGGCTAGTTAGGTACACAGGAGCTAAACCATTTAGGGCCTTATAGGTAAGTAATGATCATTTGTAACTGATACGGAACTTAATAGGTAGCCAGTGCAGAGACTGTAAAATTGGAGTAATATGAACATATTTTCTTGACCTGGTAAGGACTCTAGCCGCTGCATTTTGGATTACCTGTAGCTTGTTTATTGAAGAAGCAGGACAACCACCTAGAAGTCCATTACAATAGTCCAGTCTAGAGGTCATAAATGCATGAACTAGCTTTTCTGCATCAGAAACAAATAACATGTTTCGTAGCTTGGCAATGTTTCTAAGATGGAAGAATGCTGTTTTTGTAACATGGGAAATATGGTTTTCAAAACATTTTTTAATATTTACTTTTTTTTTTAACGGGATTTAATAGGAGAAAATTATTGGTCATCCAATCTTTTACATTTTTAACACTCTGTTATCTTAGATAATTTAGAAGTTGTATCTGGTCTCATTGAGATATATAGCTGAGTATCATCAGCATAACAGTGGAAACTTACATGCGTTACCCGAGACGTTATGTATGCCAAAGTTCATTTTTGTGTATCAATTCCACAAGTTTTTGTTTTTATTTGGCATACTTTTTATACACACTTTTAATGAGATCTGGTTAGTTTGTGAGGGGTAAATAAACTGCAAATTATGAGAGAGAAAAAGAGAGGAATTCAAGGGTTACAAATAAAAGAGCAATAAAAGAGCACATTTGGCCGCTACCTGGAGCTTGCTTAGTCTGCCCTTTATCACCAGAGATCATTTTCTCAGAGCAAATGTCACGAATGATGCCAAACTGATGCTTCCTGTGAAATCTGACCTATTATTATAAGCTACTGTGAATTGGGCAATGAAAAGGCAATGAAGACGTATTGTAAATTTCTATGTATGCAATAACTTATTTTTGTTCATTTTTAATCAGAAATCTTCTGTTATACACATTTAACAAAGTTATATGGCCCTTCATTATTGAGGTTTTGGAACACTGTTAAAAAAAAAAAAAAAAAACCTGAATTGACTTCCTCTTCTTCATTTCTGTCTTGTCACCTTCACACATGCAGTGTGGAGGGAACCAGATTTTATATTGAAGTGATCAAGACAACAACATGAAGATTAAAACGCTTCAGCTCTGTAAGTTATGTTTTATGAATATTTCTGACATACATTCACAAACTTTGGAAACTCAAAACTTCTGTAATCATTTTTTTATTCTTCACACAGTGGTATTAATGTGTTGTCAGTGTGCAGTGTCAGATCTATTAACTGATCGGGGATCAAATGTGATCATAAACTGTGATCTTGATGAAAATGAGGTTTATTGGATTTTACTGAAAGCAGCAGATCCTCCAACAGTCATTCTACGATCATTCTCAACACCAACAAAATCACCTTTTTACCATAATAAATCATTCAGAAAGAAATATTCAGTGCAGTTTAAACATGGTCTGGTTATTAATAATGTGACTGCTGATGAATTAGGAGTTTATTACTGTATGAACACAGAAACACCTCCAAAACTCAGCAACAGCACCAGAATATACTTCAACGGTGAGTGACAGTCTGATTTTCAGTGTGAATTGTTTTTTACTACATTTTTATAAGAAAAAAATTTAAGCCCTCTCATTGTTTGCTTCACATAGAGATGAATCCATTATAAATATTTAATTTAGTTCTATAAAACTGTATCATTGTCATTGTGCTCCAGTAAAACACTCACAGTAACAGACTGTGCATGTTTTCTTTACAGAATCAGTTCAACCATCTGCGAGTTACAATCAAACACAATGGCAGATTATTATCATCATATCTGGTCTGATGAACGGGTTTCTGATCATTGTGCTCATCGGTGAGTTGTTTTTCTTAAATTAAATAAGCAAATTAAATAAACACTTGTGGTGTTTGTGAAAATATCCATTTGATGCTCTTCTGCAGCTAGGAGGTGAAGATGTTTTTCATAGTCTTTTGACTTTAGTTTAGCATGTTTGTGTCTCCATATATGTATTGTTACAGTTTAAAAATATTGAATCTGAATTGTCGGTTTCATTCTTAGTTTTCGCTGCTAAAAAATCAGAATGGTTGGAAAAATCTGTTGATAATGCTGATCTGCAGACAAAAGTTACATATCGGCTTCAGGATGCAAAACTTTTAACAGTACAATAAGGTAAATATTTGAAACCATTTAAAATCTTAAAATTGTTTAAGTGTCTAAAATGTATTACTATTATTTTTATAGAATTAGTTAAACTGAAGGTTTATAATTACAACAAACTAAAGCAGATTAGTTTTAGGTTAAGTGCAGCGGAAATGCTAATTGTTTTCCTCATTGCTCTTTCAGTGTGCCAAGGTGAAGAACTAGTCATCTGAATATTGAATATTTAAATGAAATGTAATATTTCCACCATTACTGGTCAGTAAACAACAACAACAACAAAACAGTTTAGGAGTTAGTCATGCATTAAGCATCTCTGTCAGATTCATTGAAATTCCTTTATCAAGTCTGATGTAAAGTTTTTGTTCCGGTTCATTCACATTTAGCCATTAAAATGTTTTTGCATGTAACAATAAATCAACTGAAAAAAAAATCAAAGCCTGCTAGACCTTATACGGTGTTACATAGCAATTTAACAATGTACTTCTTACTTTGTTAACTATTTCAGAAGTGAAAACATATTTGTGTTTTATATAATTTTGTATTTAGCAAAAAACTGTATGTATCTAGCCCTTTCACAAAAATCAATCAATCAATCAATCAATCAATCAATCAATCAATCAAAATAAATAAATAAATAAAGAATAAAAAAAGTAATATTGTTTTCATTGCTTTTGGTCCATGTTGTCTTGTATTCTAATAAACAGACAACACAATTTTAGATACCAAATAAATGTTTCAGTTCTAGATCACAATTTCGATGCCAAAGAAAAAAAAAAAAAAGCCCAGCATAGCAAATATAAAGTTGAAATATTTAATAATATTATTGTTAAGACTAGTGAACAAGAGAGAAAATATACAAAGTACAAGCAATAGCAGAAATTGTAAATAAATAAAACAAGGACACCAATTAAACAATTATTTTTTAATTTAATTTTTTTTTTTGTAATCAATAATTTTTTAATTTAGTTTGATATCTACATAAAATCATATAATATCAGATCTTTAATCATATATGTATAATATTATATTAACTATGTTGATTGCTTTATAAAAATAACAGTTGTTCTAAAAAAAAAAAAGAAAAAGAAGAAAAAGATTTACAAATAAACTGTGCTAAACCAAAACCAGAAAAATGTTCCACTGGTTTGGTCGTTTTGCTCACAAACAGCGTCTGTCACCTTTGTCTAGAGTTGAGGTTTTGTAAAACCTTTACACATTTATGTTACTCAGTTCTCATAGCTCAGATGGAAACAGCAGCACTGAAGAATAAACTCTGTCTTGTGACATGATGCTTTTGTTTGTGTATCTAGATATGTTTAATATAAGGCCATTAGACAATAAATCAACTTCATACTTGATGCTGACATAAATATTTCTGTGAATATTCAACAGTTAATGGACTGTTTAAATAACTTTTACATGTCCTATATTTCTTTATAATTCTGGTAAAAAGAAATTTGGTAACACTTTCTATGAAGCCTGTATTTATAATACATTATAAGGGTATACTTAAGGCATTATAATCAGGGCCAGATTAACACTTTGTTGTACCCTGGGCAACAATATTCAAGGGCCCCATCATCACGACCCCGGGATCACCATAATATGGTCATATACAGAATATATTACTGTAATATACAGTAAATATACTCAATACTTCAAATTCTAACTGTCATCAGGTGTATTTTGATTTACAAATATTTAAATGCTCATAGAACTACAAATGCACTACTATGTCCCCTATCAAAGACATTCACTCACATATAATGCTATGAAAACAAAACACATCAGCATCTGTATAATCTGGTAAAATTGACCCACTACATTGAGAGGGAGGGAAATATCCTCCATTTTCACAAAAATGAATAAATAAGCAACCACTTTCAAACCATTGTTTATTTAACAACATTTATTCCCAATATAAATGTATTGAATTGATAGAGCTATAACAGAAGACCACAGACAACACATCAAGAAACATTTTGGTCCTGAGCTCATTTTAAGCAGAAATCACCCTGACAGGGTGACCCTGTTTCCTCAGAATTCAACAAGGCAATCAAGTTATTAGTCCAACACAAACAATTTGAAATCTGCCAGTTATCCCTCCACAACAATATACAGCATTTTAATAAAGCTGGCACCTCAAGGAAAAAATAAATAAATAAAATGCAGTATCACTATTATCTGCTCATAAACATTTTTATCCTAAGCTCATTTTAACTTGTTTTAAAATAGAACAACAACATATCACAGCACAATTAACCAGTTAAACATTTTAGTGCTACATAAACATTTAGAAATCTGTCAATTTCTCTGAAGAAGACAAGACAGAAATAAATGCTACATAATCTGGCAAAACACACAATTTTAGTCCTAAATAATGAGGAAGTGCATGTTTGAATTTGAAATGCCTTCATTTGGCAAACACATCTTACAACGGCTTTTTTCTGGACTTTGACTGTGCAAACTGGTGTATAACATCAAGGCCACTAACAAGTTCATGTCCAATAGCTAAAATAGAAAGATAAAAATAAATACTTCAAAACCTGGCAAAACACACAATTTTAATCCTAAATAATTAGGGAGTGCATGTTTGCTTTCATTTGGCATCTTGAAGAAAAGTCCTGGCTAGCTGAGTTGTCCTCGTCGTTGACGGAAGCTGACTTAACAGAACTGTCGGCAACATTAACAGGAGTGAAGAAATGACCTATTTTAGGTATATACTTAAAATTTTCTGCGTTTCTGATGTCCTTTTCCTTTTTTAATTTCCGCTTCGCGCTCCCACTTAGCTTCTCCATGTCAGATTTTTATCTGTTGTAGCAACGCCTGACGTAACCCGCTCGGCGTAACATTTGACATACCTCATGCGGACTGACCAATGAGGAGAGGGTCTTAACTTGAGGCCCTCTCTTCATTGGTCATTCCGCATGAGACTGACTCTCAACCGCTCTCAACTCACGTTCAAAGTCATAGGCAGCGCAGCGTCTCTCTGTGTAGCGCAAAAGCCCGTGTTGACAGTTTGTTTAATATAAAGCGGGAGATTACCAGATACAGTATTTTGCTCGTGCCCTTGCTTCCCTGGGCCCTTTAGAGGTCTTGGGCCCCTGGGCAATTGCCCAGTTGCCCTTATGGTTAATCCGGCCCTGATTATAATGAATGCATAATTTAAAAAAAATCTTGTATCAACTTATGAATAATCATATAATTATAATGCATCATAATACTATACATATTTGTGGTTATAAGTTTAAGAGTATGATTATTTATAACAAACACCATATTAAATCTTCTTCATTTACAGTTTAATGGACTGTATTATATTTTGACATTGTTTATTTAAGATCTGCACTGTATCTTTCTACAGCTTGTGAGTGGTTAGATGTTGAGTGTTTCCTGTGGAGCTGATGTTAATTAATTCATGTGAGCTTAATACTCCAACTGAAAAAAAATGCATTGTTTTATATGGTAACATTTTATTTTGATGGTCCCTTTAATCAATCAACTGTAAGCAACTTTGCCACTACATCCCAACTAACTCTCATTAGAGTATTAGTATCCTCAAGAATGGAGAATCTAGTGTGGTAGAATAAGCTGACGTACTTGCAAAGACACATATGTCAGTTTATCTGTTGGTTGGCCATCAAAATAAAGTGTTAACATATATTTACAGTAGCAGACATACTCATACTCCAATGACCGCTAATTGATATGTAGTTGCAGAGTTTCTTATCAACAGTTGTCTAAAGGGTATTATTTTATCAAAATAATCAAACTGATAATTACAATAAAAATAGTTCAAAGCAAATGTGTCATATTACACATTCATCTGATCTGATATCTGATCTTATGGCTGTTTGAGAGAATGTATTATAATTATCATTATTATTATTATTAGTAGTAGTAGTAGTAGTATTACTACTACTTATAGCCTACGTGTTCCTTGACAGTATAAGTAAAGTAAAGTAAAGTAGCATCAGGAAAATGGCAAGATATGAGAAAGTTTGTGTTTCACAGACGTACTTTAATCCCATCCGAATCTGTGTTTTTTTTCTCACACAACCTCTTTGATAAATCCAGAGCAAATTATGAATGTGTCCCAATGCAAATGTCTGTGATTGCCGGTAATATATATATTTTTCGCAACGCATTTCCTGCGTGTGTTTTGACCAACGTGAATTATGGTAGATGCTATTACAGCACGCATGGTTGATATATTTGACTCCCGGCAAAGAAATACAAAAATAACAATAATAAAATCAAGAGCTAGATCACGTAAACTGTTAAGACTAGCTATTGTAATATCAGCGTCAGGTGAAATCACTCACGTTCATTTCTGCACTCAATTATCCTACATAATGTTTTATTTACATATGTACCTTCTATTAAAATTAAATATGGGTTTACTACAAATATATATATATATATATATATATATATATATATATATATATATATATATATATATATATATATATATATATATATATATATATATATAAAATCTTTTTTTTTTTTAATTAAACAAATGTTACCACACATTAACATGGTTTTACTACTAGCTTCACCATGGTATTTGTAGTAAAACTGATCATACTAATGGTAATCACCTTCACATTCAATACCAGGACTTAGGTGCCCTTGAGCAAGGCATCGAACCCCCAACTGCTCCCCGGGCGCCGCAGCATAAATGGCTGCCCACTGCTCCGGGTGTGTGCTCACAGTGTGTGTGCGTGTGTTCACTGCTCTGTGTGTGTGCACTTTGGATGGGTTAAATGCAGAGCACAAATTCTGAGTATGGGTCACCATACTTGGCTGAATGTCACTTTTTTTTCACTTTCAATCCGAATGACTATAGCCTGCGCAATGCACGCATAGAGAGCGTGTGATCTCTTAAACGCCAAGATGTACAAAACTGACCCTTTCATCTCTGTAATAAACAAGGAGATGTTAGTCCTGTCCGAATTGGTACATGAAAACGTCAGGTGATAGGAATCGAAACTCAAACATAGTTTAGAAAACTATTCCCATCCTAATAGGGCATTATAATGCATTATAACTGTGAGAATTGTAATCCATTGTCAAAGTGGAAGCAACATGTTCATTGTGGTATAAATAATCATACTCTTAAAAGCTTTAACCACAAATAAGTAAATATTATAATATATTAAAACTGTTCTTATGATTATTCATGAGATGATATTATACATTTTTTTTTTTTTTTTTTATAATGCATGCATTCATTATATTGCCTTAAGAATACCTTTATAATGTATTACAAATACGGGCTTCATAGAAACTGTTACCAAATCTTTTTATTTTTATTTTTTTACTCATTGCAGAGTTTTAGTCTAATGCTGGGTACACAACAAAATATTTTTTACATCTATCTAAATAGATATCATAAATCTTGATAGACCATAAACACTCTCAAGTGAAATATGATTTAACAGGCTATAAACCCTAATACAATCACTACAATGCAAACCCAGAGCATTGATTTCCCCACACTGTCTGCTCATGAATCTTCTCTTTGGTTTTCTTTGTCTCTTGATCCATTTCCTTTTTCTGCTGTTGACTCTGCAACAAAAGAGTAAAGAAAACAAAAATATTACTAAACTGTGATAATCACAACAGATCTGTCAACTTTTTATAAACAGCAGAATTCAGACTGAAATATCAGTAGTTGATCAAACCCATATTGTATTCAGATTTTATAAAGCTTTTTAAAATTTAAATCATCATGCATCAATCAACCAGTTTTACAGACCGTTGATGATCAGCTCTACAGTCCTCGGTTGATAATCAGATGAGTTTGTGATGAAACAGATGTATTTTCCTGCATCAGCGTGAGAGAGAGAAGTAAGTTTGATGGAGAAGTTTGCTCTCAGATTCTCATTAGAAAAAGTTTCAACTCTGTTCTTGTACTGTGTCTTTTGTCCTTCTACTGAATGTTTGCCCTTAATTATATTGTACACGATTTTGTCATTTCTGTCTCTCCAGTGGACTTCAGTGTCTTGAAGTTTCAGGTCATGTTGAGCTGAAGAACACGGCAGGAGAACAGAACCACAGATGAAACCCTCTACTGTGACCTGCAGAGACACTGAAATCACACAAGCATTAAGTCCAAACATGCAATCTGACATTTATAGGATACATGATTTCCACTAAATGTTTTTTTATTTTTTCTCACCTTTATGTATGAGCCCTGCAAAAACACAGATGAACCAGCAACTGTGGAAACAGAACAAAGAAAAGTAGATCATGACACCAGTAATGCCAATGATATGAGTTTAATTGGGTTTAGATGTTGTAAGAAAAAATGATGAGGGCATTAAATATATCAGTAAAGAAGTGTATTGCCATGTATCACTGACAAAGTACATGTAGCACCTTGGGTTCAACGAAATCAGAATGGACCCCTATACTCAAACCATTTCCTGTTTCCCATTCCACACTGATATCATCTGAAACCAAACAACCATTGACTGACTTATTCTCTATAATAATTAAGCCACTTTGGAAAATGAGCATGATAAACTTTGAAAATGTTTCTATGCAGGGCATCGTCTTCTATCTTACTAGTAAAAGTAGCACTGTAAGATAAATAAAACTGACTGCATGTGCTATATGCTAATGCTAATTGCTAATAACTAAATTAAAATAGTAGTTACAAACCTATAACCCTGTTATGAATTATGAATTAATAGTAGCCTATTAATGATTCTTAAAATCTTTTCATCTTTACTATAGTTTAAACAAAGAAACCGACAACCGAAATATGAGCATGCGAACGACAACAGGCCTTCGGTGATAGCGGTGAAGGACATTACGTGTTTGTGCATTCACAATTCATCAAACATACCTGATCTGCATGGTTTCCCAATATAATTAATATATTTTTTACTTAAATATATTGTATCTAAACATCTGAAATTAAGATTAAATGCTAAATACTCAAACAACAGAAAAATATTGTAACCCAGAACGCTAGGGTGAACGTCGTGACGTCAACGGCATCCAAGCACATGCGCACCATATACTTGTTAATTGTTTGTAAATTTAATATAGTATTCTATACTTGACTTTCCTTTTTGACCTTCTTACTGAAACTTTTCACATTCACTCTTAATATTACACTCAATTTCCACAAAAAGTCGTATTGAACATATCTGTCAGTCATGTGTGGATGTTGGTTCCATATATAAAGACATGACAAAAAATCTTAGTTGTATTTCTCATCTTCATTGGTTAGACTACAACATATTGTGCCAGTTCCACTGAAAAGGGATTTAGTTAAATAATAAGAATAATATCTGGTCATTTCAATAGAATCTTACGTGTAATGTTGTGTAAATTCTATTACTATTTAATGAGTAAATGAACTTACATTAATATGAGAGTGATGCATCCTCTAGAGAAAACACAATGTTTTCTAGTTCCTGATCATCAGTTGAAAGATGTTTCTGAAAGTTGTCTTAGTGTATATTCCTTATTTCATTGTGTCTCAATAGACTGTCATGTCTTGGCATAATTGTTTCTGATCCTAGAGCTTCCAGTTACATCCTTCTTTGTGACCTGGAGAGAAAACAACAAAATATGATTGATTTGATTTGATGAGATTGATTTTTCATTATTTTCTCTTCCTTTTTTTTTAATGAATAGTTACCATAAATTTGTCATTTTCTACATCAAGAAAATTACCTGTTTTGATGAAGTCCTAAATCCAGAAGCATCTCATCTTGTTTACAGCCTGACAGACTGAACTGGCGCTCCTAAGAGAAACAGGAGTGTAATCAGTGTGACGGCATCAAGACTCAGCAGTGATGGAAAGAGTTATTCCCCTATGATACTGGAGCTGAATACATCACAGATGAGCCCAGCCCCATGTGTCTTCAGTAAACATTTTCTCCCTGCCAACAAAATAAACACAATTAACCAAATGCAAAATACAACTTACTTTACAACATAATTTACTGGATTAGTTTGTTCGGTTTCAGATTTAAATCAATTTGTTGTATCCTCAAAACAATGGAAACTTGAATCCAAAATAAAAGAATAATTTTTACTTTAAAATCATTAAACTTGAGGGGCTGGCATTCGTGGCATTCATTTTTTAATTTTCTTTCTTTTTTCTCTTTTTTTTATAATACTTTTCAACTGAACAACAAGGCAAAATCTGTGTATATCTGACATACAAGGTGGCAAAACAAAAGGAAATAGAGGAACGGTGCATATATAAGAACACATTAGTGACTTGTCCTGTAAGGCACATGCAAATATAATATGCAAACAACATATATTTTAAAGGAACATGTAAATGAGCTGTTCAGTTTGTAGTCCTAAACATATTAGAGTATTTGCATGTTCAGGCCATTAGTTGCCAAGTTCATGTTCAAGTTTTTAGAATGACAATCCACAATTTATGAATAAAATAAGATCTGCAGTTAACATTATTTAAAGAGACGTTCATATGTTTTTATACAACAGATTACATACAGGCACGACTCATATGTCAATTATGTGTGTACATAAGTCGTACAAGTGTCAGGAATATGACTTTAGGTGCTTGCTGAATCAGAGAACTTGTTACAAACATCTACTTTATCTGCAATTAATGAGTTCTAAACTGCAAGGTTTTTAACAACATAAAAAGGGCCATTTATAATTTTGTGGTTAGTGTGTTTCTGTCCATCAACTACAGTGTTTTGCTCTTCTGACAAGAGTCTGCAGAGCTGCAGCATATCTCAACTCTGAACACATTTCTATATACAAATCTCATCAGACTAGTCCTGTGTGTATTGTATTTAAACAGAAGGAGTTCAAAATCTAAGGAACTGTTGGAGGAACTAGTTCATCTAGTGCTATTCTGAAACCTACCATGGAAAAAGCTGTTTATATGTGTTCAAGCTTTGGAACTTTTATGTTAGAGATGATATTTCTGTTTAGTAATAAAAAACCAAATATAATATTCAGAACAGAATTATGTTTAAGGTTGCACGCAGCTCTTGCATATAGGCTCTAGGGGGCAATGTGTGAAAAAGTATGCAAGTCAAAAAGAAGTGCTGTCCACAGTCAAGCAGATACGACTTGGTCATCTTTCATCAAAAATAATACAGATGCCATTATCTGATGTGTTTCATGTATTAGTATTGAGTGGTGATTAATAGGAAAACTCTCAGCATCAGGATGTGAGAAGAGCCCAGTCTCATGATTTCATGATATTTAGGTGCCCAAAAGGCCATTAAAGAGGTTGGTTATGATGAGGGGGAGTTCAAACATTGATTCTTTTTAATAACTCTATTCCAAATGTGCAAACCACATATATAACGTTTACAGGTCATCTCTAATGTGACCTGCAGAGACACTGTATTTAATATTTATATAATTGTTATATTCTGTTTTTGTGTTTTATGGACGCAATACTATTGAAGTCTGGTCAGACTGGTTTATAAATATTAAGATTCAGTTTTGTTTCTTTTTGCAGAGGTGTATCACCTGATGCCATTGTTTGATGTTTTATATTTACTAGCAGAATAGTGTTGCTGTGGCATCCTGATGCTGGAGATATAGACACTGCCACAACTCATATGAGCCCAGTCCTATTTCTTGACAGATTTCTGCTTCAGAGATGCAATTGGGGCCCCATGAGTCATCAAGAGCCTCACTGGGTCCCCAAACAGCCCCAGGGCATGTAAAGAACCCATTACTATGTCTCAAGGTCATTCTGGTCATTTTTACAGCTCTATTCAGTTTGTTCCTGTTTTATTTAAGTGAAAGTCACCATGTGTTACGATTGTAATGAGACATGGTTGGGGCACTACAAGTCCCATCAGCCCTAGTGCTATATAAGGGGAAGTCGTGGCCTACTGGTTAGAGTCGGACTCCCAATCGAAAGGTTGTGAGTTCGAGTCCCGGGCCGGCAGGAATTGTGGGTGGGGGGAGTGCATGTACAGTTCTCTCTCCACCTTCAATAACACGACTTAGGTGCCCTTGAGCAAGGCATTGAACCCCCAACTGCTCCCCGGGCGCCGCAGCATAAATGGCTGCCCACTGCTCCGGGGTGTGTGTTCACAGTGTGTGTGTGTTCACTGCTCTGTGTGTGTGCACTTTGGATGGGTTAAACGCAGAGCACAAATTCTGAGTATGGGTCACCATACTTGGCTGAATGTCACTTCACTTATAAGGAAGTAGTGAGGTTTGTTCGCTCTCTCGCTTCCTGTCTTTGACTGACTGGTGGATGAATGGATGTCACGGCACTCAGAAGTAGAGTAGACGAGCAGTTATGTTAAATGCTGGCGCAGCGTTATTACGAGCTGAATATATGATACACACCGTTAAGGAGGTAGTAGTTTTATAATTTTATAAAATTGTTTTTAGGATTATGTTTTAATGATTTTCTTTTCTTTTGTTTTTAGTGTTTTGGCCGGATTGTCCGTCAAAATAACGGATGTTAGAGGTATTGCCTAATTAGAAGGGAACTTTTGAATGTTTTCTATTATGTGCAGCAATTATTTTGAATGTTTTATTTTATTGATGTGTTTTTGTTGTAAATAATTCTTTGTTGTAATTAACTGTGTTTCCCCTTACAGGGATGCACGGTTACTGTTTACTTTAGATTTAATTTTCTTTGGTTTATTTGTTGTTGTTTTTTTGTTGGATGTTGGATCATAATTGTATAAGGAAAACCTAGGCCATAAAAGGATGGTTCTATGGTACTGACTGGTTTGTTCTACTTGCATTACCCACTGTTAATTAATTTGTTTTTCTTTCTTTTTGTAGATTTCTTTTCAAACCAACCATGGCTTCTGGGTTATCCTCACTGTGTGGATGGCGGTGGTGAGGTGGCTGGGATCGTGTGGTGGTTTGGTCACTTTATTTGTGTTTCTTTCTTTTTTGTAGGTTTGCAGTGTGATTGCTGTGAGCGTTGTTGTGGTGAGAGCATTTTAAATGCCACTCTGTCTTCACGATATAGGTAACCTGTGGCTATCTGTTGGTTGATTTCATTTTTTTGTTTTTGTTTATTTTTATTTATTATTGTTTTCTTTGTGGGTATTTGCATTGACGATCTGTTACACCTTTTTTTTTTAATATGTTCAATTATTTGAATAAAAATGTGCCTGTTGAGTAAACCTGTACTACTGCCTTGCGCTTGATTACTTACCCCATGTGGGTCATTATGTTACACAAGTAATATATTGAAATTCAGCAGTTTTCAGCACACAAAGAAGTAACAGTCTGGGTTGAGTGCATTGTCAGCAACAATTCTGAATGTGGATGATACTGACTAAAATTACTGTGGCAAGGGATAAGGAATAGATCAGGACACTGCATACAGGAGCACATATTATTTTCATAAAACCTAGAAGAGAATTTGCATTTGTTTTCACTGATCACATAAAATGTAAATGATGTTGTCTATGATGCACATATGTTAAAGGTTAAAGATAATTATAGCATTACAGTGTTTAGTGTGTAATAATAGAGCTGAACTTACACAGCACTTTTACACACAGATTTAGTCTTGTATTAAATGAACATTGTACAATAAAATTATATAATAAGTACAATTGCGGTGCTCATTTTTATTACACATATAGATTGTACAGCTTCTGTGATATTTTAGACACTTATCATAAAATCTTTTCTGTGTGCTTCTATCATCTTGTGAAACCTGAAAATGAAGACATTCCCTCTGATCTCTAACTTATGAAGACATAAGATTAAATAAGTAGTAATGCATAAAAATGTATGAATAATAAATGAATAATTTAAATTCACACAGGTTTAAAACTTAGCAGGTCTTTTGAGTTTCATGTCACAACCACACAAAACAGTGGAAAATATCTTGCTTCTCTGTGCAACTTTATTCCAGGTTCTTTTGTATTTGCTTTGTTTGTTTGTTTCATTAAATTAAACAATGCAGACTTAAATAAACATCAAACTGAAGGGATATTTATGGCATTAAATACTTTACCAAGGCAATTCCATAACATTGCAGTCACAGCAGCGAACAATAAAGACGAAAGTAATTGTTAGTCATTTTTTATTCAGTAAGTTTGTTTGGCTTCCATCGTATTCAGTTCATGCAAATATACAGTACTGTGCATGTGAGTATTCTCACAAAGTAAACTATGACAAAAGCTGTTGAAAAAATGGTAATCAGAGGTTCATTGTAAAAGTTCTTATAGTCACATATTTAAAAATTTCTGAACCCTCACACATTGTGCTGCTTTCATCGTGTCTCAATACATTTTATCATAACTGTATATGTCAAGATTGTAGATCTTCTAGTGACGTCCTCATTCTGACCTGAAAGGGATAAACAAGAGAGTCAAGCAAACAGCCTTTTTATACATTTGCCATTCAAATTTAATTAATATTGGTTTACTGGCATATGGAGATACATATTTGGTTTTGTGTGTTTGCTTTATGGTTATATTAATCAAATGCAACTTTTTGGCCCACATTTGTTTTTATTTCTATTCCTTTACATTGTTACCATGTTAATATTTGTCTTCAGTTTGACATATTATTCATCTAACAAATACCTAGCATGCAAAAGCAGAGCATTTTGTACTCTTTGTACAATATCATTGTTGTATGTTTCTATATTGTATGATTATAATGATGCTAAATCCTGTCTCATAGTGATCAGACTGGTTCTTAGTACATAGATACGTGTCATTTACTTTGCGTTTCTTCCGATGTTTGATGTTTTACATTCACTGGGTGTGGAGTTACTGTGGTGACATATGACACCAGGATACTGGTGAAATAAACAGTATCACAAGTGAAAAGATCCCACACCCATTTCTCTACTAAATTCTGCTGATGATCAATTATGTGTTATAGAAGTGGTTCTCAAGGTCCACTTTCCCACAGAGCTCCAACCCTGATCAAACACACCTGAACAAGCTCATCAAGATCTATTACTGAGGCTTTTTCTCTTTGCACTTTGTGAGAAGAAAGCCTTTTGCTTTTCATTACAGACTATAATCAGTATTGAGAATGGATGATGGATGAACTCATATTAATCAACATATCATGTTATTTACAATAACTGATCAATTAGAGACAATGAGGTACCAATAATCCCACATATTTTAGGAGATTTTTCTAATATTTGTCTGAAATGTGTTTCCTTCTAGAGAAAGAATCCAGTTATGTGAAGGAAAATCAGCACATTTGCACTTTTTGCACTTTTGCGAATAAACGGGTGGCAACAGTCCTGGCAACGTTGAATAGTCACTGAGAAGGTTGGACCGACTCGTTTCACTAAGAAAAGTCATCAACAGGTCATTGATTTGGAATCATTAAGGCAGCCACCAGGGTCAGAGGTCTTGTGGCAAAAATGCAACCAAAATGAAAAAAAATACCCAATAGATTCAAGACAAATTTGCACAATTAAACAAAGTATTATGGCTGTCACGATTAAAATGAAATGTGAAAATGAATGAAAAGTGTTAATTAAATGAAAGCAGAATAACTTGCTTTACACACTTTTTTTCTGCCGTGTTGGACCTAACACCCAATCAAACACATTTCAGTTTAACTTAGGAATGCATTTACCAATCAGAGGCGCTTAGATTAGTCAGTTGCAAAAACGCGCCAATCAGATGCTGAAAAAAGGGGCAAATAGGTGTGCTTAGATTAGTCAGTGCTGAAAATGAGCCAATCAGATGCATTTAAGATTAGTCAAAACTGAAAATGCGACAATCAGAAGCGCTTAGGATTAGTCAGAGCTGAAAACGCACCAATCTGATGCACTTACATTAGTCAGCACTGAAAATGGGCCAATCAGATGCGCTTAGATTAGTCAGAGCTGAAACTGTGCCAATCAGATGTGCTTAGATTAGTCAGACCTGAAAACGCACCAATCAGATACGCTTAGAATAGTCAGAGCTAAAAACACCCAAATCAAATCAAGTGCCATTGCTGTTCGTGAACAGATGCTGATAAGTCCATTTTAGCAAATCAGTGTGCTGTATTCAGGCCAAATGACAAGACTGCCAGTCACTTTGAAAAGATGTGCAAGCTGAGAGGAGTTCTGTCAAAGCTGGCTAAAATAGGGATCGAGGATAGATAATTTTAACTTGATGAACCCGTGAAATCAGGGTGTAAAAGGAAAATAAAACGGACACTTTTTTAACAGAAACTTTTTTAATGGAAACTTGCAAAAGCAGCATGCCACAATGGTGTGGGAAAATATGCTTTCTGTGTAACATTTTCACTGCCCAACATAAAATGCTACTGTAAAGCGTAGACAGTGCAGTAATTAATGCATATTATGCATCAGTATTTACCAGATGTTGCTGCAAACATATTGAAAATGTGGTATATCCTGCTTTAACCTATTCAGATAGGTTGCCAGCGCATAGTTGTTTGGTAGGGTAGGGAATCGATTCCAAAAAGAATTTGGAATGGGAATCGAGAGTCAATTTCAATGGTTGGAATCGATCCCATCAAGGAGAATTGACTCTTCATTCAGAGCAATTTAATAATTGATAAGTAATAATAATAATAATAATAATAATAATAATAATAATAATCAATATTCATGATGTCAAAGTTACTTCATGAAGAATTTGTCTTTTTTTCTTTTATAAAAGCAGCTATGGTACACACCACATTTAAGAGAGTATATTTTTAAATTATATTTTGACAAAAAATAGGTATATTCAACAAAATAGACACAAGTTTAATAAAAGTGAGCCCTGCATTTCAGCTCGAACCCGCTGGACCCCAGCTTATTTATGCCCCTAGGACTGGGCTTCGGGGGAGTTTTCATGTCATAAGCATCTGGCCTGTTTTGGGCTTCTCCTTATTTTTACATTTTAGACATCCATAGATTATGGTGATGAAAAAATGTATCTTTAAATCATGTCTGTAAGACAAGCAGACTATTCGCTGAGTTTTGCTTCATCATTGTGAAGAGCTCCTGTTCATGACTGAGATGGCAGAAAGTGCATCCCAGTCTGTTTTCTTTACTTTATAAAAGCACAACATTTTGTTGATATTGCGAGGGCACACAAATAAAAGTAGACCCTTTACAGTTTTGAACGATTCCGAATTACATTTATGAGCAAAAATGACTCGAATATTAACTTATTTCATTTAATATAACTTTAAAATGTGATACATTTCATCTCAGTTCTGATTGGTGGATTGGAATGCTGTTCCAGGATCAACAAGGATATTGATCCAGGAACATGTTGTACTTGGTGAAATCACGCTAGCCGAGCTAAGTGTAGACGTTAATAAAACACAATCTAGGCAGAAAATTACATTTCATTGTTCGTTTCCGATCAGAGTTGTAAAAAGTGTTTCTGTTGCTCATGAAAACGTTTCAGAAATGTCTGTGTATTATATTGCACAATACAGCATTTTATTCACTTCATCTGTTATAGAGCTGAAAGTGTCCGGCTTGACGGCTCTATTTCAACTACATCCCCGGCTGCAAGCATCTAATCTCGTTGACCGCCATCTGTCGAATACACCTTTTGAAAGCTCCAAAAATCAAAGAATGTCACAACTCTGGTTTTCAGTGGCTCTGCAAATATCATTCCTTCTCCGATTGTGTCAGTTTAACAGCAGTGGGCAGAATAATAACTGATTAATCGCACCCCTCCAACGGTTTGCTGAAAGTGGGAGAAGGAGAGGAAGTGTGATAAAATCTGCCCTCTATTCAATAATAGGTGTTCGAATTGAAACATCGCTGCGAAGATAGATCAGTTTATGACATCAAAGTACCGCGACAGCGTTTCGAAAGAATAATGAGCCATCTACTCTCTAATCGCCCTCGCCGTACTTTGACATCAAACACCGATCGATCTGCGCAGCACTGCTTCAAGTCAACATGCCTATATTCTGTTTCAGTTTGAAATATGTCACAATACTGAAAAGGCGACTGCAACTCCCAGTTCACACTGTAAATGTTGTTAGAGATACAATCATACATGTACGCCCCGATTATGTTTACATGTTTGGCAATAAAATAAAAACTAAAAACTTTTACAAACTTTTCAAATAAATACATAAATAAATAGTTCACACAGACTTTATATAGGTATATAATTCATGCATGTCTCATCCAAGTAGCTCACAATTTGCGGGGTTTTTTATGTTATGGTAATATTTTACTTTGCGTTACATTGTAATGATTTTTTTTCTGATATTTCTAACAAGGAGCTCTAAAATACTTTTTATTTCAGTAGAAATCATGTCTGTTTTTGAAAGGGTGTATATGGGAGAATGGAGAAACGGGTGAAACGCCATCGGGTGTAGTTCCATTAACCACGAGCAGGGACTAACCGGAAGTTACAAAAAGAGGCTCGGGAAAAACGTATTCTACATTTTTTTTTATTGATTATATATATATATATATATATATATATATATATATATATATATATATATATATATATATATATATATATATATATATATTTGCTTATATCCGGAGGTTTTTTTTTTTTTTTGCTCTATGACAACTTCCTCCCGGAAAAGGCAACGCGTTAGATACCTTCTGTTTTCGCAAATTATGTATAAGCTAAGTTAATTATTTCGGGACAACATGATCATCGGGTATGTTCATAATTTCTACATGATAATCGGTTTTCACAAAACGAGCCGTATCGTGCTTCCCACATATTTCGGATCTGCCGCGATATGTGCAAAGTGAAAGCTGCTCGCTCGTATTTGGCCTGGTTTATTTAAACTAGCATTAACAAACAACTTAGTAAACAAACAAACAAACCCCTCTCAAGGTCATTAATGCATTAATCGTGGTATGTTTAAATATCCATTAGCGAGTTGCAGGTTATCACAAATATCTGTTGTAGCTAAGTTATTCGCATTAGCACGTTGTATCGTCTTTGTGGCGTGATGCATGTGCTGTTATTCTTATTTTTTGATAGTAATTTGATTGACAGAGACGGAGACAATGCATTCAACATATTAAATATTTGACCAGTAGGGTAAGATGGGTGAAGATGCTCCCTTATTAACAAAATTGACAGCTAAGTCATATTCAGAGTTTAGCAATCTACAGAATAACTAGGCCTATGCAACATCCAGTATATTGTTAAGAGAAATAAATAGAAGCTTTTAATTCAGTTATACATTTTGACAAAAAGTGAATATTTATAACCTATTTAATTTAAATTTTATAAAAATAAGATGGAATTTAACATATTAGAAGAATTTTAATTTCCACATTTTATATATATATATATATATATATATATATATATATATACTTAGTCAAGGTTAATAACAGAGCAATTATTTGAGGAGTGTTTCAAGATTTAGTGAAGTCTATGCAGGGCTACGTAATCAGACTCCATAACTCAAGTACTCATGATAAGAGTAAATTACTTTTTAAAATACTCGTAATCAGACTACAGTTACTTTTTATAGATTACATGATTACATATTATTTGCACAATGGTAAGAAGTTGTATATAATTAATTGATTCTAAATTTCCTTTTTTAAACGTTAATATTTTTTAATGGTTTTTTAATGGGGCGCTCAGAAGAAATCAGCAACAAGATAATGAAAAAAAAATTGTTTTTGTTTTTTTGCGTTCCCTCGCAAAACTTTTTGCGTTCTCTCGCAAAATTATTTGTGTTCCCTTGCAAAATTATTTGTTCCCTAGCAAAACTTTTTGCGTTTCCCTCGCAAATCATTTGCGTTCCCTCGCAAAGATATTTGCATTTTCTTGCGAAACCAGAGTTCGGACATACACTTCGTGTTTACTTTAAGTTAAGTTCACAATAGAGCGGTTCATAGAGTTTTATTTTGAACTTGGACGAAATAGCATTCTTATAAAAGTACAGTTTTGGGACATACTAAAACAAGTAAAACATTGGATAACTAAATTCAGTGCACACCTTATTAATAAAGCATACAGACATGCAGAATAGCCTAGAATATGAACATAACCCGGTCAATTGCACTTTAAGCGTATCCCTCATAGAAAGAAAACACTGTATTAATGGACTAAGACCGTGTTATAAAAAGACAGAATTCGGTATACACTTTATTAATAAATTATCCATGAAAGCAGATAAGCCCAGAAGAACAAGTGGTTTCCTCCCATAAAGAAAACGTGGCTTAATGAAGGTTCATAACCGCATGCGATTCATCTGCGATTATGAAAGCGATATTGCGTAGCTTTTCAGCGAACTACATCTCTGTGTAGTAAGTGCGGCTCCATTTGAAAGTAGGTGATGGACATTTACAGCTAATCACAGAACCAGCTTTACTGACGAGACACATATGACAATCGCGTGCAGCCCTAATGTACACTTAATATTGCCTTTTTTTTTAAACTGTCAGGCCTATATAAAACCAATGTCACGTGCAATATTTTGGATATTCAGGGAAAATTGCATTCTCGGTTCCAGAGTGAAATGAGAGCGTAACGGTGTTCGCTTTATAACATTTCTAATAATCTTTTATATTATTGAATCTTCAAACTGAATTCAAAATCGAATAATGCCCTGCTGTAGCCTAAGTGACGGAGTATTTTGTCCCAGGGATTTGATCGCGCTAGCGCCTCATGCGCACATATTCATTGCAAGTGCTGCCTGTTTATTCTTAAAATAATCACCAATACAGATAAAATGTTACACAGTCAATTTAAATTAATCTGTATTATGTCTGTGCCGTATCGTGAGCCCCGACCCACTCCAGTGCGGCACATTTTTGTTCATTATGATTTTTTTTCCTGTTGATATTGGAACGTACAGAGCCCAGTTATTTTAATCAATAATGGTTTAGCTTCAAATACATTGCGAATATGGAAACATTTGGATTTGTGATGATTTGTAATGAGAGCGGTACGTGAGCCCATACTTTCAGTTTCACATTACATTAGGTTTGGGAAGAAAATGCGTCTGTTCTTCTGGGCTTACTTCCTTTCATGTATAATTTTTTAATAAACGGTATCCTGAATTCGGCATTTTTATGCTACTGTCTCAGTCCATTAATTAAGCGTTTTCTTTCTATGAGGGACAGCCTACGCTTAAAGTGCAATTTAATGGGTTATGTTCATATTCTGGGCTATTCTGCTTGTCTGTCTGATTTAATAATATGGTGTGTAATCTGTGTACTGAATTTAGTCATCCAGTGTGTAACAAACGTTTGTAGTCTCGGGAAGGAGGCAGCGGGAACCGGCGAACATTCAAACAAAAGTTTAATAATAAAATATACCTAAAAGAAGTGATGTGACATACAGCCAAGTATGCTGACCCATACTCAGAATTTGTGTTCTGCATTTATCCGATCCAAAGTGCACACACACACACACACACACACAGTGAACACACACCCGGATCAGTGGGCATCATTTATGCTGCGGCGCCCGGGGAGCAGTTGGGGGTTTGGTGCCTTGCTCAAGGACACCTAAGTCGTGGTATTGCTGCCCCGAGACTCGAACCCACAACCCTAGTGTTAGGAGTCAAACTCTCTAACCACTAGGCCACAGCTTCGCCAAAAGAGTGCGTCAGCCCCTCCTCATGGACGACTGTCGCACACAAACAGAACCAAAACACAAAATAAAGTCCGAGCCTGAGTCCCAGCACTGCATCAGTCCCTCCGTCAGTTCTCCTTCTGAAGCTCCTAAGCGGGACTCGATACCGGTGAATGGCGCAGGTACTCCACCAGCCTCACTCCATTCCCCGGGCTCTCGTCACACAGTGTTTTACATTAAGCGATTTAGTATGTCCCAAAACCATGCCTTAATAAGCATGCACTAACTATTTCTCCTAGTTCAAAACAAAACTCTATGAACCGCTCCATTGTGAAATTATGAAGCTGTATGAACCACTACAAGCTGTTAAGTAAACAGGAAGTGTTTGTCCGAACTCAACTGGTTTTGCGAGAGAACGCAAATATCTTTGTGAGGCAACTCAAATGTTTTGCGAGAGAACGCAAATATCTTTGTGAGAGAACGCAAAAGTTTTGTGAGTGAATACAAATAGTTTTGCGAGGGAACGCAAATATCTTTGTAAGAGAACGCAAAGGTTTTGCAAGGGAATGCAGTTTCTTGAGGGAACGCAAAAATTCCTCAAGTCTTTTTCACTCTGATTTCACTCTGACACAGCCTTTAGGGGCTCCGTATAAACATAACACACAATTCCAAGTAAAATATACTTATAAGTTGCAAATTTAATTTCTACAAGCTTAAATTGAGTACTAACATAGAATTTTCTTAATAATTTTTTTTAAATTATTGCCTTAACTAAATTATTTAATGTATAAATTACATTTGTTTTTATTTAGTATTTACTTCACTACAAAATAATTTTCATCAGTGTTCTTTAATATTCATTTTTGTAATGTTGTTATTGTTTGTCATTTCCTCATTGTCACTATACACTTAAAATGTTTTGAGATGGATAGAAATGTCATTGCTGTGTGACTTTAGTCTTTTTCAAAATTCATGTTTGCAATGTAGCTATTGTTTGATGTTTTTCATTGATACAGTCATTTACACTTCTAGTTTTTTTTTTAGATTAAATATTTAACCTAGCAGTGATATTGCTGTGGATTTCATGTTTTTCAATATTGTTTTTTGTAATGTAGCTGTTTTCTAAATGTACTTAATTCTAAGTAAATATACTTTAAATTCATAAGATGTGATTTTGTTTTATTCAATTTTTGTTACAAGCAAACACTAACAGCAAGGTACATTAGTGTTAGTATTTCTAAGTATTAACTGTCCATACATTGCACTTGAAAAAGAAACTATTGTGGCTCTTGTTGGTGAATTAAAAAAAAAAAAAAAAATATATATATATATATATATATATATATATATATATATAATATGTCAAAATAGTACAATATTAGGCTAATTCAATATATGTAATATAAAATAAGAGTTAGCACAAATGTAATCCAAAAGTAATCAGTTTACGTTACCAAAAATGTGTAATCTAAGAGATTATATTACTGACTACACATTTTGTCATGTAATCTGTAATCAATGACTGATTACAATTCATAAGTTATCTACCCAGCTCTGCTTCCCATCATACTTTTAGTTTGTGCAACTGGTAAACAAACTTTGCATACGTTGTTTTAGCGATTCTACTGACATCACAGCTAGTTAGAGAACTTTTTTAACCTGTATGATCACTGGTTATCAGTTCTGCGCATCTCAAACAAGCCTGTTGCCAACGTCAAGCTGTACTAGCTAAGATTAATAAAGCTAAAATAACTTGTTTTTTTTTGTTTCTGCAGATTCTGTTTCATCGTTGTGTTTGCAGTGCTGATAAACAAAGGTGAGCATCTGAACTAAGTTTAAAAAAGGTAAATTAATGCCACTTGTATGGATGTCAGATTGTGTTTACAGTTAAAGTATGTGTGATTTCAGTCTCTCTGCAGGTCACAGTAGAGAGTTTCATCGGTGGTTCTGTTCTCCTGCCGTGTTCTTCAACTCAACATGATCTTAAACTTCAAGACACTGATGTGTTTTGGAGAAACAAAGCTAGTGAGTCTATTTATGATTTAATTAAAGGTACAGAATCTTTAGAGTCGCAGAACTCACGGTATAAGAATAGAGTGCAAACTTTCCCTGACGAGTATAAGAGAGGAAACTTCTCCATCAAACTCATCGATCTCACTCACGCTGATGCAGGAACTTTCATCTGCCTCATCACACCCTCAAATGAACGGGAGACTGTACAACTGATAATCAAAGGTGGGTAAAAATAGTTTATTATGTTTGAAGTTTTAAAAACAGATTGAATTCCTGTCTGAATGCAGAATCCCCCCCCCCCCCCCCCCCCCCACAGAATCAACAGATCAAGAAAACCATGGACCAGAAACACAAATATTAGACTGGTGGAAGATATTACTGATCTGTGTTTTTACTCTGATCTGTGTTTTCGGTTTGTCTTATTTCATATTACAGCAGAGAAAAAGAACTCAGGGTCCCATATAGAAAGAACAGTAGTAAACTTAAAGTTTTATTAGCCTCACTTTTTCATTTTCTAACTTTATCGCACCTTTAATGTTACTTTTAGTCAAATTTGTCCCGCTTTCATTGTTTCTTTCTGCTGTATAATACTGCTAAGGCCTCTTGCACCTCAAGTGTTAGCAGTGCATGTTTTCTGGCACCCATTGTAACTAATGTTCTCATAAGAAGTGTTAGTGGCATGTCTTGCAAGATCACATTTTATGTTGCAGTTTCAATGAAGCACATCTGATGCTGTGCTCCCCTTACAGTGTGAAACAAGCATTACACTGTTTTGTGCTGTGATATTCTTGGTGACAAAAATCACTGTCCACTGCTTGTTCTTATTGTGTAAAAATGAGATTGTGAAACACTCAAACGGGAACGTGCTGTCAGTTGTTACGTTTTTTGCCTTAAAACTTGACCACAATTGTCCTTTCTTCATGTTTTGTTTGCCAGAATAAATGTATTTTGTATTCTTAAGCCTTTCTTGTTTGTTTATATTATATAAATATAATATTAATTTTATACTGTGGCCATTTATACAAAAGCCATTAATCATCTTAAACTCAACAGATTTCCATGGGTAAACAATTTTCTGTTGAATTCTACAGATTAATATACTTCTACAATAATTATTTTTGTAAGCTATTGTAGAATGTGTTATGAAAGTGAAGAATAAAGTGAATATGAAGAAGTAAATGTTTTGACAACAATCTATTCACAAGTGTTTTGTTATAGTTTATGGAAAATAAGACATATGACAGTAGTTATAAAAGGCTTTGTTTTGTACTTCTAATAATTATCCATTTAAAATTAACTGGATCAAACAACAGTAACACAATTTCACAATAAATATGTTGCATAAAATAAAATCAGTGTCTCATGATAATTGAACTAGGAACAATATTGTTTATATATATATATATAATTATTCAAATACTCAAGTGCTACCCTAAACGACGAATTAAACATTTGTTTCATTTGGTTTAGTAGTGTAAATAAATTAAGAGTCTCTGGGGAAAAAAAAGTATTGGCATTTGTAATATGATTCCTGATATTTCTACATAATACATAATAAAATAAAAGTTCGATGTTATGTTCAATCTCATTCTGTTGAAAAGAGCAGCATTGAATCAAATAATGAGTAAAACTCATGGACTTACATGAGTATGAGAGGTAAGCTTCCTTTTGTAACTCCTCTGAAAAAAATAAAATAAAATTCTATTCTGAATCCCGATCCACAAGTGAAACCTTTCTCTCAATGATATTTTATATGATCTTGCTGTCACTGTGTCGCAAAACATTTTCATAACTTCAGTTTATCGTCACTGCATATGAGCGGGAAAGGAACGAGGATCTTCCACTTACACAATGAGCTGCAGGAACCGAAAGGGACAGAAAGGGGAACAGTAAACCAAATGGATACCGTCTGGGTTATCCATGCATTTGCCTTTCAAATTTTATTTCCAAACAGCACCAACATATGCAGCAGAAAACTTGTTCTACAAATAAATACATGTTTTCATGCTGTAAGCGACTCAGAGTGTGATATTCTTTTGTAATATGAAGGTAGGAGAGTCAATGATTGTACAATAAATAAAAGCGGGAGAGTAGGTCAGCAGAAATGTATGGTATGTTTTATTTTTAACCTATTATTTTTATTTACAATTAATGAGAACATATTTGTGAGGAAGTACAGGGACTTAGTTGTGTGCATATTACATATATATACAGTATATAGAATCTGGTGATACGATATGTATCACGTTACAGGGGTTGTGATACAATATGTTGCGATAAATTGCGATACTTAAAATACTGTAGGCAAGGTGATATATTTCTTATTTTAGGAATAGGATATATTTTTAGGAAAGCGGTCATTAAGAACAAAAATTCAATTAAAATTCACTTGTATAGCCATTTTTTACAATACAAATTGTTGGAAAGCAACTTTGCAGAAACTTAAGTTTCTACAATATTTAGTAGTCGCTTATCAGTGATTATTGTCACTTGTCAGTTTATGTGCATATGACATAAATGTACGGAAGAATCAATTGAAGACACAAACAGATGATGAACACTATTAACGACAATTATATGATGCAATCAAACTTACAGCAAAATTTGGTAGTTCTGTATGTTGTAAGAACACACCACCATATGCAAACCTTAGCAATAAATACAAATTATTTAACCAGAAAACAGTGGGATCTGCATTTGCAATAATCAGTCCCTGAAACAGTCAACGTTATCTAACCAATTTTTATGCAGTACGAGTAAATGGTGATGGTGTTGGGAATTAAAGTGCGTGCAGGATCCTTTATAAAATGTATTTTACAAAAAAGTATTGTATATGTATTATATATATATATATATATATATAGCACATACATTTAATAATATATATATATATATATATATATATATATATATATAGCACATACATTTAATTATATATATATATATATATATATATAGCACATACATTTAATAATAATTAATAAAAATATTTATATATATATATATATATGTATAATATATACATATAATATATATATATATATTATACATATATATTTATTAATTATTATTATTAAATGTATGTGTTATATATATATATATATATATATATATATATATATATATATATATATATATATATATTAAAACCTGCTTTTAAAGGTCATAGCATTTTGATCTGAACAAAAATTAACATCTGCTTAATATCAATAAAATGTGCTTACAGGATTCCTAAAGAAAACAAGAAAATAGATACAGATGTCGAGCTTTTCCACTTGGATTTCACAGGTTTTTCATTTTGTATTTAAAATGTTCTGCGTTGAATCGCCGAAACGCGAGCACCGCCCCAACTTTACAAAACCATCCCGAAAGAGAAAGAGAAAGCAGCAGGAACGGCACGGCGTCCTTGCCACGGTCCCGCGGTGGACGTTACCACAAAAGCCCAAATGACTGAACACCACAGCTTTGTACAAAGAACCAGGAACAGGGACAATTCTTTCATCCTCCATGACTAGTGAAATGCTCTTATTCTAGTATTTCCTGTTACTTTCAGTGTCGTTCAGAGATGAAGACTGCCATCCAGCGGTCGGGATGTAAACTCAAAATGAAAAAACTGCCATGAATCTTTTTTTTTTTTTTTAAATATCGATATTCCGTTTTTGAGAATCGATACAGTTCGCCAAAAAAATCGCGAAACTCACGTGTATCGATATTCTTACACCCTAATATATATATATATATATATATATATATATATGGTTTTCCTGATAGGCTCCGACCTCACGCCAGTGCTCGAATTGAGTCAAGTCTTATGGGGGGTCTCCAAGTTTTTTTGAGCGGGGGGTTGGGGGTCGCAATATACACTTAAACAAAATATACAATATATTTGATCATAATATGCATAAATATATACTATTTATTAAAAACGCTTGAATTCACATATATATATATATATATATATATATATATATATAAAAGATCTTCTTTTAAATTACTTACTTGAGTATTATGGATTTAGAGGGTGACAAAGCAGCAGACTCAAAAGGGCAGCTATGGCAAATATACCAGGGCACTACATATAAGGCACTTGAACACCCGTAAAAGCAAGTGACTTCAAAATACATTGAAATGTCTCAAAAACAGTAGAAAATAATCAGATGGCTTCCAGTCTCACTGGATGGTATCACTGTCAGATTCAACAGTGGCACAGGGATAATTATTTCATAATGTCTCCGAAAGCAGTGAAAAGAGAGCAGTCAGTAACTTCAAAAGGATATCTATCTTCACAACTTTTTTATTACTTAAACAGTAGCAAAAGAATGGAAAAATACTATCAGGCTGTAATGATGTAGTATGAACCCAGGTGCGGGAGTTTTACTCAAAGAGTGCGGGAGTTTTACTCAAAGAGTGCAGGGCAACTGGGCAAACAGGATACAGTCTTTGGAATAGTTTATAAGTTTAACATAGGGATGTCCAGGAGATTCTCAAAAGTCAACTGTTATTCATCCATAACAGACATCAAAATAATTTCAGGAACCAGTGGGTAAGACATAAACTTTCTTCAAAGACAAATTTCTTCAGAAACAGGGATAACGAAAATCTCAAATGAGAAATGACCTCTCAAACAAATATATATATATATGTATATATATATATATATATATATACATATATAAACTCAGTCTCTTTTCCCACAACTGAAATGGAGAACTGAACATAACTGTATATATAATGTGTTACATAGAAATGTAGAAAACGTATCTGCTCAGATTGCAACATTGTTTCAGCCCAGATCTGGCCCACATCTGACACTTGGGTGGACCGCTCCTATTTGCCAGATCTGGGCCGGATCTGAGCTGAAACAATGTTGCTATCTGGGTGAAGTCATCTGAGACACAAATAACATCCAGGAAAACACAAGACGAAGAGTCCTTACTGTACATGAGTGCACAGAGAGTAAGTATTTACAACATTCAAGCCAGACAAAGACTGATTGCCACTGCAGTATTTTTTACCAGTACACCAAATGCTTTACTAACAAGCATCAGGAGTGGCTCTTTAATGCTCTGGGAAGCGCAAGCAAGCAAACAAGGTAGATGTCAGAGCAAAGTCCTGAGTTCACATGTGACAGGCAATGTCGGTGAAAGAATAAATGTTAATCTATGACTTTTCCACCTAGGACAGACCACAGTGGTCTGTCTGGTTTTGTCTGTGCTTGCCTTCCTGTCTTGGTTGCAGTTGACAGCCGATGGCCGTCTTTCAACCAAGAGAGCACAAATGATTTTGGGTCAAACTGCTCCACTGGAGGGCCATTGACGTCCAGAAACAGGACAGAAGAAAGGCTTTTGGCCCTCAGGGAATTTCTCTTCTTGTTAGCGGTATCACTCATGGCTGAAAATCCACGTTCACATTCAGCTGAGGTGGCCAGGTAGGTTTTGCTAGCTGTTATCAGCCTCTTGATCGTCTTCCCAGGACTGTCGCCTTTAAGTTTCCACAACCTATACTCTTCAACAGCAGCTCTGGTGGTTACTCCTAGATGCTTAGCAAGGTCATGAATTTCCTTTTCACCATACAGGACAAGAGAATTACGATCTTTGGGCCAACAGGATGATTCGAGTGGAGTCAAAAGCTCAGTAAGCTTTGATTCAGGGAGACGTACAGAGAGATTATCAATGACAGCCTGTAGGAACTGCCCCTTGTTGATGTTCTCTTTGGAGGCTTCTAGTGTGATGCCTTTGAACATGCATGCTGTTATCCTCCCTTCTGCCTTTGCAAGTGACTTTCCTGGTGTTGTTTTCATGGCCTCCAGGACCTCCATAGTCAAAAGAGTCCACCGACTGGCATCAGTGAGAGATGTGTTTCGATTCTGCAGTTTCAGAGAGAGGCTTTGTAACTCGCGCAGCACATCTTTCATCAGTGCAAGGTCTTTAACAAAACCTGTGCTGCCGAGTTTCCTCAATAGTCCACTGCATTTTCGTCGATCCAAATCAGTGCGGGAAACATCCATAGAAGCTTTCTGCATTTGTGTGGCAAGTGCAGGAAAGTCCCGCCAAACAGCTCTGACAGTGCTGAAACTGCTGGCAACCCAGCGAATGGAGAAAATCTGCCCAATCCTCAGCAGTGAGATGTTAACATGAGTGGCAGCATCATAGAGCAGTCTGGCATTTTTTTGGAGATTGGTGGTAAAACGTATACAACTTTGAAATAAAGATTTCAAAGTGGTTACATCCAGTTACAGACTTGCATGCATCATGCACTGCCAACTCTAGCTTGTGTGCAAGACAATGAATGCTCTTCAATGAAGGGAAGTCTTTTCTCAACTTTGCAATCAGTCAACTCTCTCTTCCTGTCATGACTTATGCTCCATCTGTGGCAATGCTGATCAGGTGTGATTTTAAATATTCATCATCCAAGCCTGCTGTCAAAAGGGTATTCTTAAGAGCTTGATACAATGCTTCGGCTGTTGTTCCCTTATCTAGCTCTACAAGATCAAGGAAAATGTTTTCAATGTCATCTCTGCCTGTCACATCTGCTCTCAAGTAAATTATTAAATAGCTTTTGCCAAAGTTACTGCTTTCATCAACTGTCAAACTCACAAAAGAATCATTGGACTTCAATGCGGATATCATTGACTTTTTCATTTTAGTGGCAATGTGTTCAATCATAGCAATACACGTATGATCCGATCGGTGTGAAGGGCCCATTTTTCCTCCACTGACCTCTTGTAGCATTATCAGTCTGCTCATTTTACTGAATGCTAATCTCTCTTTTGCCACAAAGTAGGCTGTTCTTATACTGTTGGCTGTTTCTCTGACAAGCTCATCGTTAAGCTTCTCTGTTAGTGTGGGGAGGATCTCTTTTTCTTTCTGGGCTTCAATTTCTAGAGCCCTCTGATGAGCCTGACTGTCCCGGTGTTTGTATATTTTTTTCCTCATGGCACGTACATTCATTGCTTGGACCCTCCCTAAAGCCCACTCTTCTGCCACTTGAACACCTTTTTTGTTTGAACACATTCGTTTAACATCTCTACATGCAATACATCCAATTTTGTTTTCATTTATGTACAGCCATGGGGAGTATTGTTTCCTCCATATTTCTAACTGATTTCTCCAGGTATCAACTTCCTTGGAGAAGCTGCTGAATTGCTCTGAGTTTTTGTTTTTGTTGAGCCGTTCAGAGCTGTTGGTGGGAGTTAGCTGTTCTGAGCTGTTGCTGACCTGCTCTTCGCTTTCGTTGATCTGTGCTGAGCTGCTGTTATCACTGCATTTGCCCTCTTCTGAGATCTTGTCGCAGCTAACCTGTGCTGAGCTCCTGCCACTGGCCTCTGCTGAACTGGAATGGACTGTGCTTGCCTTAGTGGAGGTCCTCTTTACCTGCACACTAATGCCATGTTTTGGTTTCAATATTTTTTTTAAATAAATACACATAATGAAATGAAATATACACTACCGTTCAGAAGTTGAGATCGATAAGATTTTTAAAATGTTTTAAAAAGAAGTCTCTTCTGCTCAAAGCTGCATTTATTTGATAAAAAGTAATATTGTGAAATATTGTGACTGTTTTCTATGTGAATATATAGTAAAGTGTAATTTATATCTTGTGATCAAAGCTGAATTTTCAGCATCATTACTCCAGTCTTCAGTGTCACATGATCCTTCAGAAATCACTCTAATATGAGGATTTGATGATCAACAAACAGTTATGATTATTAATGTTGGAAACAGTTCATATTTGTGTGGAAATCAAATCAAGTATATTTGTATAGCGCTTTTCACAATACAGATTGTATCAAAGCAGCTTCACAGTATTAAATTAAAATAAAATAATACAACAAGGTTTGTTTCTAGTGGAATTTATTGATTGATAGAATAAAATTAAATATCCCCAAAATATTCCCAACTGAGCAAGCCAAAACCGTCATACATTTTATTTTTCAGGATTTTTTGATGAATAGAAAGTTCAAAAGAACAGCATTTATTTGAAACAGAATCTTCTGTTACATTATACATGTCTTTACTGTCACTTTTGATCAATTAAATGCAACCGTACTGAATAAAAGTATTAATTTCTTTCCCAACATTTTTTTATAAATTCTAACCACAAGCTTTTGAATGGTAGTGTATAATGCTACAAAAGTTTAAATTTCAGATAAACTTTCTATTCATCAAACTAATTTTTTTTTAAAATACTGTAAATAACGGTTTTCAACATTGATATTAATCATAAATGTTTGTTGAGCATCAAATCATCATATTAGAAGGATTTCTGAAGGATCATGTGATGAACACTTGGAGTAACGATGGTGAAAATTCAGCTTTGATCACAGAAATAAATTATATTTTATTGTATTATTATTTTACATTGTAATAATATTTCATAATATTACTGTTTTTACTGTATTTTGGATCAAATCAATGCAGGCTTAGTGAACAGAAGAGACTCTTGAACTTTTGAATAGTGTACATCCAACAGAATGATTCTAGCTTTATTTACCAATGTAGTATTTACCCTAAAAACAACTGGATGATTGATGTGACAATGTTTGTCCAAAAGACTTGATTAAATGCATGAAACTTGTTTATTATAAATTGTGGCAAAACATGCTGTCAGCCTGTGTGTTGGTTGGGATTTTTCAACTATTTCAGCACATACGATTTTTAAATAGTTACGTCCAGTAGGTGGCGATAAAGCACTGTCATAAGTGAGTGAGTCAGCAGACTATTCAACCATTTCAGTGAAAAAGGCTGCTTTATTCATAAGCAAACAATACTATGGCAATCAAAATAAATCATTGCTATTTCAAGAGTGAATCCCGCATAAATGCGTATGTAATTCCCAAAACTTTGCCGTGTTTATACAGCCTTTGGTCCTAGCAGCATGAAAAACAAGTCATATACAAATAAATACAAATTCTGAATGGATATTAGAAAGCATAGCAAGCACACAACGAGCGCTCCCTTTATAATTACTAAAAATCTGTTATCCATCTTCATCGAGATCTCTAGCACTAGCACTCCTGTAGAACCGGGACTGTTAATTATGAAAAAAATAGTAACTGAGCCTAAATGTTTCCAATATATGCTAGGAATATAAAAGCCCCGACATGGAGTGGATAACTGTTAGATATAAAGTAGAAAGATATATAGCGAGAGACAATTACCCCTCAAAAAAGTCAGTAAGAAGCTTTCTCTTCCCGACTGCGAGTGGAGGTTTATTTTTCTCCATATTTTAAAAGCTAAAATTAGCTTCACCAGAGCGGCGCCAAACAAACAGTCCTGTCGACGATGTCATGCGCGCGCACAGCGCTCTTTAGGCGGGACGTTTACATTTTAAAGAGACATGACAACTAGCCTATAAACACACTTAAAATAAATTATTGTAAATAATCAACTCACGATATTTACTGTATCCTTTGCATGCATTTATTTTGATTTGTCATTATTATTTTTACTAAAATACAAATATCCGAGGGACCCCCGTAATTCTATTTTTTACTTCTTATGGGGGGTCCCTAATACCTTATGGGGGGTCCCGGATCCCCCCAGCCCCCCCTCAATTCGAGCACTGGCCTTTCAGGACCTAAAGAATCATATTTATCTTTACTAAAATAAAATATCTGAGGGACTACACCCCACCTCCACCCCATGCCGATTACATAATAGGTAACTGTAGCTCTGGGCCTCCATCTTTGATGTGGAAATCATATGTTTATTTCTTCTGTTCAGTAAATAACACAATGGAGAGCTGCTTTATCATTGAAATTGAAGTTGTAGTTTTAAGTGCAATAGACAAAAAGTCATAAAAAAGAGGCTTGGAAAAGCTAGAGGAGCCTTCACTTCAGACTAAACACGGTCTGGAAATCTAAGCAATACAGTATAAAAATGACGCTTTGTCAAACCAGTCTTGCTGTATGGCTCAGTTTGTTGGTGAGCTACTAAAGGTGACATGAACAAGACTAGCACCTTCCACAATGAATGCCTTAGGAGGATATGACCCATATGCGAAGATCAACAGTGAAGATCTGTACAACAGAAAAAAAAAAAACATAGCGTAATCATTGAGATCAAATGCTGTCACATCCGACTTTGGACATGTCCTCAGAATGAACCAGAACCGAATTCCAAAGATTGTCTTGAGATGTACACCAACTGGCAGAAGACAATAAGACCTAAATATTTGTGTCCGGTCTAGCACCTCAGGGCTCGGAATGGACAGAGCAAATCTAGGACTGGGTCTGCCTCCTCCAGGGGCAGCGCTTGCAGGTTCACCACCTGATCCCTGAAGGTAGTAGTAGGAACCTTGGACACATAGCCAGGTTGGGGCCTCAGGATTACCTGTGAGTCAGCCGGCCCAAACTATAGGTACGAATCATCGATTGAAAGCATGCCGGAAGCCATATCCCCCTGGAGCCCAAGACCGGTTTCCCACTGAAACTAAGCAGGGCTAAACCTGGTCAGTACCTGGATGGGAAACCTCCTGGGAAAACTAGGTTGCTGCTGGAAGAGGTGCTAATTAGGCCAGTAGGGGGTGCTCACCCTATGGTCTGTGTGGGTCCTAGAGCCCCAGTGTAGTGATGTGGACACTATACTGTCAACAAGCACCATCCTTTGGATGAGACGTTAAACCGAGGTCCTGACTCTCTGTGGTCATTAAAAATCCCAAGATGTCTTTTCAAAAGAGTAGAGGTGTGACCTCTGCATCCTGGCTAAATTCGCCCATTGGCCTCCGACCATCATGGCCTCCTAACAATCCCCATATCTGCTGATTGGCTTCTTCACTCTGTCTCTTCTCCACCTGGTAAACTAGTGTGTGGTGAGCGTTCTGGCACAATATGGCTGCCGTCGCATCATCCAGGTGGATTCTGCACACTGGTGGTGGATGAGGAGATACCCCCTGACAATATAAAGCGCTTTGAGTGCCTAGAAAAGCACTATATAAATTTAAGGAATTATTAAATTATTAATTATGCAGGTCCCCTACCCTCTTGATGGGGGCCAATGCAAACAGGAGCAGAGTTTACTATGAAAGAAACTTTACCTCAACTGAGTGCAAGGGCTCAAATGGGCTCTGCTGTAATGTTTTAAGCACTAGAGACATGTCCTAAGAGGGAATGGGGGGGGGGGGGGTGCAGGAAGAATTTAACCTCCTGGCCCCTCTAAGGAACCTGATGACCAGGTCAAGCTTACCCACGGAACCTGATGACCAGGTCAAGCTTACCCACCGACTTTCACTCTATGGGGTCATGGTACGCAGCAATCGCAGCAACCTGGACTTTGAGGGTGGAGAGGGACAGCCTTCATTCCAGCCCTTGCTGCAAAAAGGAAAGCATGACCCTGATCAGGCATCTCCAGTGGTTTTCTCGACAAGAAGAATACCACTCGACGAACAGGTTCCACTTCAAGGCATAAGCGTGTTTCGTAGATGGTGCTCTCGCCAAAGTGGAGGGGAGGCACGGTTGACCCTTCCAGGTGAAGGCGGTATTAGGACACAACTGCATCGCAAACTGACCGCTCCACCAGGAGGACCCCTGTATACCCCCTTGCTCCATCGCCGTTGAGGGTTGTGAGGGAGGAGGAACCACCAGGCTGGTTTCCGGGGGTATAAGGTGCCATCCAATACCTGGTGAACTCCTCATGTACTTCCGGGAAGAAATCCATCGAGACGCTGTACTGTAAACCAGCGCGAGCCACCCTGAGAAACCAGTCTTATAACCTTAAAGGCTTGGGACGCAGTGGATTTTTCAAATCAAGCCCTACCTTTTTGGTGGCCCAGGAAAGCAGAGCTGTTAACTCTGGATCCGATTCAGGCATTGCCACAGTCCTGGAGGGCGTGAGCGCAGCCGAATCTTCCTCATTTCTCTCTCTCTCCAATGCAGCGATTGACATCCGTTCTTCGGGAGGAGCACTGAAGGATACTGATGGTACGCTCTTTGAATAAAGCCCAGGGCATACCTTTGGCTGCTCAACTGGATCAGAGCAATAGAGGAGTGGTGGGCCCTCGAGGTTTGGTTACCTGAGGGGTTTACCACTGCTGTGATACTCAAAACCACCCATGCCACCGCCGAGAAATACTTCTCGCCCCATCAAGGAAATGAGGCCTGGCCCTCAGCTCTGAGATGGTCCTCTTCCCATGATGGGAACATGACGTATCCGCAAATGTCGCCTCGGCATGTTTGCCCAGTTTGTAGATTGGTCTATCGAAGCAATATCCCAATTCATTGGTCATCCAACGTGACGTAGAGAGTGACCGACTGAAAGGGAACTACTTTTACCGTGCGTCATATGTCATCACACTAGTTCTGTGTTGTAGCACATAAGCAGTCCCTTCAGTTTCGGGTTCAATCCGATCGATTATTTACATGTACTCTCAATCGTATTAGAAAAAGAATAAACCACCCCCTTCAGTTCAATTGAAATTTCATTCCAATCAGGTTCAGTCGGATCAATTAAGGTGTTTACATGAAGGCTTTTCAATTCGATTGAGCTGTCAATCCAGTTACAAACGGATAATTTGGTTGCATGTAAACGTAGCCAATGTCGGTGGGAAATGGTAAGGAGATATTTGAATTATTTCTTAATAGTATTTTCTGAGGCAGTGTTGCAAAGATGAAGTTGAAGATCCTGACTCGCCATCTCCTGACTGGATACGCCTTTAGAAAGAAACAATGAGAGTTTTTGTTTTCGATTTGAATTATTTTGTTTTAAAGTAGTAATTTTAAGCTTTCTATAGATATTTTTATCATGTCTGTGAGAAAAGTATTCGTTAAGTTTAGCTTTAGCTTTACCTTCCACTTTCTGCATAAACAATTGGATATGTGCCTAATAGCACACATTTATCCAGGTAAAACATTTAAATTAACATTGTGTTTGAAGTGTTTTATATCTGTATATTATCTATATATTTTATTTTAGGCAAGTTGTGATTATTTAAGAAAGCTAAATTGATCAAACATAGGCTATCAAATCACTTTCTTCCGCTGAAAGCTTGGTCGTTACTTTAAAGAACAAAAACTTAAATAGTTTGATATAGGGGTGTGCGATATTGACAAAAAAATTATATCTCGATATGTTTTGGGATTTTGACGATAATGGAAATCAGATGATATTTTGCATTATTCAAAAATGTATTCGTAAATATCTTATTTTATATATTTTACTAGCTCCATTTTACAATGTCAATAGGATATTGATAAATTACTAATTGAAACATATTGTTGAACAGGGTATTTATTATTTAAAACTGAAGCATTCAAGTAGAAACAACACAAATGACTGCTCTGCTGTAAGGTGAACTGTGCAGAATACAAGCAAATATGACACAATAAAATTATCTACATGGAAACAGCACTAGAAAACCTTTGTAAACAAATTACTCCCTTCTGTAAAATGTTCTATAGTCAAAAAAAACAACCTATGGTATTCTCAATTCAATTATTAACTTCAAGTTCTGTCCAATATTGCACAAAAAGTAAACAGCTGTAACAACTTTAACTTTAGAAACCCTTCAGATTTGTCGAATATTGCACTCCGAAAAAAAAAATGTATATGTAAACAAAGATTCTACTATAAACAAAGTCTATACTTTTTTTATACGTTTTTGGTACTTTTTTGCTAGTTTCCCAAGTCTGGGGAAATTTATTTCTTGTGTTTCCACCAGTCAAGTGGGTTTACGTCACTGTCCACCCCTGGAGCACATATTTCATAACCATGTCTATTGATACAATGTTTTACAAGACTAAACATGCCTCATCATTTTCAAAAGCCTCTGTTTCCACAGTCCATACTACAACGTGGAAACAGCATTCCAAATTTATCTGCTCTGGAGACCGTTTAAAAAGGCCAGAAGGTCAAAACGAGTGGAAAACATGCTTTCCAGCAGGAACGTAATAATGCGGACAAGGCTTGAGGAATTGTCAAACCAGGCAACCAATTGCTGGCAACACAGTAGGGTACCCAGGCATTTTTTTATTTTTAGCTTGCCCCATCAATTGTTACTAACACTTCTACGTTTCCTGCAGCCAACAACTACAGCAGCTGAAGCAAGCTCTGCAGGTGGCTCAAGCAGCTATCTCTCCTCCTCCACTCATGCTCCCATTTACTTCTATGTTCCGCCACACCCTAACCATCCTTAAGACCTATTAGTGGTCAGACCAATTCCTTATCAAAGAAGCTCACCGAACCTTCATAAGCCAACCCCTCTAACGCCAGCCCATACCCGTTCACTCAAAACAATGATCTACCATAGCCAACCCTCTTTAACATCCCCATATCCATCTTTAACAGCCAATCCTCACTCCAGCCATCCCAGCAGTGCCCGCCCCTGCAGGAGCCTTTTCTGTATCTCCCCACTGCCACTGCAGAGTCTGCTCCAGCAGGAGCCTTTTCTGTATCTCCCCACTGCCACAGCAGCGTCTGCTCCAGCAGGAGCCTTTTCTGTATCTACCCACTGCCGCAGCAGCGTTCGCTCCCGCAGGAGCCTTTTCTTTATCTCTCCACTGTGGCAGCAGCATTCTCCTTCCCGCAGGAGCCTTTTCTGTATCTCTCCACTGCCACAGCAGCGTCTGCTCCCGCAGGAGCCTCTGTCTATATCTCTCCACTGCCGCAACAGTGCCTGCTGCCGCAGGAGCCTCTATCTATATTTCTTCACTGCCGTAGCAGTGTCTGCTCCCGCAGGAGCCTCTATCTATATTTCTCCACTGCCGCAGCAGTGTCTGCTCCCTAAGGAGCCTCTATCTATATCTCTCCACTGCTGCAGCAGCGTCTGCTCCCTAAGGAGCCTCTATCTATATCTCTCCACTGCTGCAGCAGCGTCTGCTCCCGCAGGAGCCTTTATCTATATTTCTCCACTGCCGTAGCAGCATCTGCTCCAGCAGGAGCCTCTATCTATATTTCTCCACTACCGCAGCAGTGTCCGTATCTCTTTTCTGCATTTTCCCTACCACCGCAGCAGTAGTTTCTCCCGCAGGCGCCCTTTCCGTCCTTCCCTACTGCCGTAGCATTGCTCGCTCCCGCAGGAGCCTTTAAAAAAAAAAACCCGCTCGACACTACTCTTGAAAAACAATTAATTATACTGTTCCATGGAACAAACTTAACGTAATGCATCGCTAACAACCCTTTTGAAGCCCCGCCTTCTCGGTTTCACACTAGCCCACTGGAGTGGTTAATCTGAAAATTCCGGGATAAGAAACTCTTAGTCCGTCAGCTTCATATAATTTGCCGTTTAAAAGCAAAATCACCTCGATGGCTCTTAATGAATTCTCTCTCCCAACCATAGAACAATGACCATGCAATCAATATGGAGAGAGAGGAAATAAATAAAATAAAATAACAATAATAAAAATAATTCTTAAGCTCTTGGCTGGGAAAGGATGACATCACCTCTGCTTTAAGCTATGCCCATTCATCCAGATTCATAGCACTTATTCGAGGTACACTGACAGGACAGGGAATTCTATTTCATTGTACACTTAACTTTGAATGCAAGCCGATCTGACATTAACAGAAGCAGCTTGGATTTGCTAAACAAAAACACATAAATAATGAATAAAAAAATAATAATAGTAAATAAATAAATTCTTCAACTACCGGCAAGGCTCAACCATCCGATACAGTGACTATTGAATTCCCGTCAGATTGCCTCCCGGTTGAGCAAACCTTGCCTTTTCCGACAAACTACCGGCGCAGTTACCCGTCTGATGCCATGAGTATTTAAATCCCGTCAGATGCCGCAAGAGCTGTCCCGATCGAGTGGATGTTTCCCTCCAACTAACGGCGTTGCTTACACGTCCGTGTGGGAATATTGAACTCTTGTCAAAGGCTGCAAGAGCCCTGCTGCTCAAGCATTCTTGGCCTTTAAGTCCGACTACAGGTGTACCCATTCAGTGCCACAAGCATTGATCTTGAATGCCAGCTAGACAACCTTACCTTTTCTATTTAAGAAAACCTTACTTTTTCTATTTATAGTCTTTTCTATTAGTAAAAGTCACACTCCAGGACAGTGTGCCTAATCTTCTGACACTGGCATAATTTTTGGCTGTCGGTGAACATGTCAAACCACAGATTAAAGATGATATATTATAGCCTAGGATTATAGAAATCTTTTAGGATTTTCAAAAAATTGTCTTTCAAAATAGCCAAAATCTCACATTGTGTACTGGATTTAAGACTAGATAAGACCGCATAGAGGAAACAAACCCCAAAACTATGTGCTCACAATGAACAAGACCAAAAGTTATACACTCAAAACAAAACACAACACAAGAGAAAATGAAACAGGGACAAAGAATTTGTGACCACCATTTGGTCACAGCAAATGATGAAACTTGGAGAATGACCATCCACAGTGTCAGGATCCAGACAGCAACCTCCAAACACACACAACACACCACATGATGGTCAGGATCTTCAGCAAACAGAGAACAAGACCATCCCATGTGACAGGACACTAGACAAGAAAAAGTTACCTTTCCAAATCATTTGAACTCTATGTCAGTACATCCTAAATTGAACGAGGCATTAGTTTGATGTTGGGATTTATTGTGTCGCGACGCATCCAATGTAGACAGCATCACTGATTATAGTGGATCCTATAGTATTTTTTTGTTTGGTTTTTTTGTTGTTGTTTTTTTTACTGTACATTTAACACTTTTGCGTATTTACAGGTCAGCTATTTAACAATCATTACTAGCATTTCCCATAGCATTGGCAATTTGTCCAATTGTGAAATTGCTTTTATGATGTGCATAGGGGACTAGATGGTGTGGAGGTTAAACGGTAGTTTTTAGAATTTGACAATCAAATATCAAAAGATGCTTAACTTAACGAAGTGATAATGGTCAGGGGGGATTAAGTGGTCAGAGCAAATTTGACTTTGACTTCCTCTGTTTGATGTGGAAACTTGTTTCTTCCTGTCTTTGCTTCAGAGCTGCAGTAGGTTCTTCAGTGATGTGTGGTGAGAAGCGGATTCATTTTGAAACATTTTATTCACTGCAGCAACATGATGATCTTTCAGCTTCAGCTCTGTGAGTTTATTGCATAATAATAATATATGTACATGCTTTGTAAACAAATTAAAATTATTAATAATTTTATGTTATGCATCACAGGGGGTTTATTGTTTTTTATTAATTAATTAATTTATTTATTTATATCTTACAGATGTATTAATCTGTTGTCAGTGTGCAGTGTCAGATCTACTGACTGATCCGGGATCAAATGTGATCATAAACTGTGATCTTAATGAAACTGAGGTTTATTGGATTTTACTGAAAACAGCAGATCCTCCAACAGTCATTCTACAGTCATTCTCAACATCAGCTTTTTACCATAATGTAATATTCCAAAAGAAATATTCAGTGCAGTTTAAACATCGTCTGGTTATAAATAATGTGACTGCTGATGAATTAGGAGTTTATTACTGTATGAACACAGGCATACCTCCAAAACTCAGCAACAGCACCAGAATATACTTCAATGGTAAGGTTATTTATTCCTTCAGCGATTAAAAATATATTGATTATCACTGCTTATAATTACTACCTACAATTTTAAATAATTTGATATTCAGAAATTACAATACACTGCCTGGCCAAAATAAATAAATAAATAAAAATAATTCTGGATTGAAATAAGCAAATTCTTGAGATTTAAAAAAATTAGATTAGCCCTATTGTTGCAGCGATTCATGTGTTTCTTGGCATGTTGTATATTGGCGACAATAATTTTCATTCTAACTAATGCATAGCTTTTCATTTACTAAACAACCATAACAGATAACACACGTACATATTCCAGGTATACACAGCCTGTCCAAAGCATGGTTTGTCTTTAGCTGTCATAACATTGTGCTTTTGTTGTGGCATTGTTTCGACAATAATATGCGACATCACAGCATTTAATTCCATCAAGAGTTGCATTACCTTTTCGCAGAGATCTTGTATTGACAAAGAGTTGAACGACTCTCTAAAGTCAACTCCAGCACATCCTGAAGACTTTCAACGGGGTTAAGCTCAGGACTCAGTGATGAACAATGGATACATGATAAAGATTAATCATGTTCACTGAACCAGTATTTCACAAATTTGGTCCAAATAATCTTGGTATTGTCATCCTGGAATATGGAAATGCTACATAATGCATCAGTTAGAAATAAACAAATTTTGGCCAAACATAGCCTACAACATGCCAGAAATATGTTAATCACTGCAAAAATTACTCAATCAAAAAACCTTAAGTATTAGCTTATTGAAGTATAAACCTAAATTGTTTCCAGTATAAACTATCAGTGATACAAATATGTAGCCTCAATAGCATTTTTTTACAGTAACAGACTGTGGACACTTTTATTACAGAACCAACTCAACCAACCGTTGGACCTGAGTGTCACAATCATACAGTGACTGAGTATATCGAGCAGAATCAGACACAATGGAAGACTATTATCATCATATCTGGACTGATGAATGGGCTTCTGGTTACTGTAGTGGTCGGTGAGATATTTTGCTCTATTTAAGCCATTGTCAGCTGAAGTTTATAAAATATGTAAATATTCTTCATTTAGACTTTTGACTGTTTCATTATTATTGCCTTATTTATGTGACATAAGATATAAATTTTGAATATGAAACACCATTTTTAGGACTGGTAAAGGTTTTGGTTGTTGGAAACAGAAGGTCTGCAAAACAATCAGAACAACTCAACTCTTATCTACAACAGACGCAAGTTACAGAGCCACATCGGGACCAGTTACAAGTAAGAATATGTGAAACCATCATAAATAAAATTAATTTCTGTCTCGATAATCATTGAGGATTCTTGCTGGTATGCACAATTGCATTCTATAACACTTCATTTTGCTCTTTCAGTATGCCACGGTGGACTTTTCCAAGCTGCGTAGAAATATTCCATCCAGCCAAATCAACAGCACGTACGCTGCTCTAAACCTGCCGAAGTCATGAATATATGAGTATGATTGATTTTATACTTTCTTTGGTTCATATTTTCAAGATGTTCAACGCAAACATTTCTTATATTTTAAACTCGACTAGATTAAATATTATTAATATTTCAACCTGCTTTCCAAAGACTGGTTGGAAGTCATGAGGTCACATTTATTTTACTGAATTGATAATCACAATTTTGTATTTCTTTTTATGTATATATCTGAAGAGTACTCAAATAATTAGTAGAAAATATTACCTGGAAAATATTCAATAGACACTTTTTCTTTCACTCTACACTTGTTTGAATGTGTTATATATAAAAATATGTACCAGACTTTAAGTGTATTAAGTCTTGTAATAGAGTCATTATGTTTGTGAGTCAGTGGCATCAAAAACCTTGAAAACCCCTGCTTCAGATAGCTGTTGTAAGCCATATCAGTTTTTTGTAAGAGGTTGTAGATTCTAATAAATGTATGAGAGGGGACGGAGAGTGCACAATATTTATTATTTTTGTGAAGCCTGTTGGTTGTGTTTTCAGTGCTGTTGGACTGAGAAGAGACTCATTTTTATAAGATACAAAGGACTGTTTATTTAGTCCGAATAGTTTAACTAATACATGTATAAAATATCAGTTAAATGCTCATAAGGTGGTTACGTCTGTTAGTGCGAAATGTTGTGGTTTGTCAACCTACTTTTCTCGAACTCGGCACTCAGAGCTTTTTTTTATTTTTTGATGTTGTATTTCAAACAAAAGTACGTACAAAGTGTTTGTCTGCTGGGCTTTTCTATTTATATTTTGAGAAAATATGTACTTATTTTATAGTTTTATATTAATGTGACTGCATTTAATACCCTATTATATCGACATTAAATTAAGTTAGCTTCACAATACATAAATAGTTTATAATTAGAAAATAATTACAGTATATTGATAACACACAACAACTTGGTCTGAAATTACATTTATTTATGTTTTTATTTTTACTTTATTTTTCTCTTTCTCTTTCTCTGTTTCCCGTGTTTTGTGTGTATTGGTATATTTTGAGTATATGAAGCAAACTTTTGAGTATATTGAGCATCCTCGTAAACACGCTTTAGCCTTATAGTTAACCTTTATTATGACGTTGCTTCATTGTGATATTAATATTCATTACAGTTGCTTCATTATGAACAAATATATTTCTTTGTGTCTGTTATGGAGTATGTCATTCTTAATATTCTATGAGAAAGTTATTTAGCTGGTTACTCACACTTTTACACATAATAAAATAACACTGTGAAGTGTTATTTTCAAGTAAACTCATCTGAAGTGCTAAACCAAAACTAGAAACATGTTCCACGGGGTTTGGCACTTGACAACCAACTACTTCTCAACTTTGTCTAGAGAGGAGGTTTAACTGTGAAATGACAGCATTGTTTTTTCAACACCTTCATGTTCATGTTTATGAAGTTCTCACAGTTGTCTTAACCTCAAATGGAAAGTATGTCTGCTTTGTTTGTTTACTAGGCTCACACAATGACCAGTTAGCATTTGCCAAGTGTTAATATAAACCATGTACACAACACACACTTATTGCTGTGATTCTCCAAATAAACGGAATCTGGCAGAGTAATTTCACACAAACCTAAGCTTAATCTTGAAATAAAATAAATGATTTTACACAAATGTCATACTAGAAGGGCTGAAACAAAGCATTTTGGGGAAAGCAAGTGAACCTAATTGAAGGTTTGAACTGCTGAAGGCCTTTTGCTGAAAACACAAACAAGTATGGTGAAGTATGCTACTGACTGATCAAAACTAACAGTTGTTTAATAATTATACGATATTTCATTATAACATTTTCTATAACAGATGTATAATCCCGGTACATTTTTTTTTTAATGTGTATTGTTTGTGCAAATACCCTTGCATGTGTTTATTAGTTTCTTACATCTTGCATTTAGCTTTCCACATTCTTGTTGACTGAACAATCCAAAAAGTGACACTAATAGTTGCAACTGGAAGTCCTGGTTCAGCAATAATACATGTAATGCATAAAAAATGTAACTGTTCCATAATCTGGGGACCAAATCTTCATTGTAGCAACCGGGAAAATACAATTCCTGAATTTATTACTATAGCATAACTATAATAAAGAAGGGTTATGGCTAGGTGCTAAGAGGTCGCACATTTTTATCTCTGCTTCTAGTTTGAAATTAATCCTACAATACCAACCAGAACTGTATTTAAAGTATTTAAAGTCAAGCAACACAAATATAAGAGTACAGGAAATCAAAATGTTATACAAAAGAGGCAAAAAAGGCAAGAAATGAAGATGAATATTCAGAGGGAGAAGAAATTAGCAACGCCGTGGCAGCTACGGAAGATGGCCCTGATGACAAAACTTATTGATGTATTAACATTTTACCATTAAATATGACTATGTATCTTTTTATTTTATATTCTCATTGCCAAATATGTGTTCATTTTTTAATGATTATAAATAATTAAAAACAGACTTTGTGTGAAAGGGGAAAACAGCCTTTACAACCAATTAAAGCTTTTTTAAAAGCTTAAATAAAAGCGAGAGACAGCTGGCTCTTTGTAACATGGACATGTCTTGGTCATAAGCAGTTGGTATAAAGGGTGCATTTTATTTTGTTGTATACTTGTGTTTCCATCAAATCAAGGGACACAAAACGAATAACCATGGCTCCAGATGACATATTGAGGCTTTAAGAAGTGAAATGATCCATTTGTGCAAGAAACTTAACATTATTTCAGAGGGGCAGTCGTGGACTGATGGATAGAGGGTTGGACTTATAACCTGGAGGTTTTGGGTTCAAGTCTCAGGTCAAGTATTGTATGTAGGGGGAGTGAATGTACTGCGCTCTCTTCCTCCCTCGATACCACGACTGTGGTGAGACCCTTGAGCAATAAATCCCCCAATGGCTGCCCACTGCCCTCTGTTTGTGTTCACAGTGTGTGCGCGTGTTAGTTCATTACCTATTGCTGTGTGTGTGTGTGTGTGTGTGTGCACTTGGGTGGGTTAAATGCAGAGCACAAATTCCAAGTATGGGACACCATACTTGGGCACATGTCATGTCCTTTCTTGGTTCAAATATCTGATTCACCGGTTTGTTTACAAAATCATGCAATGATGCAGCGTATAAACTAATATATTGTTAAAGCACCCAATTTGATGTGAAATGTGGATGTTTTACATGTCTCAAGCATATGAAGTGAATAAACTTTTCTTCATCAACTCACCTTTTTACATAAACAATGAGAAACCATAAAAACTTTCATAATACCCCTTCATTCAATGCATCCATGCATGCACATATCACATTTGTCCTTCAGTCTGAGTCAGAGCTGTTTCCTCAGTTAAATAAATAAATAAAAATCATTTCATATACGCAGGTATTTTGGCTCATTTTATCTTGCAGGCTATCTTTCAGTGAGAGAAACAATATCAAAACTGCTGTGTACCACATCATATTTAAACGGTCAAGCTGGTGGAGCATTTCACACTCGTTGTGTTAGAAGCCTAACAGGGTGACCTGCTAAATGATCTAGATGATGGCAAGGGCCTTTTCCCTGACCAAGTTGGCCAAGCTGCACAATACCACAGATTTAGCTCTCTGAGCTGCCAAACAAACAACTGCCACTATTGGCACAGTTTGATGGTGGCAATAGTGGCCATGGAGGGATATCTGTGGTTTAATCTGACTGATATTGGGCTGACAAGAAAATCATTTCCTAATCAATGTTCCAGTATCCTCTGGAAAAAAAAGTCCTGGACGTCCACAGAGGACAACAGTGGTGAATGACCGGAGAATCCTCTCTATGGTAAAAAAAAAAAAGAAAAGGTTCACAAAATCCAGCCAAGAGAAGAACATTCTCTAAGAGGTTACAGTCAAGTGTACAGAGGGTTCACCACAAGTTGCAAACAAGGTCTGATTAGACTTTGTTCAAAACATATTTAAAAAAAGCCAGATCACTTCTGGAAAGCATTCTTTGGATGGCTGAAATTAAGATCTGTAGCAGAGTAACAGGAAGAAAAAATATTGAGAAGGTTCAGAACAGCTCATGATCCAAAGCATATCACATCATCTGTGAACATGATGGAGCAGTGTGATGGCATGAGCATGCTTGGCTTCCAGTGGCATTGGGCTACTGGTGTTTAGTGATGATCTGAAAGAGGACAGAAGCAGCCGGAAGATTTCTGAAGTGTATGGATGTACTGTCTGGCCAGATTCAGTCAAACAGTCAAAGTTGATTCCTAGTACGGATGATGACCCAAATGCAGCAAATGTAACCCAGGAGTTTTTGAAGGTAAAAAAAGTTAACTGAAGTCAGCTACAGTAAAGGCCTAGCAAAGCGTCACAAAGGAAGAAACTCTGGGGATGTCCATTTATGATTATATTTATTATCCAATTATTTTTGAGTCCCTTAAAATGAGGGGACTGTCTATAAGTATGGTTGTAATTCCTAAACATTTTATCTTATAATTTAGTTTAACTCCTGAGATGTGCAGCCGGTAAGATACATCAGCCATAAAGACACATGACAGCAGTGAAGTGTGATTTGACCGGGTTGAAGTCTGCATTTTAATTTCATGTTGATTGTTTTATTTTTAATTCTGTTCTGGCGGGATACAAAGCTGAATTTATGAAAACTGTGTCAGAGTCAAATGTATATGGACCTAACTGTATCATCAATAAGCCAGTCATTCCCACAGCACGACTTGTGTCCACTAGAGGATGCAATGTGAGTTCCCATTTGAAGGGGAATGTCTCTGGGTACATAGATATCCATGGCTCCCCGAGAAAAGGGACAAGACACTACATCATGGTGCCATGTTTCGGGCCTTCCTGCATACGTCTCCTTCGGACAAACAAGTGGATGGAGTACTACAAGCACCCTTTTATAACAGTGGCCATGTGGACTGTCGGACTGGATTAATCTAACAGCCTATAACACAACAGAAATAAATGTTACAGCAACCAGTCAGTGCATGTCGCTAATAAGTCTGCATGTTCTGTGTGTCTGTGTGAATGCATGGAGTAGTTTCATCTGATAAACAAACTCAAACACACGACTCGCAGTGGTTTCAGTATCTGCGTCTCAATATATGAGGACATGAACATGCACTATATCCTATGTCTTCAGAGCTGATCTGAGAGTCACTTCACCAGCTTTATGTTGTTTCATTTGAGAGAAAAAAAGAAACATCAAATAGACGCTGAAACTAAAACTAACAGACCTTCACGTCAAACCGTCAAAATAAAGGTATGGTTTAATTTGAAATTATTACTGAATAATACGATACAATTCTCAAAGTAATATTCAAAATAGTATTATTATTTTTAAGGAATATCATGCAATCATTTTTTTTAAATTAATGTATACAGTTCTGTTGTGCAGCATCACGTTTGTTAAAATAATTTTTTTTTCTTTTTTTTAAATGCAGTGTTTTGCTATTGTAAATGATTAATTAAATTGTTAATGTATTATTAAATCATTTCACTAGACACAATTTTTTAAAAATAAAATGCATTTCATGGGCCCCTAAATTAAAACATAGCTCCTCTGTTGAATGATAAACAAAGTTGTGTTGACCTTCATTCTCAAGGTCTAACAAATGTGGAAAGCATTTCCTTCCCCATATATGGTAAATTAATATCATTATAAATATCACGATTGTATGATTAGTATGTATAAGTATGGATATGTGAATGATGTGGTTACTAAGAAACTAAGGACAAGTGCACTTAACTCAAGTGCGCTTATCTTACAGTGTGCTGAGTAACCGAATACAGTATTCAAAGATTAGAGTCAGGGATTTTTTTGTCCAGTAGATGGCGCCACACAACAGTGGGACAAACATACTATGCAAACATTAATATATATATATATATATATATATATATATATATATATATATATATATATATATATATATATATTATAGAAGAGCCATAGAAAGATTGACTGTATTATTTTATCTGTTTGTAGCCCCACTACATTTTGTTTATGTTTAAAACATGAACAATTTTTTATGACTTAATGCAAGTGTCTTTAAAAATATGTCTTCATGTCATATTATTTTAGGGACTGCTACTTGAAAACATGGCAAGCATAGTGTTTATATGACGTACAAGGTGACAAAAGGTACATTTGAGACTTTCCCTGAACGATATTTACAGTACAGGTGAATGTGATTTCAGCAGGCAGGACATCTCCTCATACAATATCCTGGAACAACATCCCTATCGACCAATTAGATTTGAAGCTCGGGGCTACTGATGTTATCTTGGGCGTGGGTTAGAGTTAATGGTTTGCATTTTGGGCACTCCCTCTTGAATTTCCTGTGGAATTTTATAATGGAAGTTTACAATTTGTGAATAAAGACATGTGAAGTCTTTTTGGCACCATGGTTTGTCCTACAGTAAGTTAAAATTTTGATGTGAATAGTTACTTGGCATGATTGACATGATTCTGATCTTATTGTATCTCCAAAATGATCTGTCAGTTATGTCTTTAATTAATCAATATGACAAAGCTTAGTTTTATTGAGCTAGTTTCACAAATAATAATAATAATAATAATTTTAAATGTAGTAATACAAAATAATATGACATTTAATCCAATAATGAAATTAACAGCAGAACATAAAATGAGTAAATAGACTTACATTAATATGCGAATGAAGCTTCATTTCATAAGGTTCCTGTTCCTCAAGTGAAACATTTCTCTGAATAACATCTTATATCATTCTGATCTACAGTACATAAAAAAATTAAAGAGAGAGAATTAGAAAATACAGTCTGGAATTACGAATTGGATTTTCAAATGTATTTAAAAAAAAGAATGAACAAAGTTTTCCCACAACAATGAATTACCTGTTTTCTTTTTTATAGCTTGGTTTAATCCGTAAAGATCTGCCTCATAGTTCCTCTCTCTAGTTTTGATCCTGACAGATTTTATAGTTGCTGCAAGACTCAAAGATAATATTTACTCCCGGTCGGATGGGAGGAGAAAAGAGTAGCTGTCAGACTAGATGAGCTGGCCAGTGACCAAGTACAGTGTGTTATCTGATTTTGTTTCAAATCGCCAGAAAAGTATTCTGACATACAGAGAAACTAAACAAGACAGAAAGCAAACGTATGAGCATGTAACTTTGTTTGCTAGTTTTAAATCAGATTACCTTTTTTAATTTAAATATCTGTTTAAATGATTTAAGAATATTTTTTTCTTGATTATTTGAACATTAAGGGAACATTCCTTTCCAACATTCTTCAAACAAACAAATAACATTTTATTTGTAACATTTTAATCCAAAATGATTATCCAAAAATGTTTCAGGTATAAATCCTGCATCATTCATGCACCTTTCAATATATATATATATATATATATATATATATATATATATATATATATATATATATATATATATATATTGAAAGGACCTTGTCAAAATGTTCACTAAAATTGTGAGAAAGTCTCCTGTTAGCTGGTTGTTGCTTGTTCTCCTTTTCTTTTTCTCTGTATTCTGTTTCTTTCTGTTTAGGTAGTTTATGAGCCTAAACAAATCCCACTGTCTTGTCATCTGCCTTAACACAAGCAAAACAAACATGGAAACACACACACAGTTCTACTAATATATTCATGGATTCTCATCCTGTTTGTGCTAAAATAATTTTTACATCAGTGCATTTGAATGAATCCGACACACTTTCTGTGTTGATTTTAATATTTTTTATGAACAAATCTTAAAGTAACAGTTGCCTTTTGCACAATTAATATTATTAACTGGGAACACATGAACTCACTGTATCATGAAGACACACTGCTCTTATTTTTATGATTAACATCTCAGTGATCTTGAAGCTACAAAATTAGATGATCAGATGAGATGTGGTTAATGTTGGGGCTGAAAAATGTATTTGTTTTGCATTTCTGTTTTTCTTAAACCCTCAGGAGATTTATTGTAACTGCACAGGAATTCCGTTGTCATAAAGCATAGTGTTCCTGTAACTCAAGTGGTATAGCATTGTGTTAGCAAGCAAGCAAGTGCAAGGTTGGAGGTTCGATTCCCCGGGAACACATGATAGGTAAAAACTGATAGCCTGAATGCACTGTAAGTCGCTTTGGATAAAAGCGTCTGCTAAATGTAATTTAATTAATTTTTTTAATTTATAAAGCTCCCTCACATTCCACAAGGCGACATCTAGCAGTGATAGGGGATCTGAGCCATGCGGAGCTGCGTGCATGGGCGTAGGTTTGGTCTCAGCTTTGGTGGGGACACCCCCGAACACCCCGGAATTCTTTTGTTCCAGACTGTTGGCAATACAGAATATCACAACACAGAAGTGAATCTACTTCATCTCATTATATTGTATCCTGACCCCGATATACCATCCTGTAGACTGTCCCTAAAGAGCTATAGTATAACTGTATAATCTCAAAAATGCACTCTCAAAAAATAAAAATAAACTACCTGAGACTGTGTAATGCTGAACAACCAAATGTTTTATTAACATAAATTATTATGTACATTATTAGTATTTACACTAACAAAAATACTCTGCCACAAGGAAACAAATCTAAGTAAATAAATATAAACCTTTTTCTATTATAAACACTATTTACCCTCCAGTACAGGTTAATACCTGGGAATGTGAAATACTGAACAACCATACGGTTTATTTACAAAAAGAAAATAATTTACTATGTACGTTAGTAGCCTATTTATACTTACAAAAAAAACACTGTTGCAAGAGGTAGACTTTGAGAACTTTTGGAGCATACTAAACTAAAAACAAAGCATAAAAACATCTTTATTTGGCACTCAAAATTATAACTCCATTATGGCTACTTTCCACATTTTACTGCATTTTCTTGATTCCATCCTTTTATCTAAACTTTCCAAACAGATGCCTACGTCTGTCATTTACAGATACAAACTGTTGGCCTACATCGTTAAGGTCCACTTTGTCAAGGGCCTCTTGATGTACATAACATACAGTTACATTATTAAGGCGCTGCTGAGACATAGTAGATCGTAACCAGGTTTTCAGTCTCGTAAATGCACTGAAGCTTCGATCAGCTTCAGCTGAGGCCACAGGGACGACCAACAACAACCTATCAAGCTTCTCAACCTCATCAAATTAGCCTCTCATCTCACTTGGCTTGCTTTCAGAATGCATGCAGCTTCATCACTTGATGTGATTGTATGCTTTGAAAGAAACATTGGTAGCTGAACCTTCAAAATATCCATGTTTATTTCTGGATACTGTACAATCATATCATCCATCTGCCCAGTGAGGAGAACATTCTCGATCTGTTTCAGTTTCTGAAAGTCTGGTTGGTTAAACCGTTCCTTGAACTGAATGCCCAAACTCTCCAACACCTTGAAAAATTATATTCTATAGTATTCCTCTGGTGTTTTTGGCTTGCCCCGCCAGTGAATCTTTTGGGGGGATTTATTTGATGAGGGAGTTGAATAGGTTCAATTCCCATGGAGTCTACCATTGACACTGCCTTCTCAAATACTTTTGCAAACTATTCCTCACTCCTTTTTTCTTGAAGAGGTGAACCAACATAGTCAACAGCAGCTTACATGCCTTTAATTGTTTGGGACTGTTTTTGCAAAGATCTCAAGCTCTCCCAGCACCTCTGATGCTACCAGCAGTCCAAGAACAGTATTACCCTTCTGGAAGCGATCTAGGATACCATTGGCTCTAGTGCCATTTTGAGAACCAGCAGAGGACATTTCCTCCAAACTACACAATACAGCTTCATACTGACTAAGAACTGTATCACAGCTTGACCACGCACTGTCCACCTAGTTGGACACAGAGGTTTAACTGTTTTGGTAGGCTCCTCAGATGTTAGATGGCTAGCCAATACCCCTTTGAATTTCCCTGACTGGTTGCTCAGAGTTCCAAGCTCATGAACCCACTGCAATGTGTCACGTAGTAAGGTAGAGGCACTGCAAGCACTCTGTGTTATTAGATTTACACAATGTGTACCACAATGCACATACAAAGCCAATGGCTGTTCTCTCTTCAACACTGCCTGTGCTCCTGAGATTTCCCTGCCATATTGGCTGCTCCATTGTAAGTCTGACCTCGCAAGCCAGAGATTGGAATATTCAATCTCAGGAGCACATCAATAGCTAGCTTAGCCAACTGCTCACCAGTTGTCCCTAGCACCTCATACAATCCCACAAAGACTTGATCCACATATCTGAGACATATGGAAACCTGCTCTTTCCCTTGTATATCCTGTGTACCATCCATTATGATTGAAAACTGTAGCACAGACAAGGGCCTGATTGTTGAGGCAATTGGCAAATAAAGCTAAGTACTCATTTTGGCACTGTGGACTGATATAATCATGGCAACTTTGAGCCAAGAGGATAAAATAGGGTCCTTGGTTGCAAGGAATTTCACAAGATGGGGTAAAATTACCCTTATTAACCTCATGTCCTCGAAAGGCAACTCCCTGCCTGGCTAGATATTTCAAAAAGCCCATAATTTGCTCGAGACAGTACCTCGCCTCCTCCTGTAATCTAGCCATTGAACCTAATATTTGTGTGTGCACTGGAGTTTGCTCCAGTGTATTGACAGAAATGGCATGATGGTGGGCTTTACTTTTCTTGTGGCGATTAAAGCATTCTACGGCATGTTTCCAATTGTTAAACCCATTAGAGCAAAAGGCAGGGTCATTTCATTTCTCTAGAGTGGTCTTTTTGATGGTGTATGCTTTGACACACTCAAAACAAAGAACTTTCTGTAATGCAGGACTATAATGCAGCCATGGATATTGACTAAACCACTTTGCCAGAAACCTTAACTTCTTGTTTCGAAGCTGCTGTACTTTTATGAATTTTGGATCAGGCAGGTATGGCTTACTTCCCAAGTCCAGGTCACTGCTACACTGACTTGCTTGAGGATTGCTGTTTCTCTCTCTGACTGTCTCCTGAAGAGCAAACAAAACATACCCTGGTTTTTATCCACACTGATATCCTTTTATACTAATACCAATTCACTTCACTTTCACATAATAAAACAGGTAGACTTTTGTGATGTACTTTAATAACGAGGCAAGGCACGCGTTTCTTAACTTTATAAGAGGTCTTCCAGCATAGTACACAACTCTCACATGAGGGTATACAGACTTCCTATTTGTCAAGACATGCGCAGGAAGGCACACCCACTAAAACAACAGCAAGCCCTCAGGGACCACCTGCAATGCACATATTTAACAGTATTAAATACACCACATTACCCCCCATGTAAAATTAAAGGTAATCCCCACATAGTGTATAACATATAACACCAACTTGAAACTATACTGCTTAGTGTAGTGAACCGAATAGTGATTACACCCCGGTTAATGAAACAAAAGCATGTTAAACCATACAATAACTCAACCCTCTTTAATAACTTAACAAACCACAGCATCAACTGTTAAACTCAATGTTAATCTCTATAACGTGAAGGCCGCTTAGTCACGCGCTCCGAGCGCCTCAAAGTCACTGTCTCTGGATCAGGCAACCCGGGCTGGTCCAGCGTAAAAGGTGGTGGTGCAGGTGCTATCGAGGCTGGCACAGCAAGGTCACTCTCCTGCTCAGTTGACTGAGTTGCTTCTTTAGACTCTGAATTTGAATCACCCTGAGGGTATCGAGGTCGCAACTGATCTCCGTGACGTCTGTACACTTGGTTAGTTAACTCTCCCTGCACCCGGTACGACACCGGACCTGTCTGTTGTGTAACTACTCCAGGGATCCATTTGGGCTTATCCCCTGCAGTATTGCGCAGATACACAGGATCATCCACATCAAACTGTCTCTCAGCAGCCCGATTGTCATGTTCCTCCTTCTGCTGATACTGCCTCCTCCTCACCTTCATGGCGATGTTTGGCTTTAGAAAGTCAAATCGCGAACGCACATGTCTCTTCAAATGCAAATCTGCGGGTGACTCTCTTGTTGCACTATTGGGGGTTGTGCGATATCGCAGTAGGAAATGTGAGATTTTGTCCTCAACACTCAAATCCTCTCCATTTAGCTTCCTCATGCCTGCTTTGAATGTGGCAACATACCTCTCAGCGAGGCCATTAGTAGCTGGATGCCTCGGTGCACCAGTAGTATGAAGGATCCCGTTCCTTTTCATGAACAGCTGAAACTCATCTGATGTGAAAGTCGAGGCGTTGTCTGTGACAACTTGCTCTGGCAATCCATATGACGCAAAAAGTTTCCGAAGTCTCGAAATGGTTGTGGAGGATGTTATTTTTGCCATCTTGAAAACTTCCAGCCACTTAGAATATGCATCGACAACTATCATAAACATGTGACCCATGAACGGCCAAGCAAAGTCAATGTGGAGCCTTTTCCAAACATCTCCTGGAAACTCCCAGGGGTGCAGAGGGACTAGACGCGGCATACGCTGCACCAACTGGCACCTATCACACTGTTTACAGGTTTTTCAACGTCCATGTCTACATGTGGCCACCAGACATATTGCCTTGCAATGGTCTTCATCTTCACAATACCAGGGTGTCCGCTGTGGATCTCATTAAGCACTGCTGTTCTCAGCTTTGTCGGCACCACTACTCTTGTTCCCCATAGAACACAACCTTGCTCAACAGATAGTTCCTCTTTTTTTTTGTAGTACACTTTCAGTTCTTCCGATACGTCTTTCGGCCACCCTTCCATGATGTATCTGTGCAGCCTAGATAGCTCCGCATCCTTACGTGTTGCCTTGGAAATCTGTTTTGCACTCAGTGGTGCATCTTCCAGGTGTTCACAGATTAGTGCATGTAGGTATGCCGTCATTGTCTCTGTTCCTGCATCTGTAGTTTCCGGCAGGGGGACACGAGACAGACCATCTGTGTTGCCGTGTTCTTCTGACTGGCGATAGATTATGTGGTAGTCATAAGCCGACAGTATAATAGCCCATCTCTGCATACGCGCTGCTGCCATTGTTGGAAGTCCTTTATGTTCTCCAAACAGCGTGAGCAGGGGTTTATGGTCTGTGATTAAATTGAATTTCCGCCCCCACAGATATTGATGGAATTTCTTCACTCCATACACCAGACTCAATGCCTCCTTTTCAATTTGCGAATAGTTCTTTTCCGCAGGTGAGAGCGTACGAGAAGCATAGGCTATTGGATGTTCTTGTCCATCAGGTGTTGTGTGCTGAATAACGGCTCCAATTCCGTACGCTGAAGCGTCACATGTGAGGGAAAGCGGCAGGTTCGGATCATAGTGAACTAACACCTTGTCACTGGCTAACATTTCTTTGCACCTATCGAAAGCGTTCTGTTCCACTTTACTCCACCCCCATTTTGTTTGCTCTTTCAGCAGTCTGTAAAGCGGGGCCAAAACTGTACTTTGCTGCGGTAAAAAAAAAACGACCATAATAGTTGACTAACCCCGGGAAAGCTCTGAGCTCTTTGATGTTTGTGGGTGTTGGAGCATCATGCACAGCTCTGACCTTGTCTTTAGAAGGGCATACTCCTTTTCCATCCAACATGTGACCTAGGTACTCGAATTGTGTTTTCCCGAAGTCACACTTTGCCTTTTTACTCTCAGGCCGTTTTCTTGCAGCCGCTGTAGAACTCTGTCCAGGTTCATCAGATGCTCAGTTTCGTCCCTGCCCATCACCAGCAGGTCATCCAAATAGACCACTACATTGAGGTCCTTCATCACGTTCTCCATGATCCTTTGGAAAATACTGACAGCAGAATTAATGCCAAAACAAAGCCGATTGTACACAAACAGTCCTTTATGCGTGTTCACAGTTGTATACTTTTTTGACTCATCATCTAAAAGGACTTGTTGGTAAGCGGCTGCCAGGTCAATTTTGGAAAATATTTTCCCCCCACACAACGCGGCCAGAACCTCTTCAATGCGTGGAAGTGGGTATGTTTCAGTGTTTGTAGCCATGTTCTCAGTTACCTTATAGTCGCCGCACAAGCAGAGTCCACCGCCCCACTTGGTTACAGGGACCACTGGAGCAGCCCACTCGCTGTGCTTCACAGGGCTGATGACACCATCTTTTTCCAGGCACTCCAGTTCTTTTTCTACTCTTTCTTTCATTGCGAAGGGCAGGACACGGGCTTTATGGAACCTTGGAACTGCGTCAAGCTTCACAGAAATTGCTGCTTTAATACCTTTTAATGTCCCCAACTCATCTTTGAAAACATCAATATATTTATCCAACACATCTTGGATTGACTTAGGTTTAGTTGTTGGGTGTGTAACATTTTCTGTGACTTTTTTAATCATTTTCCAGTTCAGTTTGATTTTATCCAGCCATGCACATCCACACAGCGAAGGACCTTCTCCAGCCACTACTATGAGTGGTAGATCAGCAGTCTGATTTCCATAAGTCACTCTTGCAATAAACTGTCCTTTCACTGGAATGGTCTCTCCTGAATAGCCCTTCAGTGCGACGCTGCTGCCCTCCAGTGGCACATGTGAGAATGACTGCTCATACACATTTTCTGAGATAATGCTGACTCCTGCTCCTGTGTCAATTTCCATCGGCACTTTTTTTCCATTTAATTGCCCTATATGGCCGTCGGCCAGCACCACTTGCACTGAACACAGAAAACATCAGAATTTCATCTTCTATTTCGTCAGCTTGTACGTAGCCAGTCATTTTTTTTTCTTTTCGCTCACTGTTTTTCTTTCCCCTTTTTTCCTGCCTCTCACGTGTCTGCCCCCCAGTCCTGCATGCCTTCTGAATATTCCCGACTTTGCTACACTTATGACACTTTACATTTTTGTAATAACAATCACTGGCGCTATGATTCTTTCCTTTACATCTATAGCACCCTTCTTGTTTTGAAGGCGATCGCTGTCTCCCCTTTACCTTGTGAACAGCGGTGACATCATCACCTTTCCGCACCTGGTGCGCATCTCGCTGGGCTGTCTCCATGTTGACAGCAAGCTCCACAGCTCTTGCAAAAGTCAGTCTATCCTCCGAGAGTAATTTGCGCTGGCATGCCTCAGAACTGACTCCGCTGACAAATCCATCACGTAGAGCTTCATCCAGCCTGTCCCCAAAATCACATTTCGCAGCGAGTTGGCGCAGCTCAGCAGCATATTCCGTCACTGTTTGGCCGCTTTTCTGGACACATTTACGGTACCTGAACTCACTGCTGGGGCGGCCACATGGAGAGTTTGTAGCGTCTTTACTAGTTCCTCTGTGAGAGAGGTGAGTCTCTGTAGCTGTTGTTGATGTGTGACCAGCACAGAGGCCTGAGCAGAAACCTCGGAGGATAACTGGAAGAACATCGCTGGATCCTGAGGTGGCGAAGTCTTCTGTAACAAGGAGTCAGGGACATTTGGATCCATCTGTAATGTTTATTAAGAACTTGTAGTGATAACAGGCTGGGTTCAGACAACAGCGTCAGCGATATCAGAGACAATCAAAGACAGGGTCCATTACCAGGCTTGAATCCGGGCAGGCGGTAGACAGTAGACAAGTCGTGGGCAGAGCAAAGGGTCAGTAAGGCAGGGGGCAGAGAATCATCAGGATCAGAACAGTTCAAGGTAATACACGGAAAGGCAAGCAGGGATAAACGCTCAGAAATGTCAGACAGGCAAAACAAGACTTTGCACTGTGTGTGTGTTTGGCTGCAGCTTAAATAGGGCGTGGAATGAGGAACACCTGGTGGTGATTAGTCCGAGGTACGGGACCGCAGGGTAATGTAGTCCATAAGAATGTCAGTATTCCGGTGAAGGTGACCTCGGGTGGCTGTCGGAGAGTTGTAACATATATATATGCATATATATATATTATAGAAGAGCCGTAGAAAGATTGACTGTATTCCTTTATCTGTTTGTAGCCCCACTACATTTTTTTTTACAAAAATGTCTTAAGTCTTCATGTCATATTATTTTAGGGACTGCTACTTGAAAACATGGCAAGTATACTGTTTATTTGACGCACAAGGTGACAAAAAAGGTACATTTGAGACTTTCCCTGAGGGATATTTACAGTAGAGGTGAATGTGATTTCGGCAGGCAGGACATCTCCTCATACAATATCCTGGAACTGTAACAGACACGCCAGGTTCCATCACCAACCAATCACAGCGCACTCCCTCACCAGAGTACTAATCACTCCCACCTGCTCCTCATCCACCTGCAATCACCACTTCACATAAATACCACACACGCACCCAGTCAGCATCCGTTCTCGTTTGCAACATGGTCTAACCTGCATGCTTACTTTAAGGACTAAACTATCTCTCTACTTACCCCTATCCAGCAATCTCCAGTGTCTCCAAGTCTCCATCGTTTTAGTTAGAAAAACTCTCACTGCATTCAGACGAATCACTGTCACTTTCCGTATCTTCAATATCCTCATCTCGTAGTTCAGTTGTCTTACTGATTTTTACATCTAGCATCTTTCTTTTTTCCGGTGTATTAAAGGAAAACTGCTCTTGTTCTGGTGTCATCTGTCAGAAAATCATGAGATTGCTAGAAATGCAGCATTTAGAATGAATTATGATGCAAATAAGTGCTGATGGCCACTTAAGAAAGAGAAATGGGTGAGTGAGAAGAAAGATAGAAACAGGTGAGTGAGACGGAGAAAGAGAGAAACGTGCGAGTGAGATGGAGAAATAGAGAAACGGTTGAGTGAGAAGAAGAAAGAAATGGGCAAGTGAGAAGAAAGAGAGAAACGGGAGAGTGAGACGGAGAAAGAGAGAAATTGGAGAGTGAGACGGAAAAAAAATAGAGAAACGGGCGAGTGAGAAGAAGAAAGTTGAGAAAAAGACGAGGGAGAAGAAGAAAGTTGAGAAAAAGACGAGTGAGAAGAAGAAAGAGAGAAACAGGCAAGTGAGATGGAGTAGGGATAGAAAAATAAGGAACAAATGGCACTTTCCAAAAAAAGAAAAGTGGACAGCGAAAATAGAGCATTTAATCTGGAATGGAAAGACTCATTTCTGTTTATACTTCCCACTGGGAGCACTAAACCAGTTTGTCTCATGTTCAGAAACCATTATGAGACAAAAAGGTTATGAACATACATACCCACTCAAATCTGAAGTGAGATCACAGAAAATAAGTAGTCTAAGAGCTCAATATGGCCAGTCAACTAAGATCCTGAGCCACACATTCAATGCCCAACAACGTGCTCATGAGTGTTCCTCAGAGTTGCTTGGATTTTGGGTCAACACAAAAAGCCATTTACTGATGGAGGGGTTGTCTGTAACGACTGGTGAAAGGATTGGCAGGAAGCAAGTGCGAGTTAGTGATCTACAGAGGATCCGGAGTGCTGTGGTGAGTTGGCAGCAGGAGAGGGTGACACAGGAACTGCAGGGAAGCGAGCCGAGAAGGTAAGTGGAGTATCCAACAGTGAGATGAGATGAGATGAGATGAGTGGACGGGGTTCCAGGGAGACAAGACAATCCAACGAAGAAAACAAACACAAGGAGGGCAGAACATGAGACAAGGAACTGAAACAACGCTCTGACAAACACAAGACGCTAGACAGGGCAATATATAGGGAGAAGTAATGAGTGACAGCTGCTGCTGATAACAATTAGTGGAGACGCCCACATGAAACAATAAGTGCTGACGCGAAACACACAAACTTCACCCACTTAGTGAAAAACCCCGAGACCGCATTGTCAAAGAATGCATGAGTGCAGTAGCCAAAACATTACTTGAGGGAAAACAAAAACAAGAGCATTGTGATAAAATAAAGCAAATACCCATGTCAGCATCATCTGCAACAAAGAAAAGTGAAATATTAACTCAGGATGTGCTAACCCAGCTAGTTGAAGCCGTGCATAAGGCATCATGTTTAAGCTTAGCTATGGATGAGTCCACTGACGTGTGACGATGCTCAGTTGTTAGTGTATGCAGTTGTTAGTGTATCAGAACACAGACCAGAAAGCATTCTGTGAAGACCTGTTAGGTGTCACGCCCCTTCAGACAAGTACAAGAGGAGAAAACATCTACCTTGCCATTAAGGAGATGTTAACAGAGCAACACAGTCTCACTCCCTACTCGTCAAATGCCTGACGCATGGTCAAGGGATCTGGTGTCACTTTTTTGACGCACTGGGTATACCTTTGGCGTCATTTTTCAACGTGCAGGTTAGTCCGATAGACTTCTATAGAACTCAACAGTGTTGAAATTTGACGACTTGGGTCAGCACACCTCAACTTGTTGTCTGCCTTATATGGGTCGAGACTAAATAAATAAAAATAAAAAAGAATAGGCTACAAAAAATTATATATGACAGGGCGAGTCAAATGGCGGCCGCCAGATCATTTTTATCTGGCCCTCCAACTGGTTTTTGAGGTTTAAAAATCCTCGCAATCTGATATCAAAGTGCTCTCTGCGTAAAGGTTTAGCGCGTTCATCAGTGGTGAGTTTAACAACACTCAACTGCAGGAAAAACGGCATTGAAGGTGAGTTTAACAATGCTCCAAGGCGCGTGCAAGTAAGCAGTTTAAGCGTTTTCTTACAACTCATTCTCTCTTATTCATAGTTTATCGCTATGAAATCACGTTCAAGAAGTCTCATTCAGCACACATCGCGATACTTGCCATCAGTTTACATGTACCACGGTTTTGGTGAGTAGACGTAAATACGCTCTTTTAATGCCTGTTATAAAATGTATTCTGTCTTCTTTATTAATCAGATTAGTGGCTGTATTGTTTACTCGCTGTATTATATCAGTCATCCGAGGATGTCTTTGAGTTTCATTGCGTTTAACTAAATGAACACACCTGCTAACTAGTGTGATTAAACTCTGTCGGTCACGTGACGTGGCATAGACTTTCAATATATTCATTTCATGTCAAAGATGTAAATTGGTAGTAAAATCATGGTAACAACGACACGTACAACAGAAACAAATTAAATTTGAAGTTAAAACCCAGGAACGGGACATTTACCATGTTTTTACCACAGTAAACTGCCACTGTAGTTTTACTATGGTATATTAATAATCGATACAACAATACAATAATCATCAAACTAACTATGGTTGTACAACTCTAAGTAGTGTAGTGTTTTGATGTGCTTTTATATGACAGATATCACAGTAATCACATTTACTGTACCATGCTTTTGCTACCTTTTTATGTAAATCCAAAAAAATAAAATAAATAAAAGGACAAATTTTTCCCCTCTTGCAGTTCATTCATATCAGTTTATATTTTAAAAATTTTGCTCATAAAATAATATTATTAAAATTCTGTTTATAATTCTATTTTATTCTACCCACCCCCTTTCTTATTTTTATTAATTTTATTTTTAGCTGAAAAGACGTGAAGGAAGCAGTCATCCCTGTGGTGTTTATGGAGAGGTATTCCTTCAGAAATGGAGAAGACAGAAAGCTGTGGAGGCAGACATTTGCAGCTGTAAGTCTGTGTTAGTTTTACCTTTTTATCAAACTGCTGTTATAATTTGTACAGCATTTGTTGTTTCTTAAACTTTTGCACGGTCCAAATTGGGATTCTCCAGGACCAGGATTGTGAGCCACTGCCATATGGGACACACTTAAGTGTTTACAGAGATTTTTAGTTTTTTTTTTTTTTTTAGATTCAACTTTGCATTTTAAAATAAATTCTAAACCTCTTTTCATTAGTCCTTATTACAGAGGACAATTTAATTTTTGTTGCTTCTAATTAAGTGAAAAAAAGCAGTTGCAAATGATGTACAAAATAAATATATTTTATGTTCACCAAGAAATTGTGCAACACTTTGTTTTACTACCAAACTATTCTCAATATCTAATTATTATTATTATTAATATTTAGAAATAGAAGACTGTATTTATTTGAAACTAAATGATGTATTGGTTTAATTTTCAATAGTATGAGTTCTATTATATTTCCGTGGCTAAAACCACCATCAAAATGTTTGTCTAATATGTAACAAGACACACCCTTCTAAGTTGTTTAATAAAACTGTGTGTACTATAAATTAATTTATTAAAATGTAGATTTTCAAACTCAAGTCAAAACAACTGCAAAACAACAGTCTTTTCCACAGCATTGTCTTATTTGCTGGATTTCAATAACATAGTTCTGTGACTAAAACAAATATAAAAACTCTTCTTATGAAAGGAATAACAAGACACACACCATTAAGTTGATACAGGGGAGTGTATTATTTTTAATTAATTTCTTTATTGGTTTTAATTTCAATAGCATGAACTTATTTGGTGTCATACTTAATATAACGGAATAAAAAAAGATGTTCTCACAAGGACTTGGATTCAGCCTACTGCATAACCACTAGATTATGGATTACTAATGCTTTTAATGTTGTTTTTATTTTATTAATATATTTATTACAGAGATTCTCAATTGCTAAAACACTAAAACCCACTGGCTGAACAAAGTTCTCAGTTGCCTGAACTTATTTAGCTAATTGTTCAGTCTGCTGTCAATACCTTAAACCATTTCACATGGTAAAACACAATTTCCAGATCTCACTTAGACTCTTCAGCAAAACGCTAAACACATTCTCTTTCTCAAAACACATTCTGCACTCTAATGCACGTCATCATACTAGTAAACACAAGTGTCAACAATCAAATACAAATAGAGAACATCACTGATTGAATGCAACCACTGAAAATCGATTGAACCTGTTACAAAGGATGACACAACCACTATAAGCCAGTTCAGAGAGCAAAAAGGTTGTTGAAGGTGGGAAGGAGAAAGTCTGAAAATGGATAGAAGAAACAATGTGAGAGGACGAGTGCGTATGTGAGTTGGGCGATGAGGAGGAGGACAAGAAAGAGGAAGAGGAAGAGGAGAAGGAGAGGCTGAAACATGATTGGACAGGGGGCCATTGTTGAAGTCTACGTGGCAATGTCACAGTGCTGCTGTCAGAAACCATGGTGTTCTGTGTCACCATTATTGCAAATCTAAGAGATATTTTATTTGAGCAGCAGGTTCAAGAGCAGCAGGGTCAAGAGCTAAATGAGAATCCCATTCCCACCTATGTGATAGTGTGGGACAATGTCAGTTTTCACCGAGCTGCTGAGGTAAGGGAATGGTTTAACATCAATGGGCAGTTTATGAACCTGTACCTCCCTCCATACTCGCCTTTCCTGAATCCGATTGAGGAGTTTTTCTCCTCTTGGAGATGGAAGGTTTATGATAGACAACCCTACACAAGCCATGGATTTAGCCTGTGGTGATATAAGTGAGGAATCATGTCAGGGCTGGATACGGCGCACAAGAGGCGTCTTTCCCCGTTGCCTCAGGAGGGACAATATTGCTTGTGATGTCGATGAAGTGCTCTGGCCTGACCCAGCCCAAAGACAAGAAGCACATTGATCATCACATTTACTCCTTTATTTTTGATTTTATATTACAGTACATTGTAGGCTGTATACTGTACAATAAACAAATTGTTTGGCCCTGAACATTGTCCTTTCCATTTGTGAACAGTACTGACTGATCTATAGATTTTGAATGGTTGCAGGTTCATATCAACAAAGAACAATTATTACATTACCACAGGGACCAAGGACAAGTTTATGAGATGCAGGGTACAGTACTGTAAAAATAGGTGTAGAAGGAGAAAAAAAACAAAAAAAAAAACAAGCAAAGAGCAAAGCAGAGTAGTCATTTCTGATCAATGTGTTTTCATTCAACAAAAGACAAATGACAGAAAAATATGAAATTTGTTTTGAGATTAAAAATGTACTTCTCCCTTGCACAATTGTTGCTAAGCTGCACATCTGTCTCATTTGCCTGCTTCTTCATCACAATCATCAGCAGTTACTGATTTGTAACTGTGCGCCAGAAGGACATTTAGAACTAGATTTAGATTCTAAAGAATACATCTTTAGATTAAAACATCATGGACTACAGATAGTTTCACTCACCGTTGATGATCAGCTCTACAGTCTTCTGTTCGTTGGAGGGTGTGATGAGACAGAAGTATTTTCCTGCATCATCGTGATTGAGATCAGAGAGTTTGATGGAGAAGTTTCCTCTCACATACCCTTCAGGGAAAGTTTTGGTTCTGTTCTTGTATCGTGGGTCCTGTTCTTCTATTAAATCTTCACCCTTAACTATATCATACACAATCTTACTGTCTTTGTGTCTCCAGTGTACATCAGTGTCTTGAAGTGTAAGATCATGTTCAGCTGAAGAACATGGCAGGACAACAGAGCCACCAACAAAACCCTCTACTGTGACCTGTATAGAGACTGAAATGACAGATATTGTAAGGACAAACACAGCCTGTGGCATAGATTGTATAGTTTAAAGGTGCAGTGAGTGATTATAAGAAACACTACTGATAGACAAAAATCTTCACACAAACAAACAATTTTGTGAATATTTACCCGCTCTCTATTCTGATCAACACACATTATATGCTCAGAGATAAATCTAGACACAAATGAGACATGAAAGAAAGGAGTCCAAAATGAGAATGGGAGAGAAACGTGTGAAGAACATGGGGTATCTTTTTATTTTCTTGTTGTAATCTGAGGTTGCTCTTTTTTTTCTTTGGTTACTGTAATGATATAAACTCTAATAATCATCGGGAAGAAGGAGGCGGGAACCGGCGCACAATCAACAGAAAACTTTAATGATCAAAATAAACACAAAGCAGCGCATCAGCCCCTCACGGACGACTGATGCGCGCAAAATAAAACCAAAACACATCTAAAATCCCAGGCCTGGTCCTCTCTCCTCCTTCACTGTCGTCGCTCCAGTTTTATATCCTTCCATCTCCTCCATGGGCCTCGAGACCGGTGGGTCGAACAGGTGTAGTTCATCTCCAATCACTCCCCCGGCCTCGCTCCCATGTCCCTCGCCCCCGCCCCACTCGTCACAGTTACATTGTTTTTTTTGTTTTGTTTTTTCGTCTGTATTAGTCAGGTCTCAGGGCCTACAATAAAACTATCACATACAGTATGAAGAGCATTATACATTTCAGAATATCTTCTATGCCCAGCATTGTATATACATCACACTTTCGAAACACACTAGAAATGATTTATGAAGTGCAAGATGCGTAGTTTATGTATTTATTTATTTTTTTGCTTGTTTTGTTTTGTTTTTCTTTGTTCATCATTAAAAATATTGTCTTGAACGGTGCATTTTTTGCAATCATGTCAAAATAGGTTATGATTTCCTCTTGAAATCACTAAATAAAACACAGTCTACACAACTTCAAACATGACAATGCATGTATTGTGTTTGACTGAGATGGTGTGGATAAATGACATTGAAGATCTGTAGAAAGAGAGATGGTTGAGATGGCTGGAATTTCACTGGAAAAGAGAGGTAATGATCAAGAAAAAGCTGAACGTGTTAATATTGGAAAAACGTTTCAGCGTTGAAGAGGCGTTGTTTGGGAAAGTAAATGCAGAAGTTGTTTGATTCTGCTTGACAGGTGAGTAACACTGGATTTGCTTTGTTTTGCAGAATCATGATATGCTGTTGTTGTAGCTATAGTGACAAGACAGTTTTGAGTGTCTCGACTGTCTGGAGCTGGAGCTCTGGTGGCTCTAGGCCTTTCCACACTGAGTGCGACTCAATGACATGCTGGAATAAAACAACAGATTACTATGGATGCTTCCACATAGATCGCAAACATTCGCAAAAATGTGAATTTTTTTTTTTTTTTCAAACCAGTCCGATAAATCTTTTCATTAAAAACACAGGCCGTCCAATAGAATTTGAGCATTACATCATGTGCCCGGAGCAGCTACTGTTGAACAAAAAGGCAAGAGTGGTGCCAAAACCAGTTAAACTTCTGTAACACAGAAGAAGAGTATCCTGAGATAGAAGAGAGTGGATGACGAGTTTTTTTTATCTTTGATATCTGACAACAAATTTATTCTCACATGTTCTTAATAGAATTTCTATGAATTATCCACTGAATTATGTGATCTGGAGTGTCCGTTTTCTTCTGTGTGCGCCAGTGTTATGAGTCAGAGCTCAATCGGTTCTCCCATATTACAGTTTTTCTCGATTGTTTACACACGTTTTCTGAAAGCATGCCTCATATTCTCAAAACTCTACACACAAATCCAAAAACACACACACAATGGGCAAAACCCCTCAATGCTCCTGCAAAATGAAACTTTACATTCAAAACAATGTTATTTCTTCTCAAAATGGTATTTTGTTTTCAAATGACACACACAAACCATCCTATGAATAGACATTTATAAGAACCATTTGAACACTGATGTGCTCAGTGTAAGACACTATGATGAATGGAAAACACTTATTCTCCATTCATCATAATCAGTGTTACACTTACTACAGACAGTACATACATAAGTGTGTTGTAAAATATTTGAGAATATTGTTTTTACAGAACACACAAATACACGGTAACGAATATATTTAATTTTTCCCACAAAAACAATGTACACAGTGTACATCCCAACCAACACAAAGTAGGACATACAGTTGTCTACATACAAAACAACAGAAGAATTTACTGTATACAGTTACAGTAATACTGTAAAAAAAAACACTATGCTGCATCCTCTCTTCTGTTGCGGTCTGGCCACAGCACCTCATCCACATCACAAGCAATGTTTTCCCTGGCCAAGCAGCAGGGGAAATATCGCCCAGCATGGCGATTCCAGGCATGAAAAGCATCAGCTGCTATATCTCCACATGCGTCCTCCATAGCTTGGAGAAGAGGTATACACGTTTGAGGATTTCGGTCATACACTTTCCATCTCCAGGCAGAAAAAAATTCCTCAATAGGATTGAGGAATGGAGAATATGGAGGGAGATAAACAACTAAAAAGCGTGGGTGGGCAGTGAACCAGTTACGAACCAGAGCAGCCCTGTGGAAACTTACGTTGTCCCAAATGACAACGTACCAGAGCTGCTCTGGGCCATCTACCTGATCTGGTGGAATGAGTGTGTTGTGTAGGGTGTCCAGGAATGTGATCAGATGGGCGGTGTTGTAGGGGCCAAGGGTAGCATGGTGATGGATGACGCCGTGATGGGTAATCGCTGCACACATTGTGATGTTCCCTCCGCGCTGGCCAGGGACTTCAACAATGGCATGCTGGCCGATTATATTCCTTCCCCTCTTTCGTCTTTTTGTGAGGTTGAACCCAACCTCATCAATGAAGATGAACTGGTGCTCCACTGCAGCCACCTCTAGCTCAAGGACTCTCTGAAACACACATGACAATATCAGAAATAGACATGGAGTGGTCACTATTGTGAAGCTCAATCATTATGATTACAATATTGAAATATGTATAATTTACAGTAATGTATACAGTGTTGAGAGTATGCATCAATTGTGGGACTCACTTGCACATAGTTATGTCGCAATTCTTTGACTCTTTCTGAATTGCGTTCAAATGGCACCCTGTAGACCTGCTTCATCCTGAGATGATTTCTGCGCAAGACACGGTCCAGTGTTGATAAGCTTATCCTATCAATATTTTGAAATATGTCATTGTTTTCTATTATCTTTCTTTGTATTTGCCGTTATGTTATGGCATTGTTTTCTAGGACCATGTTAATGATTTGAGTTTCCTGTTCAGGAGACAGAACACGTTCCCGACGCCTTGTGTTGGTAATCTTTCAGTTCTGCCAAACAAATACATAGTAAAATAGTGTAAATACAAAGTAGGTATACATTTCCTATATACATGAATCATACTTTACAGCATTTTTACAGTCCTACAGAACAGTCCACAGGCAATACTGTACTACTGTACTCATTGAATACTGTATTTATATGTAGTACTGCAATTTTCTCTAGAGTAAGATTTCTTACCTATTCTCATTTCGGAAAGTCCGGATGATGGATGCCACAGTGTACCTGCTCAAATTTGGCTGTACTCTTTGCCCAGCCTCCCTCATTGTTAGACCATGGTTGACCACATGATCAACTAAAGTGGCTCGGATCTCATCAGAGATTACGTTCCTTGGCCTTCCTCGTCCTCGTCCTCCTCCTCGTCCTCGTCCCCGTCCTCGTCCCCGTCCTCCTCCTCCTCCTCCTCCTCCTCCTACTCTCACTCCTCTGGCTCTGCCTCTGTTTCCAATGTTGGCATCCATTGTTCCATTGAAGAGCTCACCTGTTGCACTTTTATGCTAAAGCTCTGATTGCTAATTGTAAAACTGTGTGATGGGTGTTTGCCCATGTGATGAGTCAGTGTGCATATCTGAATGGCAGTGTGTTCCTTGTGAAAACAAGAAATTTTACAATTTGCTAATTGTACTTCTATTTATATTTTATGAATTTATTTTAAATTTTATTATATATTTATATATATATTTTTGTTTGTGTTTCTGACATAGAAACTAACTTTATTTAGCTATGTTAATTTAATGTTTTATATTGAGCAGTGGACAATGTTAGTTCCATATATGAGATACATATCTGTGTTAAAATGTATTGCTGGTCAGAAGAAAGACAAAGTTTCGCATTCGGTGTTAAAGCACTGTTGTTTGTCAGTGACTTGCCTCGCTTTTTCACATTGCACTCATTGTGAAACGGTCTTAACAATGACTAAGTCTTGCAGTAACACTTTAAAATACTGGTGCACAAATATGCAATAATTCACACTTAACTCATGTGCAGATAATCACGAGTTGATGTAGAACTCATGAAGAACTAAATCATTTATTACTACATCAGCAACTAATGAACATTCTATATGATTCATACATTAAGTAATAAATAAATCCATTTTACATGGTGTTTGGACATAAATGTGTATTGGCAGTGTGTGAACAACAGACCCTACACTGATAAAAGTCCACCCAATCCTCATTTTGTAATCCCCTTTAAACCAAATCAGTCTCACTAGGCCGGCCGTTTTGATTCTCTGTAAAATGTGACATTACATTGCATAGAGCGAGGCCGTGGTGTCTGATTGACAGCTCTGCATAGCTATAGTTTCCACCTGAGAGGTTGTACGCTGTCTTCCATTTTCTCTGTGCTCCAGCAGCTTTACTGTCAACAATGTCTCGTAACTAATCCCCGTGTTCTGTGTTTGGATGTAAGCTTTCATTTTCTCCCAACATCTATGCCACTGAGGACGCTGAGGATTACTTTCATTTTTCAAGGTAATGCACCTCAAAATCTGCTAAATACGTTTAATTAATATAACAAAGGAAGTTGAGGCCTAATGGTTCGAGATTCAGACTCGTAATCCAAAGGTTGTGGGTTTGAGTCTCAGGCCGGCAGGAATTGTAGGTGGGGGGAATAAATATACAGTGTTCTCTCCACCCCGGGCGCTGCAGCATAAATGGCTTCCCACTGCTCCGTGTGTGTGTGTGTGTGTGTGTGTGTGTGTGTGTGTTTGTGTGTGTGTGTGTGTGTGTGTGTGTGTGTGTGTGTGTGTGTGTGTTTGTGTCTGTTTGTGTGTGTTCACTGCTGTGCGTGTGCACGTTGGATGGGTTAAATGCATGAATCCCGAGTTTGGGTTACCATATTGTGTGTCATTTCAATGTCACTTTTTCACTTTTTATGTCTGCACAAATCATTTCACTGCTTTGTGAATGTCATGTCGTTGTTTGGGCTGAAATTTCAGGGACACATTCTGGGGACACCCAAGACCAATATTACATCTGAGAAAATAGGGGGCATAATAGGTGCCCTTCAAAGCAGACAACTAGAAATTGAAATGCATGGCTTCGACCCATAGTGGTAATTAACACATGAATTTACACTATATAATATGTTATTAGGGAATTAATAAATTATGACACAATTATGTAATAACAATTTGCTTGTATATTTTCTTGTGTCAATCTTTATTTTTTAGTTCCTCTTTTTGTGATTGCTTTAATTATGAAAACTATGTTTGTGCTGCTTAGCATGTTCATGAATTCAGGGGCGGATCAGTGAAAGGGAGGGGTGTGTTCCCTACTGAAAATATTGTATATTTAAGCAAAATGAATTTGAATGTACTTTAGTATAACTAAATGCATTTGTGGCATACAATAAATAGGTATACTTAAAATTAATTTTGTACTGAATGTATTTTAGTTGTGCCAAAGCAGTGCTTAATTTTAACTAAAGTTGTAACAAATATACTTAAGGGGACTATTTCAATTATACTTAAGTACACTTTAAATGTCCATTCTTGTATTTCAGTTTTGAAATGAGGTATTCACTCAACATGAACTTCAAATGCATATAGCTGGCATTACAAATTACACTTTAAGGGTGTTGAACAAACTGAGGTCATACTATCCTTTACCTTTAGTAACTTTAAAACTCATTGCAATGACATTCAAAGTAAACTTGAGGTGTGCTAATAGCATCAATTATTGCACGCTTTTAATGCAGTTAATTGATCTTTATAAATTATGGCACAACTTTATAATTCGTCCCTAACATTTACAGCATACCAGCCAACTCACTTACCCAAAGAACACCAGTGACGCAATGGGGACAGACATTTGAATATTAAATGTTGAAAACACCACGGACTGTATTTAAACCCGAGTCGCTGGAACACAAGCACCGTGGTACAGTAAGGTGGAGAAGTTTAAGATGATTCCAAGGGCCTGGTTTTTGATGGGGCCCCCGAGGGGAGATGTCTAACGAGGGTGTCATGATCGGTGTTACAGAACACACAGGAGAGAGAACCAATTGCGGGTATGTATTTATTAAAGGGGCAATCCAAAGAATAAACAGTCCAGGCAGGGGTCGATATCCAACAAATCCAAACATAAACAAAACACGAAGACAAGGCAAGATGACGGACATGAATTAACATTAACATTAAACAAGGACTCCGTAACACAGACTCAGACAGACCGGGTATAAATACACAGAACGATAATGAGGGAACAGGAGACAGGTGGGGAACAATCAATTACTCAACAAGGTGACCGAATAAGGGAACAGGAAGTGATAAGGTGACAGACACCGTGAGAAAGGGGGACATCTAGTGGAAACCCAGGGACACAACCCAGACACTGTGACAGTACCCCCCCTCTACGGAGCGGCTCCCAGATGCTCCACGACAGACACAAAACAGAGACCAGGAGGGAGGCGGACAGGTGGAGGCTCAGGGGGAGGGACGGAGGGCCAGAAATGAAAAACATGGGGAACAGACACCGGAAGTGTGAACACCCAACAGGGAGACCAGGAGGGAGGAGGACCGGAGGAGGTTCAGGGGGAGGGACGGAGGGCCAGACTGACAGAGAGGAACAGGGACAGGAGTGAACACAAGAACAAAAAACAACATGAAGCCCCCCAGGGCGGAGCAGAAGACCACCACGTCCTTGTGGTCGAGGCCAGAGTCCTCCAAGGCAGGGCAGAAGACCACCACAACCGTGTAGTCAGGGCGAGAGCCCCCCAGGGCGGAGCAGAATACCACCACGTCCTTGTGGTCGAAGCCAAAGTCCTCCAGGGCGGAGCGGAAGACCACCACAACCGTGTGGTCAGGGCGGAAGCCCCCCAGGGCGGAGCGGAAGACCACCACAACAGTGTGGTCAGGGTGGAAGTCCCCCAGGGCGGAGTAGAAGACCACCACAGCCATGTGGTCAGCACGAGAGCCCCCCAAGGCGGAGCAGACCTCCGTGCGGCCGGACCAACGGGACGACGAAACTCTGGTAATCCCCTGGTGTCTTTACTGGACTCCAGAAGATTGGTGCTGGCCTGACTCTGCTTGCGAAGATCATTGGTGACTGGCACTTGTTCATTAAGACCATTGGTGACTTGCACTTGTACATGAAGATCATTGGTGACTTGTATTTGCTCATGTAGATCAATGGTGACTTGCCTTTGTTCATGAAGATCACCGGTGACTTGACTCAGTCCTAGAAGATCACCCGTGACTTGACTCAGTCCTTGAAGATCACCAGTGACTTGACTTGACTCTGAAAGGTCAACGGTGACCAGCCTTGTCTCTGGAGAGTCCATGGTACCTAGCCCTGGCTCTGGAAGGTCATCGGTGACTAGCCCTGACTCAGGAAGGTCATCGGTGACTAGCCCTGACTCTGGAAGGTCAGCGGTGACTAGCCCTGACTCTGGAAGGTCAGCGGTGACTAGCCCTGACTCTGGAAGGTCAGCGGTGACTAGCCCTGACTCTGGAAGGTCAGCGGTGACTAGCCCTGACTCTGGAAGGTCAGCGGTGACTAGCCCTGACTCTGGAAGGTCAGCGGTGACTAGCCCTGACTCTGGAGGGTCAACTGGAACCCGACTCGACTCTGGAGAGTTCGCTGGAACCTGGCTCGACTCTGGGGGGTCAACAGGAGCCTGACTCGACTCTGGAGAGTCCACTGGAACCTGACTCGACTCTGGAGGGTCAACTGGAACCTGACTCGACTCTGTAGAGTTCCCTGGAACCTGACTCGACTCTGGAGGGTCAACTGGAACCTGACTCGACTCCAGAGGATCAGCTGTGACTGTCATCCTGTGCAGCGGCGTTGGGCAAGCAGCCATCTTGGGCCATGACTCTGGACAGGTGGCCATCTGGTGCTGTGGCACTGGGCTGGCAGCCATCCTGTGCTGTGGTGCTGGATTGACGGCCATCTTGGCCTGTGGCGCTGGATTGATGGCCCTCTTGGGCCATGACTCAGGACGGGTGGCCATCCTGGACCTTGGTTCTGGATAGGTGGCCAACTTGGGCATTGGCGCTGTGTGAGTGTCCATCTTGCGCTGTGGCACTGGGCTGACAGCCATCTTGTGCTGTGGCGCTGGATTGGCGGCCATCTTGGGCCATGACTCTGGACGAGCGGCCATCTTGGGCCTTGGCGCCGGGTTAGCGGCCATCTTGCGTTGTAGTGCTGGTCTGGCGGCCATCTTGTGCGGTGGCGCTGGACTGGCGGCCATCTTGTGCTGTGGTGCTGGGCTGGCGACCATCTTGGGCTGTGGCGCTGGCTCTAATCCATTACACAGGAGAGAGAACCAATTGCGGGTATGTATTTATTAAAGGGGCAATCCAAAGAATAAACAGTCCAGGCAGGGGTCGATATCCAACAAATCCAAACATAAACAAAACACGAAGACAAGGCAAGGCAAGGCAAGGCAAGATGACAGACATGAATTAACATTAACATTAAACAAGGACTCCATAACACAGACTCAGACAGACCGGGTATAAATACACAGAACGATAATGAGGGAACAGGAGACAGGTGGGGAACAATCAATTACTCAACAAGGAGGAAGGTGACCAAATAAGGGAACAGGAAGTGATAAGGTGACAGACACCGTGAGAAAGGGGGACATTTAGTGGAAACCCAGGGACACAACCCAGACACTGTGACAGAGGGGGTGAAAGGATTTGGTGGCTTGATGGTCTCACAATAGGTTACACTTTGCATTTAAATGTAACACATGAATTGAAATTATTTTAATACATCATACATTGTTTCTCTTCATGCAGTTAACGTCTCTGAAGTTATTTGACATTTTATAATTTTTTTGGGCTGGTCAGGATAATTTTTACTAATTAATTTATTAATTCATACTGACAGACCAAAGGGCTGCACTCCACATTTCAAAGTGCAATGTTGTCATTGGATGTAGGGACATTAAACAACCAATAATGGAGGAAAAAGTTCGTTGGTACAGGTGCATTGGAGTGTATTAGGAATATATTAAAGTAATAAACCTTCTGATGAAGTATGTGAATGTCTGTCACCATTTCAAACTGACTAACTACATTATATGTTTTTTACATTTTACTTTTATAACTTATTTCGGTATGTATGTAATGCTGCTTTGCAATCATGCAAAACTGTGAAAAACAATTAATTAAAATAGTTAATATTTATAAAAAGTACTGCATGATTATGAATTATTATTATCTGCAACTCAAAACATTTATTTTTATCTATACTATTTCTATACTCAACAAGTAGAACTACATAAATATACACAGAATGTGATACTGTCTTTTCTCCCATAGCCTTAAGTGAGAAGTCCTACAGCAGCCTTAATGATATGACAACATACAGTACGTATTTTCAGAATACATGTCAATATATTTTTTATATACTTATCATAATATCAATATATTTTAAATACAATTAATTATATTTATTTTTCACTAGGGTTTGACAGGAATTACTCTACAAGTATCAGCAGTGTTTCTCAGAAATCACCTTCTGCACCTGTAAGTGTGTTGTTCAGAAGCTTACCTTTAGTTATCAGCACTGCAAATACACAGATGAAGCTGTAGGAACAGAAAGAAACAAGATCCTGTTAAATACTAAGACTCGACTGGGTTTTACTTACACATAACGCAAACGCGATGACTTAATACAAAGATAACACTCCAGAGGCAATGCTAACTGCTAATGCTAATAGAAAATTACTAAATAATATTGTTAATTATTCCCTCTCTAGATAAACCAGATAATCATTAATCAACCACTTCATGTCTAATGTGTTAATGGTGCTAAAAAGGTTCTAATCTAAACTAAAAATGGTCCCTTTTAATTCTAGTTTCAATAATGCATCAGCAAACCCACAACACAACAGACACAAACCAAAAAAACGGAGACGTGTTTTTCCACATAGCGTTCTGAACTCATCGAGCATACCTGATCATCATGGTCCCCTAATATTATCGCTATGTTTTATTTATAATGCATTCAAATATGTCTTAAATTAAGATTAAATACTAGGCTATTTTTTCTTCAGATAACAAAGTATCGAACAAGCTTCCGCATGTGCTACGTAATGACATCAGACGTAAGTGACGTCAACACCGTGTTAACGATATAAAAAGCGCACCAGAAATTTGTTATACGTATTCAGATTTACTTCAGTATATTCCAGACATTTTCGACAGAAAGCGACTTTCTCAAGTTTTTCATCGCATGTAGCCAACTCTTGATCTTTGACTCAGTCTTCACCATCAGTAATACTGAACAAGTCTCTGCTGTCCGTCACTGTGTCTCCAATCATATCTCTGTCATGTCTCGACTTCAGTTCCTCAGAGGATTCGTTTTGTTTCTCATCTTCATTTATCAGACTACAACTGTGCCAATTTCACTGTAAAATTATGGACCCTTTTCATAGACTGTCATGATGTGTTTCCACAGTTATTAGCATTGTATATATAGCAAATCGTTTATATTATTTTTATTTTTTATATACATTTATTTTATACTAGTTAAGTAATTAAATTAGGTAATTTAATTATAAAATAAATGTAATTGTAATCAGTTACAGTTACTGAGAACCAAATGTTTAATTACAGTAACTATTGAAATCCTAACAATTACAAAGGGGTTCTGAATTTATTTATTTTCACCCACATACAGATTAATTGATTTCTTTGATAAATTGCAGTGAATGCTCTAAAATATGACATACAGAATAGGACACGCTTTTTAAACAATTGTTAGTAGTTCTTATACTATACCTTCTGTCATGATGATTTATGACTTTGACCTTTGACCTTTTGACAGGTTGAACTTCCGGTGACCTTATGATGGATGGGTTGAACTTCCGGAATGAGTTCATGGGTTAACCTATGACCGTTTCCCACGCATCGATCATGTGGTTTTGACAAAAAGTTTTACCCTATTGCCCTAGTTAGTTCTAAATCATGGTTTTAGGAAACCCTCCCCTACGCTGTTTGAACTTTGTGGCAGTTAGGTTGTTTGAAGTTTGTGCCAGTTATACGGTTATGTGTGTGTGTGTCTCCCCCTCCCATTACATTCCTGAGCAGTGTATAAATGGGATAGGTGTGTTCTCGTTTACTTACTTTTACTATATAATATAATTAATTATCATGCTAAAGTTGGAAACATTTTAGTTATTTCATATATGTGACATTCAGTTATTTCACATTTATATATAAAACATTCTATAATTTATATAAGATTTATATAATTTATATAATATAATTAATTATAATGCTAAAGTTGGAAAACACATTTTAGTTATTTCACATTCATATATAAAACATTCTATAATTTATATAATATTTATATAATTTATATAATAAAATTAATTATCATGCTAAAGTTGAAAAACATTCTGTTCTTTTAAAAAGGTTATAAAAAGCTTACTAAAACCAACAGTTTTAGTTTTAGATAAAAATTACATAAAACATTCTATCCTTTATATTCTATCTTTTATATAATTTATATAATATAAATTATATAATCTTAAACAATTAAACTATGGTTGTCAAAAAATTATATCCTTTAAAAGTATATAATGGAACAATATATCTTACTAAAAAGAATAAAATAAAAATAAAAACTTCTTACATGTCTGTAAGTCTGGACGGTCTCTGACTTCAATGATCAAGACATCAGGGACTGAAATTATAATCCTAAAAGTTTAAAAATGTTTTACATTTAATACATCATTAAAAGTTGTAATAGAGTTGTTAAATTATTAAAAGTGGTAAAACAAAAACACTGTTTTTCCTGAATGACCTCACACTGTCTCAAAAAGTAAATGAGCCGCGTGCACGTGTCTGTGTCCGTCTATGCGCGCCCCCTCTCCGTCTGAGCTCTGACCCCCTCCTTTGCATACCAGAGTACGGTGAAATCTCACACTAACAAAAGTTGAAAACATGGCTTTAAAAGTATAATATAAATATCTTATTGATCCAATTGTTTTAGTTTTAGATGAATAAAAGTATAAATGAAATTCTTACTGAAACCAATTATTTTAGATAAACAAAATAATAAATAAAATTGTCTTACCTTATTTTAGAGAGAGTTAAAGAAGTAGCTCCTAACACATCATTGTCCATTGATGTCCACAAAAATGCAATGTATGAATGGATTCAAAATTGTTTTACACAACTAAATTCATATAGTCATTCCTGAATGTCTCTCAAAGCACCGTCTCAAAACATAGGGAGGCGCGCGGTATGTGTGTCAAAAAGTAAAACACACGTGTCTGTGTGTGTGTGTGTGTGTGTGTGTCTGTGCGCGCCCCTTCACATGTGAGCTCTGACATATGAAACAGGACCCCACTCCACATTCCTGAGCACGGTGAAAGTGAGATTAATATACATATAACATCATATACAATAATATAATATAATATCTTAATAAAAAATCTACTGAAATGCTTGTAAAAAGAATAAAACGCATCTTACATGTTTAGAAACTTACAACTCTTGAACTTACATGTTCAAGAAGCTCTTAAGAGACATAAATCACAAAGTGGTTCTCTCTCACACCAGCGTCTCTGACTCAGAGGACTGTATTCAGTGATGGGATGAGACATTGTGTTAGGGCTAAAATTACTTCAAAGTAAAATCTTAAAAGGTTAAATGATATCTTTTAAAAATAAAATTTAAATAAATTATTAAAAGTCTTAATAAAAACAAATATTCTACAACGATGGTCTGTGGAAAAATTCGACTTGAACTTAAAGTATATTTTTTTATTTATCATGGGTATGTAAAATAATTTGAAGTGTCACAAGTCATCTCACGCCTGTGAAATGTTCAATAATTTCTTAAGTTGTATCTGTGAGAAAATGACAACAACATAAGCCTATCTTCAGAGAGAGCAACCATGAGAACATTTAGAAACTGGGAATCTTCCAGAAATAAGGGTCTTCCGATCAGCGCAGAGAAAGAAGTTACTTGACAATAATGCTAACTTCAGGATATCGGATGACAGATGAGCCTCTGTGCATCGTGTCAGAGCGTATGTCATGTTAGTCTGCTAACGCCTTTCCAGAGCCAAAGTTTTGTACACACTAAATTTATTTCAAATCATAATCGTAAAATTAAAAGACTGTTTAAATCTTTAAAGTTTGAATACATACTTATCTTCTATTTATCTTTTAGAAGACTTGTGTATGATATAAATTATTTTGTTCAACGGTGACCTAAAATATAATTGTTATTAAACAATGCCTGTTCAAAACTTTAGATGGTTGAAAAACTGTACTTGGTCGTAAACTGTACTTAAATCTCATTTATATGAAAAAGATTCAATCAGCATTTTTTTGTCCATGCTGGGTTTAAATTTTATGGTGGGGGCTTTCCATAGCTATCCCGTACATCTAAAAACGACCATCACAGAAAACAAAATTTACAAAAAAAAAAAAAATGAAATAAATAAATAATTTAATAAAATGTAAAAAAAAAGTTTTAGCTAAATAAAAACACCTTACATTTCCAGACAGGCGAAGTAGTTCATTATGCAACAATCCAAAAAAAAAAAAGCAAATAGCCCCAGACCCTTCAGTGATAAACTACAGTGTGAACTGAAGCTTCAGGATATAGGGCAACAGACCAGATGAGTCTCGGGGGACAATGTTGCAGTAGATCTAGTCTGCTAATGCCTTTCCAGAGTACATCCAGAGTTTACACTAATTTCATTTAAAAGCATAACCTTAAAAGTTTAAATCAAATCTTTAAAGTTTTATTAAAATCCTATCTTCTATTTATCTTCTTAGAAGATTTATGTATTATTGTTACTAAGCAGTGTCTGTCCAAAAAACTTTAAATTGTTACATACAACATACAACATGAAACATGTTGTCAAAGTTTGTCACAAAAATCCTAGGACTTCACATTGCTCTTATTTAGACAAAGTTATATCATTTGGAAAATCAAAGTAAAAATCACACATCGTCTTAATTCAAAGTATAAGTATAAGTAAATAATATAATTTTTTTTACTTGTATCTCCCGAACTAGGGTGAAACCCTTTACTGAGAATATACTATCGGTCATCTACTCAGAATACATGTAGAAGTTTCAAATGTTAGCATTAGCTGATGGTGACCGCATGACTTTGGGGAGAGCTGTAGCACGAAGCATGCCCTTCGACCTCCTCGATTTTGGAGGCTTTTTTGTTAAAGATTTCTCCCATCTAGCGGTTCACCCATCTACTCACTTTTTCAAATGAGTGTTGCAACTGCGGTAGCTGTTATGCGTCAAGAATCTATGACAACATGTCTTCCAATAGCACATCATCGAGTTTAATTGTACATGTTCTACCGTTATGCCGCCTATATAATGATTTACTCAACCAAGCAATGGAAAAAGCTTGTAATTTTGACTTACCCTGTCGAGAAGAAAGCAGGCACCCTTTCATTAGCTCTTTCCACCTGGGAAAAGCTATCCTGATATTTATTTACATACCGATCAATTAAATTTTAGCTTTTTGGCTTTTTGGGGGGATTTTGTCCCGTGCAGTGCAGCCTTTCAAATGTGCCGAGGACTGTATCAACGCCTCCCATATGGTCTAGCAGTTAGGATTCCTGGTTTTTCATCCAGGCTGCCTGGGTTCGACTCCCGGTATGGGAAAACAAATTTCACAAATACAATTATATTGAATTCAGAAAATTTCACTATGGAATATTTACTTTATCTATCATAATTTCAATTTAGTACGTCATCATTTCAACTTTTCATCTCATAATGTATGACGCATAGTCATAATTTCAACTTTTTAAGTCAGAATTACAATTTTTGTCAATGACGCCTTTTTAAGGTAATACTTAAAACGTTTTTAAGTCATAATTTGGTTGTTGACTATAGTAGAGTTGATGATGAAACTTTTTGAGTTAGGCTAGTGATTTTTGGCCCTCTCTGCTCTTTTTCAAGATGGCGGAACGACACGGAAGCCTCCTTGGACTTACCCTCCCCATGTAGATAAAGATAATAAATTAGGTCAGATCATTGGCAGAGATCATTTTACACCCATGGGGACATATTTATTAAAAAAGACAATGATTTTAGCTAATAAAATACCATTTTTCAACCGAGCGAATCTGCACATGAGAGGCCTTCAAAAGTTTCAAAAGGCCTTCAATGGTTCAATGTGTAATGGTTGTGTAAAAATCAAATACTGTATTACACTTTTCAAATGATAATCTAGCTTTAAAGTTTCACAAAGTCTGACACAAGGCCATTAACATGTTCTTTTTGCTTATTTCTAGGTGACCGAGCAGATAATGTACCTTTATCTATCCTTTTCAATGTATCGGCAATGCAACAGTGTGAAGAAAGGTTGCTCACATTTGTCTACTGGCCCTTAAGAATAACTGTTCGACCAGACCAATTGGCTAAGGCTGGTTTTTACTATGTTGGTTGTAATGATGACGTGAAGTGCTTTTCTTGCGATGGTGGACTCAGATGTTGGGAGTCTGGTGATGATCCATGGGTAGAACATGCCAAGTGGTTTCCAAGATGTGAATACCTGTTGCAAGAAAAGGGCCTAGAGTTTGTTCATCAGATTCAAGCAAGATTTCCAAGACTAATCGAATGTGGAGTGGGGTCCTGTTTCATATGTCAGAGCTCACATGTGAAGGGGCGGGCACAGACACACACACACACACACACACACAGACACGTGTGTTTTACTTTTTGACACACATACTGCGCGCCTCCCTATGTTTTGAGACGGTGCTTTGAGAGACATTCAGGAATGACTATATGAATTTAGTTGTGTAAAACAATTTTGAATCCATTCATACATTGCATTTTTGTGGACATCAATGGACAATGATGTGTTAGGAGCTACTTCTTCAACTCTCTCTCTTAAATAAGGTAAGGCAATTTTATTTATTATTTTGTTTATCTAAAATAATTGGTTTCAGTAAGCATTTCATTTATACTTTTATTCATCTAAAACTAAAACAATTGGATCAATAAGATATTTATATTATACTTTTAAAGCCATGTTTTCAACTTTTGTTAGTGTGAGATTTCACCGTACTCTGGTATGCAAAGGAGGGGGTCAGAGCTCAGACGGAGAGGGGGCGCGCATAGACGGACACAGACACGCGCACGCGGCTCCTTTATTTTTTGAGACAGTGTGAGGTCATTCAGGAAAAACAGTGTTTTTGTTTTACCACTTTTAATAATTTAACAACTCTATTACAACTTTTAATGATGTATTAAATGTAAAACATTTTTAAACTTTTAGGATTATAATTTCAGTCCCTGATGTCTTGATCACTGAAGTCAGAGACCGTCCAGACTTACAAACATGTAAGAAGATTTTTATTTTTATTTTATTCTTTTTAGTAAGATATATTGTTCCATTATATACTTTTAAAGGATATAATTTTTTGACAACCATAGTTTAATTGTTTAAGATTATATAATTTATATTATATAAATTATATAAAGGATAGAATATAAAGGATAGAATGTTTTATGTAATTTTTATCTAAAACTAAAACAATTGGTTTTAGTAAGCTTTTTATAACCTTTTTAAAAGAACAGAATGTTTTTCAACTTTAGCATGATAATTAATTATATTATATAAATTATATAAATATTATATAAATTATAGAATGTTTTATATATGAATGTGAAATAACTAAAATGTGTTTTCCAACTATAGCATTATAATTAATTATATTATATAGTAAAAGTAAGTAAACGAGAACACACCTATCCCATTTATACACTGCTCAGGAATGTAATGGGAGGGGGAGACACACACACACATAACCGTATAACTGGCACAAACTTCAAACAACCTAACTGCCACAAAGTTCAAACAGCGTAGGGGAGGGTTTCCTAAAACCATGATTTAGAACTAACTAGGTCAATAGGGTAAAAGCTTCTGTCAAAACCACATGATCGATGCGTGGGGAGTGTTTCCTTTACCGTTTAAACTAGCCGTCAAAAACTATGATTATTAGAACTAACTAGGTCAATAGGGTAAAACTTTCTGTCAAAACCACATAATCGATGCGTGGGGAGTGTTTCCTTTACCGTTTAAACTACCTGTCAAAAACCATGATTTAGAACTAACTAGGGCAATAGGGTAAAACTTTCTGTCAAAACCACATGATCGATGCGTGGGAAAGGGTCATAGGTTAGCCCATGAACTCATTCCGGAAGTTCAACCCATCCATCATAAGGTCACCGGAAGTTCAACCTGTCAAAAGGTCAAAGGTCAAAGTCATAAATCATCATGACAGAAGGCATAACCTTTGGCGAACGGACCTCTCACTTTAGAAATCCTGACGACGTCGCCGACTTTGAAATTAAATACGGGAATCTCTGGCCTTCTTTATATCGCCTACAAGTTTTGAAACACTTCATCCTCGTTTACTTTGCCGACGTCCACGGGTCTCATTCTGATACTTCGATGATAACTGGTGTTGTACCCCTGCATGATGTCTTGTAAAACATCTATGTATCGACGGGAATTTGTAGCCGTTAAAAATCTCCACATACGACTTTTTAAGGTTCTATTAAATCGTTCCACGACGCTGGCTTTCAAATCGGTAGCGGTAGCGAAATGATTGATGTCGTGCTTTTTCATCACATCTTGAAATTGTTTGTTTAAAAATTCCTTTCCCTGATCCGTCTGCAATTTCTGAGGCACGCGGCCCTCTTCCAGGATAAAGTCGAACGCTCTAGTGACCTCGAGACCGCTCTTATTCTTCAACACGCGAACCCAGGCATACTTGCTAAATACGTCAATGCACGTCAGCAGATATTTATGACCCTCGTTGTCCTTAGCGTAGGCTATCATGTCGACGAGATCGTCCTGGAACTGAGTATCGACCCCAAACACGACCACTCTGTTTCGCTTGTATTTTATAGGCGCTGGTTTGTGTAATGTGTAAGCGTCCTCACCAGCCAGCCATTCTGAAACCTGTTTATCGCTTAGACGCACCCCGCTGTCTTTCAAGACGGTGTCTTTTAATCGTTTTTTACCCCCTAAAGAGCCCGGGTTGGAGGGCGTATAATAAGCCTCTTTCATGAGCTCCGCCATGGTGCCGTCGCAACCGTTGGAAAAGAATGACGCGTACAAGCGGTTTGAATCAATCTTTTATTAAAAAAAAACGTTACAGGATATAATAAAAGATAGTAAACATGGATATAATAGAAGATAGAAATACTATAAGTAAAATGGATATAATAGAGGATAGAAAACATACATACATACATACTATAAGTAAAAATGGATAAAATACAAAACATACATACTATAATAAAAAAATACATAAAGAGACTAAGTAAAATGGTATTAATACAACATGTAAAAATACACACTCTAAGTAAAAAATGGGATTAATATGATTCAACATCCAAAATGGATATAATGACTTTACATACACAGACTAAAAAGTAAAATGGTTATAACAGGGATGTTACAGGATACAAAATGGATTAATAATACCGTCAGTGGTAATCTAACCAGAAAAGAAAATCGCGGCAGGCCATCATGTTTTTGTCTAGGATGTAATCGACGTACATTAAGACAATTTTGTCTACGTTTTTAATCACTTCGACGATTTTGACAACGTCGTCCTGATCGTCGGAGTCATATTCTTTTGATTTCTTCATTAGCTCGGTACAGACATCCGCCACGTACGTACAAGTACACAGCAGATCGGTGATCCCGAGCGGGGATTGTGATTCACACAGCATATCTAGAACCTGTTTTATCATTACAATGGGTGGATTGTCACCGTCAACACATTTGTCCGTCATATAGTCCCATGAGCTAACCAGTCCTCTTATATACACCATATTTTTCTTGAGATTTGCCCCGCGCACGGTATCGTGACACGGAGTATCGGGGTGGGATGCGTCCATAATAATCTTGCTCACGAGATCGGTCATCTGCTCTCTGTAATGCGCTTTAAACAATAATTCCATACAAAACTTTAGGCTACAGGCTGCACCCATGTTGGAGGTGGTTTGGTCACTGGCCATTCGCGTTGGGGAGATTTTCCCAGAGATCAATGACGTCGCCGACTATTTCCTTGCAGGGTTTGTCCAGAAGTCTCGCCCTGATTTCTTCCACCTTGGGGACGATAAATGGTTCATCTTTTAATTCGCGCAGAATAGTCCCGACTGTTCCTTGAATACGATGGGGTTGAGATTTTAACCCGCACCTCTCCAGGAGGGTAGTGATAATGGAATGAAAAGAGGGTTTAAACAGCTTGCCCGAAAGTTCTTCAAAGTGTGTGTCGAAGTAGTAGTTGGGAGGGTCAAACAGACAGGAATGTTGCAGCTGGCTAGGATGGTCAATCTCACAGCCCTCGCACTCGTCCTTCTGCTTATCGTTGATGAGATGTTGCAGCAAAACCACGGTTGCGGCTTTTACGATTTTGAATCCGACGTCGGTGAAACATGCGTCTGTGGCGTCGAAGCCAGGATTAGAATGAGGAAGTGTTCGGTGAAGTGTTCGAATGTAGATGAGTCGTGCGATAGGACCCCTAAACTTTTATCCCCTCCGTGGGGGCAGGTGCTCCCGATCACCGGATCCGAGTCTAAGCTACGTTTGATAGCCGGACCAGAGTCGTTTTGGAGGTCCGAGGCTTTAGAGGTGACGATGTTGCCGGGAGCCCAATCGTTTTCAAAGCACGATTGCAACTCTATGCGCCGTCTAACCGTTTTAGCAGAGACCCAGTCATTGTGGATGCCCGATGGACCGCCGGCGTCAGTCGGAGTATGTAGGGTTGTGTCGTCGTCGGGAGGGTCGAGAATGCTGTCGAAAGAGATACCGCAGCTGCATACGTGGTCTTCAGCCAAGGTTTATAAATGATGCTTGGGAGGGTTGGGTCGCGGTATTTTATGATCGCTGTGGAAAAGGGGAGGGGGCGTTGGAGCACTTCAACCTTGATTTATACGCGACGTTGGCGAGGTCCGACCGCGGAGCTTTAGGATGGGTGTAGTGAATGGGCGGGGACGGCAGAGAGTATGTGCTGCTCCGCGCACATCTCTCGGGGTGGAACAGTTGCACTTTAATTTTGTTGTATCCGTCATGCATGTCACACCATTTGAACATTTTGTTGATGATTGAAAAAACCCTATTCAGTAGATCCAGATCGCACCACTTGAACAAAAATTGCATTTCATACAGATTGTGATGCTCGTTAGGCAGGATGCCCCCAAACCGAGTGTTGTTGAGCTTTGTCTTGTCTTTACACCTGAATATGTAAACAGAATCATTCGACCTCTTTTGAGTATGGTCACCCACCACACGGTACCGGACATTCAGGGTCGCCCCATCCCACTCCGCCACATACAAAGGCTCCTCGCCACCATCATTCAGATTCTTCCAGACATGTTTGTAAAATAGAGACCAGTCTTTTTCAGGAAATACCAGACACTCGTCTTTCCCTGCCTGAAACTCACCGAGGCCGTCGGTGGTGTAGAGCGTAACAACTCGAGTTGGTTTGTGAAATTTGTATCCGAATACGCGGTTACTACGCATCATAAATTCACCTTTAGTCCATTCCGAAATTTCATGGAGAAAACTTTTCAACGGGATGTGTCCGAAAGGTTTTCTCGGCGCCATAGTCAGACTATCCGCCATCCTGTTGCTCGGCCCGGCATCTGCCGATTGAGGGGAGGATAAACCATCCATGCTCATGTAGCTCATGTTTCCCTTTCCGGTAGTGCATGTAGAACACACCGATCCCATTTATACACCGCTCAGGAATGTAATGGGGGGGGGGGAGAAGCGATAATAACTGGGATAAAGTTCAAACAAGTTAGCTGGCACAAATTTCAAACAAGCTAACTGCCACAGACTTCAAACAACCTAACTGGCACAAAGTTCAAACAGCTTCTGTCAAAACCACATGATCGATGCATAGGGAGGGTTTCCTAAAACCATGATTTAGAACTAACTAGGTCAATAGGGTAAAACTTTCTGTCAAAACCACATGATCGATGCGTGGGGAGTGTTTCCTTTACCGTTTAAACTAGCCGTCAAAAAATATAATTTAGAACTAACTAGGTCAATAGGGTAAAACTTTCTGTCAAAACCACATGATCGATGCGTGGGAAACGGTCATAGGTTAGCCCTTGAACTCATTCCGGAAGTTCAACCCATCCATCATAAGGTCACCGGAAGTTCAACCTGTCAAAAGGTCAAAGGTCAAAGTCATAAATCATTTGACAGAAGGTATAGTATAAGAACTACTATTGTTCTATTTTCTATTTGCGTTTATGTAGTCTATATACTTCTTTTTTTCAAAGTATTTCTGATTTTGTGGTGGCTGTGCTTTAAAATGATAAACTCTTAAAGTTTTCGAAAGAGACAAAATTGTAATCAGTGTTGAATGCTATAGTAAGGTTAACCTTGCCTGATTCACATGTTTGAAAAGATTAACAGTTGAAAACATTATTTAGAGAGTTAATAAAAATATTAAATGCAATCAGCTATATTACTTTAATAAAATAATTGAAATAGTTACACTATTTATTACATTTTAGATAGAGAACCTGTAATTTCTAACCTATTACATTTCCAAAGTAACTGTCTCAACACTGCTTATGTTTTCATATTAGTGAAATAAAGATGATTATACAAAATAATGAGTACATTTAATCAGTAACTTACATGAGTGTGAAAGTGAAGCTTCCTTTCGTAAACTCCTCTGAGAAATGTTGAATTTTTGGTCCTCAAGTGAATAATTTCTCTTAATGATGTTTTATATATTCCTGTCATGAAAATCCAGGTTCTCTTACGAGAGTTCTCTCGTACTGCGTCTTAGCTAAGACGCTACGGGAAAAGTCTCTTTTCACTAAAATACTGAAGCAAAAAATTATCCTTAATTTTGAATTTTTGTAAAGGGCATTTGCAGCAGTACACAGCCATAGGTGAGACGGCTCGCTCGCTCATTGGCTGCTCTGCAGCAAGTGCACAGCCTATCGAGCGCAGGCTGATGCAATATCAGACCAATTAGGACGCTTCGCGCCCATCATGCCACTTCCCGCCGAAACGGTTGTGGCCCAACCCTATAAAAGGAGCTCGAAAAGGCTGACTCACCTGATTTTTCATCTCTTCAGCGAAGCTCACGCATCGCTGGATCACGGAGGAAGCAAGCGCCGTCTGAGAGGCATATCAGCGGGACGAGCCATTCTGAAGCTGCTGGCCTCGCCGCCTTCCACTGCCGTTCCTGCTGCGCTGTCCGGCGCCTATATCCTTTCAATTCTGTTATATCCAGCTGTTCTTTATGCGTGTGTGTGTGTTCGCCCTGCGACACACACTCGTAAAAGATCTTGCATCTTTTTTAAGATGCCTTCCTGCGGCTCGTCAGAGCCCCACTCAGCGAGGGAGACCGGTACGTCATCTGTGTCTCCTGCCTGGGTGAAGATCATGCAGCGCTCGCGCTCGCTGACAGCGGATGCCCTCACTGCGAGCTGTTGCCATGGTGACTCTGAGGACTCACTTGGCCTTTTTCTCTGAGCCTGCATTCTCCACTGAGGCGCCGTAAAAGCGCCGCTTCCGGAGGGCTGGGCGAGCTCCGAGGATCTCGCGCCTTCTGCTCAGAAGCCCAGCAAACGAGCTGACATCGAGAAGGAACCGAGGCGAGTGCTCACGATGGCCGCGACGAGTCTCGGCCTCGAGTGGTCTGCACCGGCGCCCCTCCTCTCATTCCCGGCTGGATGGTAGTTTCCTTTCGGATGAGCGTACTTCTCAAAGCCCGCCTCATTTCTTCCTGAGCTTCACGTAGAGGTGGCAAAGGCTTGGAACGCTCCATATTCAGCGCAAACTCGTTCGTCTGTCTCACTAGCATTCTCCACACTGGATGATGCTAAAAACAGGAAATACCAGTCACTTCCGCCGGTGGAACAGGCGATAGCAACACACTTTTGTCCGCCCTCTGCTGGACGGCGGACGAAAGCGGTGTTGCCATCTGAAGCCTGCTGCATGACGTCACCTCTGCTCGCGCAAATCTTTTCTGCTGCTGAGCAGGCTGCGTCTGCACTTCACGCGATAGCTGCTTCATCGAAGCGCGGTGTACGAGTTCCGCTGTGGCCGAGCTCTCACCCAAGTGCGCCGCTGTTTCAGTTCCAGGAATTGTGACTGTCTCAGCGTTTTCTGCAGCGCGCAAGCCTGCACGGTTGCCCGCTTGCCTGCACACAAAAGCCATTATCACAACAGCTTCAGCAACGCAGCTCGAGACCCCCGTTCTCGCTCTACCGGCTGTAGCCCCGCGCCGCGGGGACCGGGCAGAGGATAACGGTGAGGCCGGGAGCCCCAAAGCCGTCCTAGGAAAGCGCCGGTGTACGAGTCGCCGCGGCCGAACTCTCACCTAAGCGCGCCGCTGTTTCAGTTCCAGGGATTGTGACTGTTTCAGCGTCTTTTGCAATGCGCAAGCCTGTACGGTTGCCCGCTTGCCTGCACACAAAAACCGTTATCAGGGCTGCCCAGATATTTCTCGAAGGAGGTGTAATTTCTGGTGTTCCGGCCACGGCCGATGGTGCTATAAATGTGGTGATGATGCCCACTGCTCAGTGCCCATCTCCACATATAAGCACAGCCCTTCTCACAGGGCTCGCGCCCATAAAAGCGACTCAGGTCGATCGCGCGCACTGCATAGTAAACGTGCCCACTCCTCAGTGCCCACAATCACTATGTCACACGCGTCATGTGGTTTCTGTAAAAACGAAGCCCGTGCACGTTCGTCCGGCCACGGCCGATGGTGCTATAAATGTAGTGACGATGCCCACTCCTCAGTGCCCATCTCCGCATGTAAGCACAGCCCTGCACACAGGGCTCGCGCCTATAAGATCGACTCAGATCGGTCACGCGCTCCACATAGTAAACGCGCCCACTCCTCAGTGCCCACAAACACTATGTTACATGCGGCGCGTGGTTTCTGTAAAAACGAAACCCGTGCACGTACGCTCTGCCCAGGCAGACAGCGAGTCAAAAGCAGTAAATGTGCACATTTGCAGCCCACGGTTACTCGCAGACATCACGAGTCCTATGGGACCCGCTCAGCCCTCCCTCGATCGGTTAAGTGCCGAGACGGGGTCGAGGAGGAGCGATCTGCCCGCTGTGATCAGCGCGCTCCCCGCCTCAAATGCCACAGGCGCAACGCCCATGTTGCAGCACACCGAAGCACCGCCATTGCCCAGGCAACAGAGCGCCCTTCGCATCCAGCCCTTAGCCATTCATGCGGATGCATGGTCAGCGCTTACAGGGGTTTCGGATTGGGTGCTAGGCATTATAAAGAGAGGCTACTCGCTACAGTTTTCTCGATGCCCTCCGCGCTTTTTAGCGCGCGTCGAAACCACGGTAAAAACAGAAGTAGCACACCTACTTCGGGCCGAAATATCAAAACTGTTTAGCAAAGGGGCTATAGAGCCTGTGTCTCAAGCTCAAAGCGAGGGGGGGCTGTACAGCAGATATTTTCTGGTGCCCAAGAGAGACGGGGGTCTCAGGCCCATACTGGATCTAAGACAGCTGAACAGGGCATTGATGAAACGCAGTTTCAGAATGCTTACGACCAGGAAGCTCCTCGCGCATATTCGCAGAGGGGACTGGTTCATGTCAATAGATTTGAAGGAAGTGTATTTTCAAATACAGATAGCGTCAAATCACAGGCGATATTTGAGATTCGCCTTCGAGGGTCAGGCATACCAGTTTACAGTCCTGCCATTCGGCTTGTCCGTAGCTCCTCGTACGTTTACGAGGTGCATGGACGCAGCGCTCGCTCCTCTCAGACTCAGAGGCATGCGAGTGCTGAACTATTTGGACGACTGGCTAATTCTGGCTCAATCACGAGCGGAGCTCGTGGAGCACAGAGCCGTTCTACTCGATCACCTCGAGAGACTCGGTCTCAGTGTCAACTGGGCGAAGAGTTCGCTGAACCCCAGTCAGACGATACTGTTCTTGGGTTTAGCTCTGGACTCACGTTCCAAGATGGCGCGGCTGTCACCACAGCGCGTTGAGCATGCAGCGCGCGGCGAGTTCTCTCCGCTGCGCCGTGACTGTTTCGCTCAGAGAATGTAAGAGGATGCTGGGTCTCATGGCCTCAGCATCTCCGGTTCTGCAGCTGGGCCTGCTCCGCATGCGCCCCCTGCAGTTCTGGCTGAAAGCGCGGATATCTGGTCGACTGCGTCTCAAGGTCAATCAAGGCTGCATTACAGCCCTGAAACCCTGGACAGAGATCGACTGGTACCAATCAGGTGTAAGCCTGGGGACTTCCTCGACAGTGAAGATGGTGTCGACGGACGCCTCCACGTTGGGAGGTGGAGCGCTGTTCGAGGGCACACCGTCCTTTGGCGTGTGGTCAGAACGGGAACTGTCCAGAACTGTCTGTAAATGCTGGCAGTGGAGAATGCGCTGACGCGTTTTTGTCCCCAAATCAAAGGCCGCCACGTCTTAGTCCGTTCGGACAACATGTCTGTGCTGTCCTACATAAATCACCAGGGCGGTCTCGGGTCCCGAAACCTGTACAGGCGGACGGAACGCCTCCTATGGTCTCTACACCCGCAAACAGTCTGGCTGTTGTGGGAGAGATTTGGCGGGGCGGAGGTGGACCTCTTCGCGTCCCACGAAAACGCTCACTCCCCCGCGTTCTTTTCCAAGAACGAAAGCACGCTATCACGGAGATGGCCGTGCTGCCCGTTTTATGCTTTCCCTCCCGTCTCCCTCCTTCCGCAGGTGATAGAACGGGTGAGAGAAACGAGATGTTCCATACTGCTTGTAGCACCTTTTTGGAAGAACCGTCCTAGGAAAGCGCCGGTGTACGAGTCGCCGCTGCCGAACTCTAACCTAAGCGCGCCGCTGTTTCAGTTCCAGGGATTGTGACTGTTTCAGCGTCTTTTGCAATGCGCAAGACTGTACGGTTGCCCGCTTGCCTGCACACAAAAACCGGTATCACGGCTGCCCAGATATTTCTCGAAGGAGGTGTAATGGTGTAGGGCTCTATGCCCCGAAGTGGTCGGTGTTCTCCAGCTGGTGTACAGCTCGGGATATTCACCCCTTAGTTGTGAGGTGATGGAGGTTCTCTCCTTCCTGCAGGAGCTGTTGGATAAGGGCAGAGCCCCATCCACGCTCAAAGTCTATGTGGCGGCCATCGCAGCGTTGTCTGAAACGGCGCTGGGTCAGTCAATAGGAAGGAACGATTTGGTCATCCGCTTCCTTAGAGGAGCTAGGAGGCTGAATCCTCCCAGACCTCCTTCAGTCCCTGTATGGGACCTCGCGACGGTTTTTGGAGGCCATGAAGGGTTCCCCGTTTGAGCCTATCCAATCGATTAGCCTCCAGCATCTGTCGTTCAAGACGGTATTCTTGTTGGCTCTCGCTTCAGTGAAGCGTGTGGGTGACCTGCACGTGCTCTCTGTGAGCCAGTCGTGCTTGGAGTTTGGGCCTAATGACTCTAGGGTCATACTCAAACCTAGGCACGGTTATGTGGCAAAGTCCCTCAACACGCCGTTTCGGGCCCAGGTTATTGCCCTGTCTGCCCTGTCGGTATCAGGAGAGGATGGAGACTCAAGTCTTCTTTGCCCTGTTAGGGTTTTAAGAGCTTATGTGTCTCGCTCCGCTGTTTTTCGACAGACTGAGCAGCTGTTTGTCTCATTCAGTGGACGTTCCAAGGGAATGGCTGTTTCGAGACAGACTCTATCCAGATGGGTAGTCGACGCCATAGCGTTAGCTTACGCTTCCAGGGGCCTTCAGTGCCCACTGGGCGTCAGAGCACACTCCACAAGAGGCGTCGCCCCGTCGTGGGCGTGGTCTACTGGGATCTCCTTGCAGGATATTTGTATGGCGGCAGGTTGGGCTTCGCCGTCTACATTTATCAGCTTTTATAACCTGGAGGTTCCCGCCTTGCAAGCAAGGCTGCTGTCAGTGTAACCGAATCAGGGCCCTGATGGGAATTCTGAGTTCGTGAGCGTTATGCGCTACCGACTGTTATATGGGCAGTATTACGTAAGGCCCGCATTGCCACATTGGTCAGGCCTTGCCTCGACTGTGTGATGATTGTATTGCCGCATCTACGGGTGCTGCTAGATATGGGACGGAAGGCTTTCCCCCCCTCTCCTGTCATGGGCTCTCTGTGAGTCCCTCGGGTGACTGTGCACTGTAAATCCTGGGCGTTGCTTCAGGTTTATTGGTGTGTGACCCCTGCGCGCACGGCGTTTTACATGGGGTTCCCGTAGCGTCTTAGCTAAGAGGCAGTACGAGACAACTCTTGTAAGAGAACGTACTCGGTTACTTACGTAACCTCGGTTCTCTCTAGAAGAGGGAACGAGTACTGCGTTCTCTGCTGTGCGTACGATTCACTCTGGTTCGCTTCGGCGATGAAATAAATCAGGTGAGTCAGCCTTTTCGAGCTCCTTTTATAGGGTTGGGCCACACCCGTTTCGGCGGGAAGTGGCGTGATGGGCGCGAAGCGTCCTAATTGGTCTGATATTGCATCAGCCTGCGCTCGATAGGCTGTGCACTTGCTGCAGAGCAGCCAATGAGCGAGCGAGCCGTCTCGCCTATGGCTGTGTACTGCTGCAAACGCGCTTTACAAAAATTCAAAATTAAGGATAATTTTTTGCTTCAGTATTTCGTGAAAAGAGAATTTTCCCGTAGCATCTTAGCTAAGACGCAGTACTCTTTCCCTCTTCTAGAGAGGACCGAGGTTACGTAAGTAACCGAGTACGTTTTCAGTTCTCTGTCTTTTGGTTTCTCTGCAACTCAATGAGGCCTCATTGAGCTGCAGAGAAACCAAAAGACAGAGAACTGAAAACCTGGATTTTCCATGAAATGCCTTATAGATCAACTCACACAGCTATACTATAGATAGTCTATACCTGCACTGAGGGTGTTCATTTTATTTTATTTTTTGGTTTCTGTATCTGGGCTCAGTGGAGAAAGATCTTCCTCATAGTTCCTCTCTCTTCTTCCTCCTGACAGACTGAAGGAGTGCTGCGAAGAGACTCTGTGATATACTCAGTCTGATGGGAGGAGTGACTCATGTGTTTAGTGAGAAACAAATGACAGCAGCTTCCTTTGAGATTCAGTCAATCTGAACTCCCTCTAAGATTATCAAACTATAAATAATAGTACTACACACACAGACAGTTATCAGTTACAGTATCTCTGTACATTCTGGTTCTTTACAATATGATGTTTTCTGAATTATGTCTCCCACACATTCCTGTTGTCATCGTGTCTATAATGTATGTACTGTAAAAAAAAAAACAAGAATACAGAGCTTCCAGTTATACATACCCTCATTTGTGACATACAGTCACTTTTACATGAACTTGCCTTTCAAATGGTTTTCATCAATGAAAACAAACAGCTGACAACAAGAGTTTTTTTGTTTGTTTTTATATCTTTTCTCAATCCAGCAAAATCTGTCTCATATATCTCTCTTTCAATTTTATTCTGACAAACTGTTCAAGTGCTGTAAAGAGACTGTAATATTCCCAATCTGATGAGAGGAGAGACTCTCGATGATAGTTATCAGAGTAGAAGAGTGAGTTAGTGGGCTGGTATTGTGTGAACACACTGTCACACTGTCGTTTGCAGATACAAGGTAGCCTATTTCATTGCACTTTAACAGGTAATGATATGTGCAATATTTTAAACGAGCTCTCACTAACTGAGTTTAATGCCACAGTTACGTTAGAATGCATCTCATTCTTGTTTCTGTGGCAGTGCATCGGTCTCATCATGAGGCATGTGGTCCAGAGCATCAAGTAAAGTCAAGTCACCTTTATTTATATAGCGCTTTAAACAAAAGACATTGCATCAAAGCAACTGAACAACATTCATTAGGATTCATCATTGAATTTAGTGATGTCATCTCTGTTCAGTTAAATAGTGTCTGTGCATTTATTTGCAATCAAGTCAACGATATCGCTGTAGATGAAGTGACCCCAACTAAGCAAGCCAGAGGCGACAGCGGCAAGGAACCGAAACTCCATCGGTGACAGAATGGAGAAAAAAACCTTGGGAGAAACCAGGCTCAGTTGGGGGGCTAGTTCTCCTCTGACCAGACGAAACCAGTAGTTCAATTCCAGGCTGCAGCAAATGCGGAGCGTGTACGACCAATGCGTCAGTTCAACTGAACTTTACTCCAAATATATGAACTTACCTGTTTTGAATACTTTATATTTAACGCGTTCGTTTACATCCATATTAGGGTCAAATTGTTGGACTTTAAATTAAATCTACTATTGTTTTTCACCGTTGACTGATTTTGCAGAACATTTACACTGATAACTTCCATGCGCAGATGCAGCAAATTTGTCACAGGACAAGCGAGATGACAGTAGTGCCCGACTACATCAACTAGCTGTTTTAAATATAGTAATTTTATATTTAACGTCAGTTTATCAGTGCATCTGAAAGTATATATTTTAGTATATATTAAGTATATATCAGTGATTCCATAGGCTCTCTTTCGTGCACCTGCATGGTTTCAAACAGCAAGTAGTCATGCCATGACAAGAACAGAGTTCCTGTTTGACGGCTGACGATGCTCGCTGTACGACGACTAGAGTCTCGCCCTCCCACTAAACTCTGTCCATATCTTCCCCGCCCGCCTGGTGAGGCTTACCCTTTCGATGTTCTGAGTCCTGATCTCCCATCGGATGCAGCGAGAGCCTGCTCAGTCATGTTTTCTTTTTCCTGCTCCCCGGCCGGCAAGGCTTACCCGTCTGATGGCGTTGAGTATTGTGCTCGTGTCAGATGTCGGCGAGAGTAATCCCAGTTGGGTTTTCTTTATTTGCTGCCCACAAACAGGTCTTATCCATCTGATGCTGTGATTATTGATCTCCCGTCGGGTGTCGCAAGAGTCCTCTTTGTCGGCGGCCAAAAGCCTGTTTATCTGCTCAACTGAGAGGACCTACATGTCCGTCGTCCTGAGTCTTGATCTCCAATCGGAGGCTTCATGGGTCCTCTCGGTCAGTTATCTGCCCTGGTTGACCACTGATTAGCAGGGGCTCATAAGCCAGTAGGGCCCATAGGCCAACACCGTGACCTATTCCAGTCGAGGCAACTCGGGCCCCCCTTATCAGGCTATCCAATCACACTGCTCCTCCTCTATCGGCCGGTAGGGCTCATCCATTCCAATGCATTGAGGTGCTCCAGTTGTGCAACCGCTCGAGCCCTCCAGACCGGGCGCCCCAAATCACATAGTCCCATACAAGCAGCCGGTAGGACTTTCTAAATATCAGCCCCCACCAGATCTCAAAGCTATTGTGGGGAGGTCCTTAGTCTGGCGGCTGTCCTTTCCGCTATTGCTGTTTGGGGGGTACTCTAGGTTCGGGCCATTCCCGAGCTCAGAGCCCTTCCCCAGACAGCACGCCAAATATGCATTATAATACTTCAGCTAATTATATCAACCTGTCCTCCAACCAATACGCTTGTAAAGGTCGTTTGTACAAATCCCTGAAATACGACCCATGATTAATATTAAAAGGTCGTTTTAGTATTAATGTTTTGTACCTTTTTATTTGTACTTTGATTTGAGTTTCGTGTAGCTCAGTTGGTAGATTATTGTGTTATACCTTGATATGTAATCATGCTATCATGGGTTCGATCCCAGGGAACGGACGTGCATGAAAAAGTATATGCTCAATAAATCATAATTTAGCATTATTTCTGTGAGGGTTTGGTTTAGGGGTGTGATTAGGTGTGGTCATTCGAATGAATAAGCCACCTAGTGAAATATGTAGGAAATACTGTGAGATCGGTGTAAAAAGCCCACACATTCCATTTAAATAAATGTGTGTTTTGATTGGTAATGACATTATACGTCATTTCATGACGACAGACGCAATGCGATACTGTCATTATTTTTATTAACTTTAAAACGTAAATATAGGTCATAATAAGGTGCTTGCACAAATGATCTATATGGTCATTTTTTGTTGGAGGACAGGCTCATTTATATGTAAGTGTGAACTCGTAAAATGTAGTTTCATTAACAAGATTCGGGAGAAGCACGTCAGATACTTAGCCTTATTAGCACAGGTGGAGCCACTTAAGATAATTAACCCTAATGTATAAATAAAGCTGACTTAGCCTACCTGTCTCCATTGACGGTTTATCAGCATCCTCCCTCCACCCCATCTCCTCCACCAGAGTTCATTTTACACTTTTATATATAGGGTACTATAGGTCCGGGCCATTCCCGAGCTCGGAGCCCTTCCCAGGACAGCACCCCAAATATGCATTATAATACTTTGGCTAATTATATGTAAGTGTGAATTTTTGAAATCTCCATTCAGTCTTAAAGTTACCTCATATTGGATCCACCGATATGAAGTAGTCCTTGGGCTAAATGTGCGTGAGACTCTGCTTCACTTTAATCATTCTGAACGAGTGTTTCAACAGTGATTTGTTTAGCAGTTGTAAATCCAATATAGGTGCATGCCCCATCCTTTTTCAGGGCGAGTAATAGCTGCTGTATAGTCCTCAATCACTCAGCCTTAAGTGCTCAGGTGGCTTGATAAAGAGGATAGCAGTATTTGAAGAGCCAAGGGCTGAGGCCCAGTCGCTGGCATAATATCAATGTCTAAGTGAATTAAAAAAAAACATATATATATATACGTATATATCATACATTATTGCATATATTTTTGCAGTCATTGTGTTTTTGATACAGTGTTATAACTTGACTCCAGTTTATGATGTGAGCAGCACAAGAATGCAGATATTCCTACATCCTCGTTCATGATATGCAGAGAAACTGAAATGGAGATATAAAGAACCAAAAACAACAGGGGTACAGACTGGATTTTCCTCTGACCTTTCAAATTATGTTTATTAACTGCACCAACAGATTATCTGCTCTGTTCAGTCCCTCAATTGAATTAAATGTCTGCCCTCGGCAGGCCCCCAATCTGCACCTGCACGCCAGCATACCCAGACACTGTGCCCCTGTTAAACATCTAACACACAAGCTGTCATTCTCTGCATTAGTGGTGGATATTATAACAAGATTTCAGTGCAGGTTATATAGTTACGCCAGTAGGTGGCTGCGAGGGATTGTTTTTTATGAGGGAGTGAGTGAGTGAGTCAGTTTCTGACACCAGTGATGTTAGATCCTTTTAAAGTTGCTATGAAATGGTTTGTGGTAGTCTTGGGTGGGGACATGATTTTTTTTCCACCAACATTAATTGAAACATTGTGGCTTGCTATAAGCACAGAACTGAATCCACTGACCGTGAATAACATGATGATTGTGATTACATTGTTACAATGGCACCTGTCATGTTGTGAGAGATATTACACATCTACTGAACATTTCGTTCTTGAATTTCATGTGTTGGAAGCAGGGAAAATTGGTAAGAAAAGAAATCTGAGTGGCTTTAACAAAATAGTGACGGCTAGACAAATGGGTCAGAACATCCCCAAAACAAGTCTTGGCTAGCAAGTCAAAGCCCACCTGTCTAGTCTGATCTCAAAACGAGCTACTGTAGCTCAAATTGCTAAAATATCTATATAATTCTGGAAATGGTAGAAAGGTGTCAGAACAAGGTGAATCACAATTTGCAATTTGCAGGCCACTGTCTAATTTGCACAAGAGCATCAGAACTGAAGCATGTGCTCCCAACAAAAGACAAAACATAGAGCATCAGCTTCTGGATCCTGACACTAAACTGAAACCAAACCAAACAAGTGCGTCAGGATACCAGCCTTCAAACACACACTACATGAGTGTCCTGAACAATTGAGAATTTCTGAATTTCAGACATAATCTAAGAAATAAACCAAATATCTGAGAAACCTCAAACGTGATAAACTTAATGAAGTGATGATGGTAAGAAAGGATAAGGTGATGTAGAAAAATTGACTTCGACTTCCTCTGCTTGATGTGTGAAGTTTTTTTTTTTTTTTTTTTTGTCTTCCTGTCTTTGCTTTAGAGCTGCAGCAGATTCATCTTCAGTGTTGTTGGGAGGAAAGCAGATTTTATACTGAAGTGTCTTAACCCACAACAACAAGATGAAGATCATTCAGCTTCAGCTCTGTGAGTTTTTACATGATATCTGCACATTTATATACTTTGTAAATGTATTAAAATTATTAATAGTTTTATGCTATGCATGACAGGGGTTTAATTATTATTATTTTTTACAGATGTATTAATCTGTTGTCAGTGTGCAGTATCAGATCTACTGACTGATGTGGGATCAAATGTGATCATAAACTGTGATCTTGATGAAAAAGAGGTTTACTGGATTTTACTGAAAGCAGCAGATCCTCCAACAGTCATTCTACAGTCATTCTCAACATCAGCTTTTTACCATAATGTAATATTCCAAAAGAAATATTCAGTGCAGTTTAAACATCGTCTGGTTATTAATAATGTGACTGCAGATGAATTAGGAGTTTATTACTGTATGAACACACGCACACCTCCAAAACTCAGCAACAGCACCAGAATATACTTCAACGGTGAGTTCATTTACTTCTTCAGTTATCAACACATGTTGATGATCACTGCTTGCATACATACTAGTCATTAGTAATACTCGTGTAATACTGTAGTAATACACATAAAAATATATATTATATAAATTCCAATTAATATATTATAATTATCTTAAGTGCTACATATCTGTAGTCGGTAACATTTTTTCTACAGTAACAGACTGTATATTTTTATTACAGAAGAAACTCCTCTAACTGTGTTAACTGAGTGTCACAATCATACAGTGACTGAATATATCGAGCAGAATCAGACACAATGTCAGATTATTATCATCATATCAGGTCTGATGAACGGACTTATGATCATTGTACTGATTGGTGAGTTATGCTCAGCCATCTGTAAAAATATTTGTATGATTTTGACTACATTATTATTGTGCAACCTTTTGTAAATACTGAATCTAAAAAACCTGTTCAATTTCTAGGACTATTAAAAGTTTTTGATGGAAACAGAAGGTCAGCAGAAAAATCACAACTCAACACTGATCTACAGCAGACACAAGTTACAGAACAACATCAGGACAGTCTACACTTAAAAAACTGTGAATCCATCCTCATTACTAAAATTAATTTCTGTCTTGATAATTATTGAGGGTTCTTGGTGACCTGCAGAATAGCGTTCTGACACTTCTTTTGGTTAATTTTTCTATTGCTTATAGAAATATTTCAGAATGCAATGGTAGACGTTTCCAAACTGTGTAAATAAAATCAAATAAATATACAAATAAGTAAAAAAAATACTATATTTCATATTGTTTATATTTCATTCAGCTTTCTAAAGACTGGTTAGAAGTCATGATAAATTGATCATAATTATTTTATTGAACCGACGGCTTTTATATTTCTCTTTATGATTAACATATACTAACCCGATTCCAAAAAAGTTGGGACACTGTACAAATTGTGAGTAAGAAAGGAATGGAATAATTCACAAATCTCATAAACTAATATTTTATTCACAATAGAATATAGATAACATATTAAATGTTGAAAGTGAGACATTTTGAAATGTCATGCAAAATATTGGCTCATTTTGGATTTCACGAGAGCTACACATTCCAAAAAAGTTGGGACAGGTAGTAATAAGAGACCGGAAAAGTTAAATGTACATATAAGGAACAGCTGGAGGACCAATTTACAAATTATTAGGTCAATTGGCAACATGAGTGGGTATAAAAAGAGCCTCTCTGAGTGACAGTGTCTCTCAGAAGTCAAGATGGGCAGAGGATCACCAATCCCCCCAATGCTGCGGCGAAAAATAGTGGAGCAATATCAGAAAGGAGTTTCTCAGAGAATAATTGCAAAGAGTTTGAAGTTATCATCATCTACAGTGCATAAAATCATCCAAAGATTCAAAGAATCTGGAACAATCTCTGTGCGTAAGGGTCAAGGCCGGAAAACCATACTGGATGCCCGTGATCTTCGGGCCCTTAGACGGCACTGAATCACATACAGGAACGATACTGTAATGGAAATCACAACATGGGCTCAAGAATACTTCCAGAAAACATTGTCGGTGAACACAATCCACCGTACCATTCTGTGTGGCATGTGCAGCTTACACATTTGGAACCATCAATGCTGAAAGGTATATCCAAGTCCTAGAACAACATATGCTCGCATCCAGACATCGTCTCTTTCAGGGAAGACCTTGTATTTTCCAACATGACAATGCCAAACCACATACTGCATCAATTACAACATCATGGCTGCATAGCAGAAGGATCCGGGTACTGAAATGGCTAGCCTGCTGTCCAGATCTTTCACCCGTAGAAAACATTTGGTGCATCATAAAGAGGAAGATGCAACAAAGAAGACCTAAGACAGTTGAGCAACTAGAAGCCTGTATTAGACAAGAATGGGACAACATTCCTATTCCTAAACTTGAGCAACTTGTCTCCTCAGTCCCCAGACATTTGCAGACTGTTATGAAAAGAAGAGGGGATGACGCAACTTTTTTGAGATGTGTTGATGCCATGAAATTTAAAATCAACTTATTTTTCCCTTAAAATGCTACATTTCTCAGTTTAAACATTTGATATGTCATCTATGTTGTATTCTAAATATTATATAATGAAATATGAAATTTCCACATCATTGCATTCTGTTTTTATTCACAATTTGTACAGTGTCCCAACTTTTTTAGAATGGGGTTTGTAACTCTAATAAAAAGTAGAATATAACACTGTCTATTTACTGTCTATGCAGGGCACACTTGTATTTCATTGTATAAATATCGTATTAATGTTTTACACATGAAATTATGTCCCTGCCTTTGCATTTTATTGGGTCCTGGTGAGAATCATCATATTTTGGTGTAGTGGCATTAAAACATTTGCAATCTCCTGCTTCAGATGAAATGTGGCATTTAGAAATGTTTATTATTATTATTATTATTATTACTATCATTCTTATTATTTACTTTTACTTTTACTTTTTTTTCTAGCTGGTTTCTTTATGTTATTTGGAACAGTTTATTTGTCTTAATCACTATCTGCTGAAAATTGTTTATCTGAGAGGTTGTCGATGTGGATATTTCTTTTTCTACAACTTTGACCCTAGATTGGATTCTGTGCACATTATTCATTATTTGTGTGAAGCCTGATCATTTTCTTCTCAATGTTATAGGAACAAGATGAGGTTACATTTGATACAATACAGAGGACTGTTTATTTTGTCAAGATGGTTTAATTGATGCCTATAAATGAAATCTGTTGTGGTTTGTATATACTTTTCTCAAACTCAGGGTTTTTAATAAAATGTGTTTTATTTTGAGAAAACTTCTTTGTGTATACTTTAGCATTCAAACAGAAATCAGGAATAAAGATAAAAAAAATGCTCACAAATGAATGACAGAAATATTTTAGATGGAAAAATTTAAATTTGAAATATACTTATTTCAATTTTCCGCTTGGGTTGTAATACGACTGCCTCTAATGCCTTCCTTTATCAAATAGTTTATCAATATATAAATAGTAATTATTAAATACCAATATTTAAAACTCACATAAATATTTTTCACGACTTGACATTTATGAAAAAGACCCTTATTCTAAGAACACAATTCAGTTATTATAACCTGGAATTCATAATGAAGCGATTTTTAGAATATGTTTATTATAGAGTTGTTTCATTATGAAAACATACTTTTCGTGTGTATGTTTTTGTGTGTTTGAGTATGTCACTCTTGATAATCTGAGAAAGATGTTTTGCTAAATCATTTCAACATCATATTTAGTAATGTAAGTATTGAAGAATTTGGAGTTTATGACTGTATGGACACAGACAAACATTTAGATCCGTTTCCAGATTCATTGTTAATAAATAATAATATAACAATAAATAACACTACGTAACTAAACTCAACTGATGAAGTGCTAAACCAAAACCAGAAACATGTTCCACTGGGTGTGACATTTGATCACCAACTACTTCTCACCTTTGTCTAGAGTTGAGGTTTAACTGTGAAATGGCAGAAGAGTTAATACCTTTATTTTGATCAAGTTCTCACAGTCTTAACCACCAATGGAAAAAGAGCAGCATTGCAGTATGTCTGCTATGTGCACTAAAAATCTTTTTCACTTTCCCGATGAAGGAACAAAATAAAAATAAAGCCACCTTTCTGAGCCTTGAGCGTTTTAGTTGTGTTGCTTTTTATGATGGGTCAGAAATTTCTCGGATTTCATCCAGAATAACTTAATTTGTTTTCTGAAAAGGAACAAAGATCTTACAGGTTTGAAACAACATGAGGATGAGTAATTAATGGTGATAGACTTTCTATAGTTTTGAGTGAACAATCATAAAGCAACACAAAAGCCCCAAGTGGTTACTACTGGAAGTGCAGGTTTTAAAGCAGTAAAGCATTAAAGACAAAGACACCATCCTCTCATTTTGTGGTTTGTGTGTTTCTGTCCAACAACTAGCTGTGCTCTTCTGACAACAGTCTGCAGAGCTGCAGTATATCAATATTAATCAGTCTACTCTTATACATATTGTATGTCAACAGAACTAGAGTTCTAAATGAAAGGAATTATTGGAGAGTATTTAATACGTATTTAATAAGTATTTAATCGTGCTATTCTGAAACCTACTCTAGAAACAGTAGTCAATATGTTTTCAGAACTGTGGAACTTTTATGTCATAGGTGATATTTTTGGTTATTTAAAAAATGACCATATATAATTTTATGGAGCTTCTGCTGCCCTCTGGAGGCTGCAAGTGCTAGTTCTACATTTAATGTTACCGTGATCCAGCAGAGATTTCTGGGCCTGCTGGTACAGTGCAGAATCAAACACAATTCCAGATTATCATCATCATATCTGCTCTGATTAATGGACTTCTGATCATTGTAGTGATTGGTGAGTTATCTTTGCTTATTGTTTTTAAAATGATAAAATCATATATATATGCATTAGAAAAAATAAAACATAAACATCAAAATATTCTTCCATTTGTGAAGTTTTTAATGTGGCCTTTGGAGTGTGTCTTCATATATATATATATATATATATATATATATATATATATATATATATATATATATACCATTTAACAAAAATAATGTAACCTTTATTAAATACATTTCTGTTTCATTCTTAGTTTTTGTTGCTGGAAAAACAGAGCAGTTAGAAAAACACATTCATAATGCTGATCTGCAGACAGTGTCTAGCAGCTCTCAGAGTTATCTGAAACTCAAATGGAAAAAGCAACATTGCAGTATGTCTGCTTTATTTTGTGTAGCTTGCAGTAGGTTATATCTAAACATTTAATCTGTGCATGTTTTATATTGCTTTGAATATAGTTAGTAAGCTTTTAAATGGGGAAAGTCGTGGCCTAGTGTTTAGAGAGTTTGACTCCTAGGGTTGTGGGTTTGAGTCTCGGGCTGACAATATCACGAATGAGGTTTCCTTGAGCAAGACACCGAACCCCCAACTGCTCCCTGGGGGCCACTGCATAAATGATGCCCACTGCTTAGGGTGTGTGTTCATGGTGTGTGTGTGTGTGTGTGTGTGTGTGTGTGTGTGCACTTTGGATGGGTTAAATGCAGAGCACGAATTCTGAGTCTGGGTCACCATACTTGGCTGTATGTATGTTACATTAAAGCTATTGTTAAATATTTACACTTGGACTTCATTGGAAAGGTGTGTGGTGAGGAAAAAACAGTGACCCTCAGTGTCTAACACCGGAAGTAAGTTCGGGATTAATTAAAAAAAAAAAAAGAAAGAAAGAAAATTGAAAAAGAGGATTTATTCATGACATCAGGTTTTCAAAGCAAAAATTAAATACATTTAATAACATTGTTCATTTATATTTGAACTACAGTTCTCTGACTGTTCTGTAACTTCCTCTGAGCAAAGAAGAGAGAAGGTTTACAATCTGACAAGAGCTGCTTCCACTGAGACGCTTCAACAAAACTATTTCAGCAAACCCAAAGAGACTAGCCGCGTTTCCACCGCTGGAACTTTACCCAGGAACTAGGGACTTTGGGCTGGTACTCGGTGTGTTTCCAACAGAGAAACCAGGATCTATGGTAAATAAAGTTCTTGGTAAAAAAAATAAAAAAATAAAAATAAAAAAAAAAGCCCCTCAGAAAGTCCCTGCTGGCGAGGTGGTACTTTTAAAGTTCCGTAACTTCCGGGGCCGGGACTTGGGCGATAAACATCCTGATTGGTTGAGTTCATGCAGTATTGTGATTTCAACCACCATTTATTCTGATAATTTCAAAATATTCCTGTTACTGTGTCATGAAATGTAATTTTAAAAGTATTTCAGGCGAGAATGTAGATGTTTCAAACTCAAATCTGTGGTAATCTTTGGCCTTAATTCAGTTTATCTTTATGATAAAAAGAAAATAAAAAGAAGCAAATTTATGTAATATTTCGTTTCATTGTAATGGCTGTATATATACACATTTCCCTGAACTAAGTACATTTCTGCTGCTATTATTATGTTCAAATGAAAATGAAAGGAAGCAGTGGTATTTGATATCCTATATTATATATGGTAAGTTACTTTACAAATGACTAAATACTTCTTTCAAATTGTAATTTGATTTCTTTACTGATTATTGCATTTATAAGTAATCAGACTACTAATTATTTTACTTTAGAGTTACTTTCAAGTCTAATTTACCTTTCAAGTTATCAAACCTGTAAAAAAAAAAACACTACAAAATGAAAATCATATTTATTATATTATTTAATACTGACTGGAAAATTACATAAGTATTATTTGTTTTGGCTACACTTGCAATCAGGGACGTGCACAGACATTTTGAGGGGCAGGGGCTCAAGTGGAAAAAAGGGCACGTCCCATATTTATTAAAAAATCATTTCTAAACAAAATGTTAAATATATTAGGGACAGCTGACTCCTAAAGTTTTTGATATGCTGCGTATTCTTTGTGGTGATTAGTTGACAGCAATGATAGAAATGAATATTTTCCAATAAGTTTAAACTGAATTTTAAGCCATTTTTTTCTAAAATTGTGCATCATCTTTTCAGTCAAATTCTTGAACTGAATCAGTCGATTACAATAATAAGTCATTTGGGCTGTTACCAAGCAAATTAAATCAGTATTGACAAAATTAATCTTTACAATGCAGAGGAAACACAGAAGCTGCATCAGAAGTGGCATTAAGATGCATTTGCACACTGTTTGATGCAGGACATTGATGTTCTAACCTGCCGTTACAAATGTATTAATACTGTTTCGATATTTTAAACATAAAATACTGATATTTGAAATTATTATTATCAATATTATTATTAAAAGATACTTTAAATGTGAAATTAAAACTGCCAGTAGGTGGCATAAAGTCACTGTTAATAAGTGAGTCATTGTGATTGAACCGAATCATTTAAACAGTTGATTCATTCAGAAAGGAATCATGCTCAGAGACGCAAATGGGAATTATATTTGTCGGTGAAATGGAGCAAAAACAGACACATTTTGTGTCAAAAACATAAGTGTCTTAATATTAAATTATTGTTTATTAACTTGCTTTATTAAATGAATACTGCATTTGCGTGATACTGATTAACTATATACAATAAATATATACATTTCTGCCCCCATATCTTGAATTTTTGGATCATTCTAATTCATTTTAATAAACCAAATCATGCAGTGAAAGAACGTGGACAGGTGTAACCTACTAGACTTCCTATTGCCTTAACCAAACCATAGCTAACTTATATGGTAGCTCTTGTGAGTCATGGATGTTAGCACTTAACTTTATTTGCCTTTTGGATAATTAGCTGTAAATGTTAGGCACACAGGGGCTTAGTTTATGGGGGGGGGGGGGGGGTGGCAGCAACTTCATGAGCTTTCTCCTTTAACAATGAGTCACAGAATGAGGTTGAAGCTTTCATTGTTTCTGCTGCAGTGAGGGTGTTAATACACACTTTAATGCTACCTAGCAGTCTGCTGGGATGGATTTTGCGGGGAAACTGAATACTAAACCATTATTTTTCTGTGTGTGTTTCATATCTGTAAATTAAGACAAGAAGGTCAAGCGATTACATATGCAGATAGTGTCATACTACCCTGAAGCCACAACAAATTAACCTTGAATCGAAAAGAGTTTTCTAACAAAACAACCACCCATAGTAAAACACAAATCTATATTGTTTGGCTATTTCTAGAAATATAGTTGTTGTGAAATTTGGCAGACTGATAAAGGAATGTCTGTTCTGTCACCATAGAAGATTTACAGTCTCTAAACCAATCCTTCTAGTGCCACAATCTGTCCAAAGTTGCACTCATGTTTTTGTTAATAAAATTTGAACCGTTTGGTCGTCTGATTCCTTGGGTCATCCTGATTCGATAGGACTATATTATGTCATTTTTCGTCATTAAAAAAAATCTCCCATTTGAATTTTCCTTCTTTTTGTTCATCTGATTTTCACCAAAATTGGCACAGATCATCTTCAGACCATGCTGGCAAAAAGTTATGGAATTGCATTACTTAGTCTTTTGACTATAGTTTAGCATATCTGTGTCTCCATATATTATTACAGTTTATATATATATATATATATATATATATATATATATATATATATATATATATATATATATATATATATATATATATATATATATATATTTATATATATAATCTGAATTCTCTGTTTGTTTCTTAGCTTCTGCTGTTAGAAAAACCGACCGGATGGAAAAAGACGTTTATAATTCAGATCTACAGACAAAAGTTACATATCAGCTTCAAGACGCAAAACTATTACAAGTACAATAAGGTAAATATGTGAAACCATTTGAAATGTAAAAACATTACTAAAAAGCATTACTATTATTTTATGAAGGTTTTTATTTCTATCAATAAAACAAACTAATTCTGATTAATTTCGGTGAAGTGCAGCTGAATTGTTAATTGTTTCTTCATCGCTCTTTCAGTGCACCGAGGGGGACTTTTCTATAAAAATAGTCATCAATTATATCAAATATATTATAAAAGTCTGCAAAGTATCTGTCAACAGCATCTGCGTATGATTATATAACATGTTCTTGGATATGATGTGGATGTTCCTGAAGAATAAATAGTTTTACAAAATCAAAATCACAAACAAAACTGTGGCTAGTTGTAACAAATTTCCAGAGTAATCTTTTTTTATTTTTTTGGATATCTGAATACAATGTAATATTTCCACCATTAGCAGCCAGAGATAAGATACTGTTTAGGAGTTTACACAGATAATATGTACTACACATTAAGCATCATTATCAGATTAATTGTTAGTAAACAATTCTGATGTAATTTTTTTGATCTGGTTCATTTACATTTAGCCTTTAAAATATTTGTGTATGTTTTGTATAACATTATAATACTAATGGCAAATTCTTAAAATTATAATTTAAGTGTTGCTATTTGATAAAGAGAAAAAAAGTTATTTTGTGGAAAATGTTTTTTTGTAACCAAGAATGTTCAACATTCAATATACTTATTACTTCACTTTACTGTTTCGGAAATTTTAAAAATATTTTTGCTGTACGCAATTTTGTGTTTCGAAGAAGAAGAAGAAGAAGAAGAAGAAATAACCAGTACATGTTTTGATATTTTCTTTAATTTATAATTCTAGAAAAATAAAAAGAGTTCTACATTAAACATTTTACATATTTTAGTCTAAAGGTAAGAAACAAGGAAAGACCTTTTTTAATCTTTATTGGGTTCAGTTTTTTTAATAAAGCTCTGTCTGACAGTCTTGGGTCTGGTCTCTCGTCTCTGTGTTGTTGTTCGGTCTAAAAAGTATTTAATCATATGGTTTATTTAAATCTAAAGTGCTGCTCAAATATTATTCAGATTCCCTGAATTAATATTTTTTTATGCGGTGACCACAAACAAGGAAGCATATGCAGGTTTTTTTTTTTTAAATAAATATTGCAGTCCCAAAATGTATTTGATTTCTCTGATTTCTCTGATTTGAACACGTTTGGATAACAGTTACAGGATAACAGACTACAGCTTAAAAACCAGGTCAGCGAGTTGTGTGAATTTTGACAAGCAAAGCCTAAAATGGCAAAATGAGACAACATTTATTAATTAGAAATTGCACCCATGATAATTTCTGTCATTTAAAATGTATTTCGTGAAGCAGCTGTCAAATAATTATGTTTAGTTTATGACATTATGCAATATCCTTCTAGCACCAAAGACGCGTTAATATTTTGCAGTTATATTCACCTTTTATTACCGTGGACCTCACTGGTGGATACAAGCAAGAAAACATCTCTTACTGTGAGTGAAAACAGTTTTAAAAGAAACCTCAAAATTGTTGTGTGTGTGAGATAAAGACTTTTTTTTTTAAATGCAGTATAATCAATAAAATTATTCCAAACTATGAATCCCTTTCACTTTCATTAATTTCAATGTTTTTATTTATTGACGCTTATATTCAAGTGATATTTTTGGACACTTGAGTCTTTTCTGTTTGTATCAAAACTCCTCTGCTGCTCTCTGCAGGTCATTCATGATAAACAGATATGTTAACTAGTGTATAACTGGATTAACCAACATTTCCTTCATCATTCAGAATTATGAGAAAGATAATAGTCAGAAACTAAGTCAAGTCCACCAGCTAAACCAAGACCATACCAGTATAAAAATAACCAAAAAGACCTTGTTGGTCTCATCTGCTCTTTTCAGCAGGATCTTACTATAGACATCTGTTCTTTCACATTATGATCATGTTAAAGACATTATTTCACATATTGTTCATACAAGAAATAAATGCCTTTTCGAGTTGAGTCTTTTGTATTGCATGTGTTTTTGTAGTCTGCTTTTCTATCATGTGTTCAGATCTATTTTGGAGTCTGTTCTCATCTGGTTCTTAAACACATAGATTCAGTTTCAGGTGAACCTGATGGCATTATTTGATGTTTTATATTTACTGTAAGTAGTGATGTTACTGTAGGGACACTCAGCACCAAAATACTGGTTTTATGTTAATAAGATGATATTCTGGTGCTGAGATATGCTGAGGCCCCTAGAGTCCCTGACCCTCACTGGGCCCTCAAAGACACTTGAGAAAATGTCCCAAGAAAAAGACCCACACCCAGGTTTTGCATTCATGTTTTTTTCATATTTGTGTATGTTTTGTAACATTATAATACTAATGGCAAATTCTTAATATTATAATTTAAGTGTTGCTATTTGATAAAGGGAAAAAAGGTAATTTTGTGGAAAATGATTTTTTGTAACCAAGAATGTTCAACATTCAATATACTTATTACTTCACTTTGCTAACTGTTTCGGAAATTTTAAACATATTTTTGCTGTACGCAATTTCGTGTTTCGAAGAAGAAGAAGAAGAAGAAGAAGAAGAAGAAGAAGAAGAAATAACCATTTTGATATTTTCTTTAATTTATAATTCTAGAAAAATAAAAAGAGTTCTACATTAAACATATTACATAGTTTAGTCTAAAGGTAAGAAACAAGGAAAGACCTTTTTTAATCTTTATTGGGTTCAGTTTTTTTAATAAAGCTCTGTCTGACAGTCTTGGGTCTGGTCTCTCGTCTCTGTGTTGTTGTTCGGTCTAAAAAGTATTTAATCATATGGTTTATTTAAATCTAAAGTGCTGCTCAAATATTATTCAGTTTCCCTGAATTTATATTTTTTATGCGGTGACCACAAACAAGGAAGCATATGCAGATTTTTTTTTTTTTTATATAAATATTGCAGTCCCAAAATGTATTTGATTTCTCTGATTTCTCTGATTTGAACACGTTTGGATAACAGTTAGACTACAGCTTAAAAACCAGGTCAGCGAGTTGTGTGAATTTTGACAAGCAAAGCCTAAAATGGCAAAATGAGACAACATTTATTAATTTGAAATTGCACCCATGATAATTTCTGTCATTTAAAATGTATTTCGTGAAGCAGCTGTCAAATAATTATGTTTAGTTTATGACATTATGCAATATCCTTCTAGCACCAAAGACGCGTTAATATTTTGCAGTTATATTCACCTTTTATTACCGTGGACCTCACTGGTGGATACAAGCAAGAAAACATCTCTTACTGTGAGTGAAAACAGTTTTAAAAGAAACCTCAAAATTGACCCCCACCCAGGTTTTGCATTCATGTTTTTTTTTTGTTTTTTTGTTTTTTTACATCATTTCACAGTCTTAAAACATACTCTGATGGTTCCTAAAAACACAAGTGAACAAAATCAAGAAAGAAATAAAAGATGTAGTGATCTTAGAAGTGGAAATTAGAAACCATTATGTGGCTTTTGAAATGCTTACTGAAAATGTTTACTGTGACATTTTTAAATGCAACTCAACAAAACATCACGTTTAAGTCAGCATTAAAAACACAGAGCAGTTCATACACGTGAGAAACCACTGATGATCAACAAGAGGAGATTTCCTGGTCAAGAATGTGTGAAATAAATAGATCATGCTTTTAATTAACCTTCAAGCATCCTTCAGAACAAATTTGTTTCCTTAATCAGAGCTTTACAAGACTTGGCTTGCCACAATAAAAGAATGGGCTAAATTAAACAAAATTAAGGATTTTTCCTTCTTTTTTTTTTTTTAATATAATTCAATAAATCCAACACAATGCAGATCATACATAAACATAGATGAATGGGTTAGCCTACAAAACACACACACGCACGCACACACACACACACACACACACACACACACACACACACACACACACACACACACACACACACACACACACACACACACACACACACACTTCACAGTCAGATCAAAGTCATGCTGGAAGATTTGTTTATGATTCCAAACTAAAATGTCTGGAACATGATACTTGCTAGGTTTATTGTTTATTCTCCCCGTTTCATGCCATTTTATTTTTTTGAGTAATTGAAATTATATGTTTTTAAATAAATAATTACTCTATTTCCTACTTTTCCTTCTCCTCATAGCATGTTCAGATTTCTCTGTTAGCATATTTTGGTATCTTTGTAGTCTGACCACACAAATGTTTTCTTTTTTTCTTTTTTGACTTCGTTATAACAAGGGTTTATAGATTTCAGTCTATACGCAGCACATTGAGTACTACAGCCATATAGTGCCTAATTATATTTTTGACACTTTAATATTTCTTTACCATGAGCCAACAGATGTCACCAAAGTCACCAACCTTTTAGGTTTTGGCTGTCTGAACTTCCTGGAAGGTTTTTTTCTTTTATTATTATTATTATTATTATTATTATTATTATTATTATTATTTGTTTTATTGAAGTAAAATCAATTTTAAATATAACATTAAGCATATTTTACATGCAATGTTACTTTTAGAGGTAAATAAATAAAAAACACACCAAACAAATCACAAAAATATTTTGCATTAATTAATTCTATAATTATTATTATTATTATTATTGAAGACAGCAATATGAAACATATTTAAATAATAATAATAATAATAATAGAGTTCACAGCTGAGACCTTCATGCCTACATTTTTCCATGAAAGACAAATTAGCTAACAGCTACATAAAATGTACAAAGGTTGCTTGATGGTAAAAAAAAAAATATTATATGAATAGGGATGGTTAATATTAGAAAGGTCAGTTGTTCATGTTGTTACTTATGCTTAATTCATCAACAGAGATATAATTAAACCTAATAAAAACCAGACATTTCTAGAATAAACAGACACAACTATCTGAGAGGGACCTCAAAATTAACTCACAGTATGAGATGACATGATGATTATTAGTTATTGACATGATGTTATATATGATCTTACATCTGTTTTAGGTGATACTTCAGCACTGTTTGGATATTCGGGGTGTCTTCATCCTGTTCCAAGAAAAATCTGAACATTTGTTCCATGCTGTATATCATTGTTGTGTTGTGTTTCTGTGTTATATGTACATAATGACACTGAAGCTTGTTCTCATAGTGCTCAGACTGGTTCTCAGATACATAGACACGTGTCATTTAGTTTGCTATGGCATGTCAGCTGATGTTTAATGTTTCACATTCACTGAGGTTTGGAGATCTCTGTTGACTCTCGGCTCCAGAATGCTGGCGATATAAACACTGCCACCCAAACCCATTTCCTGCTGATATACAGCAGAGAGTGAGTCATTTACTGAAGCACTTTACTTATCTGTATGCACTTGAGAAACTGAAGTAAATTCTAAGATATAGACATTAGGCATCAACTTTTCACATTCTCACGAAGCTCTAAAACTGTTTTCATGGACAAAGATCTCCCCCTCCTTCTCTCTCTCTCTCTCTCTCTCTCAGGTACAGTGTATGATTTCTCATACAGGTAAATGTATGTATCATTTTCTTCATCTATTTTGTAACCATTTCAAGTCTAACTATGACCAAATACTTTTGTTTCACATCATTTATTTAGTTATTCTGCAATCCTGCAAGCTGAACCACTTTAGTAAAAGCGATCTTAGCTTGCATTTGCACAACATCTTTTTGTTCATTTTTAACTAACATAAAAACTCACGGTTACATGTTATAACTTCTATTTCTATTCAGTAATCATAGGATTCAAGTTAACTTGACCATCAAGCTGAAGTTCCACCAGAGTCTGTTGGTGAATAATTTCACTACTTAGCAAGAGACAGCTTATGTACATAATTTGCAGAAAAAAATATCAAATAAATCCTTAGAAACATGAATAATTTTTGAGTGTTTTGAGTTGTGAGGCCAGGGAAGGTAGCATTGTAAGGGTGGTTTCTCCCTATAGTGGTTCAGGTTGTAGGATTGCTGAAGGTCAAAGAAACATTTATCAGCACAATGGTATAAAACTGTACATTTCTCAACCCTGCAATATGACAGAACACAGATTTGGCCTACATGTCTTTATCACAATCAGCCCTTCTGTGACATCAGGTCTCCCAAAAGGCCCTTCTGTTTCTGAAGAAAGGTTTGGGAAAGGAAAGCAGAAGTCAACCCTACAGCACTAACAGAGATCTTACCCATAGGGGGTCAAGGTCAGAGACTGTTAAAGAGAAACCTTTAAAGAAGTTGTTAGGCACTATGCAGTTATCATGCAATATGCAGAGGAAGAAAGATATTTATGAAGATGACTAGTACATGGAGTCCCAAGAACCTCTTGATGCAGGATCCACCAGAAGCTGACAGATGAGCAAAAAGTTGCATTTCATGTCCTTCAACCAAAACTCACCAAGATAAATGTTTTCAGTGGGCTCAGAAATGCTGATCTTCAGACAGTTTTATTCACAGATGAATGCTGTGCTGCACTGATGGTCCAGATGAATGGAGTTTTGGATGGTTGGTGAAAGGCCGCCCTGTTCAAACAAGACTGTGATATTAAAGAAGCAGCGAGTGATGATTTGTGCTGCTGGAATATCGAGAAGTGAGATGAAAGGTCTATTTAGTCTCTGAGGGGGTCAAAATGATGTCTGCTAGATATGTATATGAGTTCATAACTGACCATTTTCTGCTACGGTGTGATAAAAATAATAATGCCTTTAGAAAAACAATGATTTTCACAAAGATCAATATTTATAGACTCCCTGGTTGCTATAAGCCTAAAAAAGAATCATGGTGAGGTCACCATCATCCTCTGACCATCTTTTTGAAAATCCATGACACCCTTGAAAGTAAGTTCTATGAGGATGGCAGTATACCTAGAATAAACTGAGTTTACTTGCATCTTGCATCCTCCTGTTATTTCAGCACAGAACGATCTGACCCAACCATGGATGTAGCAAGCACGTCCCAGCTCAAGGACTTCATCGCTCACAGCATGTCACGTATGGACCAACAAGAGGAGAACATCTCGGGCACAGGTCGTGCGGTGCAAGCACTCGTGAAGCAGGTGTCCCATCTCACCCAACAGGTACAACATCTACGGACTCCCACTGCGCTCCCCACGCTGCCCGTTCCCCCACCACCAGCGCCTGCAGCAGCAGAGGGACCAGAGCCACGTCTACCCACACCAGAGGGATATTCCGGTGAGCCTGAATTTTGCAGGGCATTCCTCATGAGATGTTCCATGCATTTCGCCTTACAGCCACTCACTTTCCAGAGCGAACAGACAAAGATAGCATTTGTATTAACCCTGCTGTCAGGGAGAGAAGCGCTTTGGGGAACGGCGGTGTGGGAGAACGGACACAACTGCTGCACCTCGTTCCAGGCACTCTCCGAAGAAATGAAGAGAGTTTTCGATCGTGCATTTGCGGGTAAGGAGGAGCCAGATTACTCGCCAAACTGTGACAGGGAGAAGGCTCGGTGGCGGACTTTTCCATTCGGTTCCGCACCCTGGCCGCAGAGTGCCGTTGGAACGAGGAAGCGCAGTGGAATATGTTCCTGCATGGGCTGGCTGACCACGTTCATAAGGAGATTTATGCCATGGACTTACCAGAGATGCTGAACGGACTGATAGAAAACGCTCTGAGAGTTGACGCTCGTCTGAATCGCGTTACTAAGTTGACGCGCTCCAGCCGTCCACAGCCCAGCACAGAGGACCACCAGCCCGTTGGTGCGAGTGCGGTCAGCCCCGCATTTGACCACGAGCCCATGCAGGTGGGGAGAGCTCAGCTTTCCCGGGAGGAGAGGGAGAGGCGGAGATCCCAGGGACTTTGTCTATACTGTGGCCGGGCGGGACACTTCATCCACTCCTGTCTGGTAAAAGAGCAGGCCCGGTAGTAAGTATGAGGCTACTATCGGGTGGGATCTCCGCCGAGAAGACCTCATCACCACCATCGAACCTCCTCCCAGTAAGAGTGAGATGGCGAACGTCGACACACTGCACCAACGCAATTCTGGATTCGGGAGCTGAGGGTAATTTCATGGACTTCAAACTGGCCGTCAACGCACTCAATGGTCAAGAACTTCCCCGGATTACTCATTCCACTGAAAGTATCACCCTCATCACCTCTGGCAATCACATAGAAATCATCTCATTTCTACTCATGGACTCACCACTTGCACCAGTGGTTTTGGGACACCCGTGGCTTTCCAAACACAACCCCCGGGTCGACTGGTGCACTAACACTATTTCCACATGGAGTAACCACTGTCATGAATCCTGTTTAGTGTCTGCCTGTCCCTCTGTGTCTGGTTTTGTGTTTCAGAGTAAGGCAGCGGATTTGTCTGACGTGCCCGCGGAGTACCTCGACCTGAAGGAGGTGTTCAGTAAGTCCCGTGCTGCTTCTCTCCCTCCGCATCGTTCCTATGAATTATAGATCTGTTGCGATAGATCTACTGCCAGGTAAAACTCCGCCTAAGGGGCAAACTTTACTCTCTTTCTGTTCTCGAGAGGGAGGCCATGGAGAAATATATTTCTGATTCTCTGGCCTCTGGGTTCATCCAGCCTTCCTCTTCTCCTGTGGGTGCGGGGTTCTTTTTTGTTGGGAAGAAGGATGGTTCTCTGCGACCTTGCATTGACTACCGAGAGCTGAACAACATCACGGTAAAGAATTCTTATCCTTTGCCCCTGATGTCTTCAGCTTTTGAGAGGTTGCAGGGAGCATCCATTTTCACGAAACTGGACTTACTCAATGCATATCATTTGGTTCGCATCAGGAAGGGGAATGAATGGAAAACTGCTTTTAATACCCCTAGGGGGCACTTTGAATGTTTGGTTAAGCCCTTCGGGCTTTCCAACAGCCCAGCGGTTTTTCAGGCACTCGTGAATGATGTGTTGAGAGACATGGTAGATCAATTCATATATGTTTACCTGGATGATATATTGATTTTTTCTTCGTCTCTCCAGGAACACGTTCAACATGTCAGATGAGTGCTCCAGAGACTGTTAGAGAATGGGCTTTGTGTCAAGGTGGAGAAATGCTCATTTCATAAACAGTCTGTTCCCTTCCTAGGGTACATCATCTCTTCTGAGGGAGTGCGCATAGATCCTGACAAGGTTAAGGCTGTGGTAGATTGGCCAAGTCCAGATTCCCGTAAGGCCCTACAGCGGTTTCTGGGGTTCGCCAATTTTTACCGGTGTTTCATTCTCAACTTCAGCCAACTAGTCGCACCTCTGACTGCCTTGACCTCCCCCCGAACGACGTTCAGGTGGTCGAACATTACCGAGGCAGTGTTCACCAACCTCAGAAGTCGCTTCGTTTCGGCTCCCATTCTTGTCACCCCTGATCCCACACGTCAGTTCATGGTGGAGGTCGACGCGTCAGAGGAGTAGGAGCAGTGCTTTCACAACGCACTTCCTCAGATGACAAAATGCATCCCTGCACGTTTTTTTCTCATCAACTATCGCCTGCCGAACGTAATTATGACATTGGTAACAGAGAGTTGTTGGCAGTTAAGTTAACGTCGGAGAAATGGCGTCATTGGTTAGAGGGTTCGGGGGTACCCTTTATCATTTGGACCGATTACAAGAATCTTGAATACATCAGATCGGCTAAGAGACTCAACTCCAGGCAGGCTTGGTGGGCTCTTTTTTTCCGGACGTCTTGATTTTGTTCTCTCGTACCGCCCGGGGTCCAAAAACATCAAACCCGACTCTTTGTCTCGTATTTTTGATCCATCCGAATGCCCGGTCACTCCCGAGTGTATCTTACCTGAGAAAGTTGTCATCTCCACTCTGGTATGGGTGCTCGAAGGAGTGACTCGCACTAGTTTTCTAGTTAAGCAACGATTCTGGTGGCCATTAATGGCTCGCGACATTCACTATTTTGTTTTGGCTTGCTCAGTCTGTGCCACTGGTAAGACATCTAACCAACCCCCAGACGGGCTACTTCAACCACTGCCTGTCCCTTCGAGACCCTGGTCCCATATCGCTCTAGATTTTGTCACCACCCTCCCGCCCTCCAATGGCATTACGGTTGTTTTAACTGTAAGACTGGAGCAGGACCGTCTGGACTGAGGGACGACTTCTCTCTAAGAAACTAAAGGACTTTCCTGATAATTAACATTTGAACACTCTCTTGAATATCCTCCATCATAAATAACGGTGCCATCGAAGATGCACCACACCTACCAGTTCACACCTCACCATCACACTCCCTCCACTTAGTTTCACTCTGAATTGCCAATAGTATAATATTCCGCATTAATGCAAGTTATATTTACAGTCATGTTTGGTGTCATTTGTATTGTCTCAGGGCAACTGGTACAATGGTCTCAACCTTAGAAACGTAGATTAAAAGATACAGATCTTAAGAGTTAAGAGATAATTTGATTACTGTAATGGGAGTGCCGTTTTGCAGGGTCTTCCATGTAAGTTACCTTCTGTTCCCATTGAGGTGTAAACTACTCTGGTCTGGGACCTGACCTAATCAAATTCCAATTGTTAGTTTCTGTCTTCATCTCGGGGGATGTTTGTCTTGGTCTGAGGTATTTAAAGGATTGCGGCAAGAGGATCAGGGCGATTTCTGTAGCCAGAAAGCCCGTAGTGTGTTGTGTGTCTCTTCACTTCATACTATGTATTTTCTAAGGTCAGGTATGCATATTTTACTTTTAGATTCATCTTTGAGAATTTGATGTTTTGTATTGATATGATTTGATGTGTTTCAATTGAATATGTAATTGGCAGAATTCATATTTACCTGACTGATAATAAATTGTTACATTTGATTTTATTCTGTTTTACTCTGTAATTATTGACTCTAGTAGATTACGTTGAATCCTTGTTAGAGACATGAGCACCCGAATGAACAAGTTAGTATAAACTAAAGATTTTAACTAGAATAATCAAATGTCAGAAGAATAGGCCTACTAATTAGAAACAGACGTACAACCAATTTGAATTCCAACCTAAATTCGAGGTCATACTAAAATGGAGTCAGATTAAATTATAAAATGGAGTCAGATTTGAGTTTAACCTAAATTGAATAACTCTATGCGCTGAAAGACCGAACAAGCAGGAAACCTTCATCCAGCACCGGATACCTTCCTTGGGCCGAGTGCCTGGACCTTACATAACCATAGTGGACCGGTTCTCGAAGGCGGCACATTTCATCCCCTTGCCCAAATTACCTTCAGCCAAGGAGACAGCGGTCACAGTCATAGATCACGTCTTTCGGTTACATGGCCTCCCGATGGACGTGGTCTCTGACAGGGGTTCCCAATTCGTATCCAAATTTTGGCAATAATTTTGTAAGTTACTGGGTGCCACAGTCAGTCTGTCCTCGGGCTATCATCCCCAGAGTAATGGTCAGTCCGAACGAGCCAATCAGAACCTCGAGAGAATGTTGCGATGTTTGGTTGCCAAGAATCCGTCATCCTGGAGCACAACAGTTTTCTATGGTGGAGTACGCCCACAATTCGTTACCAGTGTCATCCAAGGGCCTCTCACCATTTAAGTGTAGTTTAGGTTACCAGCCACCAATTTTTCAGAGTCTGGAATCCGAGGTCGCGGTCCCCTCCGCTCACACATTCGTCCAGAGGTGCCGCCGTGCTTGGACTAGAGCCCGTGAAACTCTACTCCAAGCAGAGGGGCGCATTAAGGCCAAGGCCGATCACCACCAGTCAAAGCCTCCCGTTTACATCGTGGGTCAAAGAGTGTGGCTTTCTACCAAGAATATTCCTCTCCGCTCAGTGTTAGCTGTTAGCTCCCAAATTTATTGGCCCGTTTCCTGTCACCAAGATTATTAGTCCGGTGACAGTCCGACTCAAACTCCCTCATGCGTACAGGAGAATTCACCCCGCCTTCCATGGGTCTAAAATCAAGCCGGTGTTTTATTCTCACATTAATCCGCATGCCCCAGTTACAATCGACAGGTAAGGTTGTCTGGGAATGCCAGGAGGCGTTCCTAGGGGGAGGGGTACTGTCACGGTTCATGAATCGGCCGTCTCATACTGATGTGTCTGCATGAGTGTAATTGTCTGGGTGTGGTTACTCGTTGTGTTGATTAGTGTCACCAGCTGTCATTAATTCCAGTTCCTTTATATGCCCAGTATTTCCCTCTCATGTTGTCAGATCGTTGTGGTTGTTCCTCGGTGTGTGTCCTGTTCTCGTGCCTGGTCTGCTCTAGTTCTTCATCAGGATTTCGTCAGTTCTTCGTGTTGTCTGGATGTTCCACGGTTCCTGGGTTTTCTCAAGCACGCTCTTCACCGCAGCACCACCGGATTACCATCTCTTCCCTGCTTCGATTGCAACCTGAGTGTTTGTCCCCGACCTGTGTCTTTGCATCTGACCTACATTCAATAAACTGAGTTTACTCGCATCTTGCATCCTCCTGTTATTTCAGCACATAAAGCTTTTGTCATGATCAGTTATTTTTACATGTAATAACATCCACATTGTAATGATTGTTAAGAGTACACAATAAACATCATTTTTTTAAAGGATTTATATATAGAAGTAAACTCAATGGAATTGTTTGGCTGAGACATTTATGAGAAAATGTTCCTTTGCATACAGATGTCTACTAAATAAATAAATGTAATATATTTCAGTAAAAAGTGAAGAAAAAAAAACGGTGACTGATGCCATTTCATTTAAGACATTTTATTTGGTCATAAAATTTATATCAGTATAAAATGAAACAATGCTATTTGCAATTCAGTATGAATATGTTCACTAACAAATGGATCAATGCAAAATATGTCTAATTAAAATGCACAAATACTTGCAGTACATAACTTTTAAGGCAGCGGTATATTGATTTATTTTCATCAAAAATGTTGTCATTTCCATGTTTCAAGATCTCATCTGTTATAAAATAAGAATGGCATGCATGAGGATATATAGCCTTATATGCATTTTTGCATGCTATTCATCTAATTCATTAACGTGGTATTCGAGAACGGTTGGATAAATGAACTTGAATTCCATAACTTTTTGCCAGCATGGTCTGAAGATGATCTGTGCCAATTTTGGTGAAAATCAGATGAACAAAAAGACGATGACGAAAATGACGAAAAATGACATAATATAGTCCTATCGAATCAGCATGACCCAAGGAATCAGACGACCAAACGGTTCAAATTTTATTAACAAAAACATGAGTGCAACTTTGGACAGATTGTGGCACTAGAAGGATTGGTTTAGAGACTGTAAATCTTCTATGGTGACATAACAGACATTCCTTTATCAGTCTGCCAAATTTCACAACAACTATATTTCTAGAAATAGCCAAACAATATAGATTTGTGTTTTACTATGGGTACGGTTGTTTTGTTAGAAAACTCTTTTCGATTCAAGGTTAATTTGTTGTGGCTTCAGGGTAGTATGACACTATCTGCATATGTAATCGCCTGACCTTCTTGTCTTAATTTACAGATATGAAACACACACAGAAAAATAATGGTTTAGTATTCAGTTTCCCCGCAAAATCCATCCCAGCAGACTGCTAGGTAGCATTAAAGTGTGTATTAACACCCTCACTGCAGCAGAAACAATGAAAGCTTCAACCTCATTCTGTGACTCATTGTTAAAGGAGAAAGCTCATGAAGTTGCTGCCAGTACACCAAGCTGCACATCTGTGTCATTCACCTGCTTTAGCTCTTTCATCACGATCATCAGCAGTTACTGATTTGTAACGTGCGTCAGGGTTCACAACCTCACGAGCGTCTGAACCCATGCCGTGTTCACCTGACATACGGCAGCTTGGGATCTTTTTTCTGAAGATAATTACAATGATTAGTATAACCAGTGTTAATAGAGTGACAACCAGGATCCAAAGCCATGATTTCTCACCACTGTCTGGTCTGGTTTCTTCTTCAATTATTGTGTTTCCTTCTTCTGTTGTAGGAGAGAAGACAAGATTTCTGCACTGTGATGAAGACAACAGATCTGTATCATTTATACACAGCAGTTTCAGACTGAAACATCACTAGTGACCTATTAGTGCAACAATCATCTAGTCTATATTTAGATTTTAAAGAATACAGCTTTAGATTAAAACATCATGAACTACAGATAGTTTCACTCACCGTTGATGATCAGCTCTATAGTCTTCTGTTCGTTGGAGGGTGTGATGTGACAGATGTATTTTCCTGCATCAGCGTGAGTGAGATCAGTGAGTCTGATGGAGAAGTTTCTTCTCACATACTCTTCAGGGAAAGTTTTGGCTCTGTTCTTGTATCGTGGGTCCTGTTCTTCTATTGAATCTTCACCTTTAGTAATATCATAAACATGTATGCTGCCATTGTGTCTCCATTGTACATTAGTGTCTTGAAGTGTAAGATCATGTTCAGCTGAAGAACACGGCAGGACAACAGAACCACCGATGAAACCCTCTACTGTGACCTGCAGAGACACTGAAATAACAGAAATTGTAAGGACAAACACAGCCTGTGGCATACATTTTATATTTTAAAGGTGCAGTAAGTGATCCTGAGAAACACTACTGATAAACAAAAAGCTTCACAAAATTTTGTGAATATTTGCTAGCTCTCTATTATGATTTTTTTTTCATACTGGCTGGCTACCCAGAGGAAAAATAAATAAAAATATTGCTCAATGGTTGCTCTTCCTAAGCCCAGGAAACTTAGATGAGATTCTCGTATATCTCTAATTTTACTATCAGCAGCATTTTAGATGTTCATCTTAACCCTTTGAGCGGTACGTTCCCACATATGGGATTCTTATTTCCGTGACCCTAGGAGTATGGTCCCACATATGGGATTTAGAAGGTTCAGAAAGTCAAGGCCGAGGGCCTGGCGCAAGCTTAGGATGGTTTTTAAAGGCCATGTATTAGTGCTAATTAAGAACATATTAATGCCTCATTCTACTTGACCTTATTCTACATCTCTAATCCTACTCAATACCTAAACCTAACAACTACATTTCTAACAATTAATAAGCAGCCAATTAAGAATTTATTAAGAGAAATGTCGTAGTTAATAGTTAACATGTGTTACCAATTCTAAAGTGTTACCAAGTGTATTGATGAGACAAATTCGAATCAGAGAATCTTGATGAATGACTAGTCAAGGCCGAAAGCCTAGCACAAGTTTAGCGTGGTTTTTAAGGCTCTTAGCTCAGCATCTTCTCCTGGAATTCCTGATCTAGAAGAACCACCGTGATCTGGTGATCAGTGATCTACATAGGGTGAAGATGTCACACCATCAGGATTTGAGTGAGCCAATGAGGAATGGTACCTTTTGGAGGGAAGTTTTACAACTCTCTGTCTCTAGTCTGGTGTCTTGGATATGAAATTAGATTGGGGGTTCAAGAGAAGAATCTTTAAGATTCTTATAAAACGAATGTGTTGCATAAGCATCATCATATAATATACACACTCATTTAGATCATGAAATACGAAATCATCAAACATCATATAGATAAAGTTATATTAACTAGTGATCCATGACTAGTTAGATATTATTTGTTAAATATAACAAATAGTTGATTCTGATTGGTCCAAATGCTACAAAGGACACTAATTCACCATCTGATTCACCATCAAATTTTGCTTTTAGCTTTTGCTATAACACATGCCTGCTTTTAGTTTTAGCTCTTAGCCATACTCTCCTCTCTTAGTATTAAGGCCAAAAAGTTCTATCTTGGTCTCATCAGACCAGAGAATCCATGGGGGCTTTCATGTGTCTTGCACTGAGGAGAGGCTTCTGTCGGGCCACTCTGCCATAAAGCCCCGACTGGTGGAGGGTTGCAGTGATGGTTGACTTTCTACAACTTTCTCCCATCTCCCGACTGCATCTCTGGAGCTCAGCCACAGTGATCTTTGGGTTCTTCTTTACATTTCTCACCAAGGCTCTTCTCCCCCGATAGGAACCTTATGATTTTGTAAACCTTGGCCAGATTTGTGCCTTGCCACAATTCTGTCTCTGAGCTCTTTAGGCAGTTCCTTTGACCTCATGATTCTCATTTGCTCTGACATACACTGTGAGCTGTAAAGACAAGTCTTATATAGACAGGTGTGTTGCTTTCCTAATCAAGTCCAATCAGTATAATCAAACACAGTTGGACTGAAATGAAGGTGTAGAACCATCTCAAGGATGATCAGAAGAAATGAACAGCACCTGAATTAAATATATGAATATATATTTATAATAAATATATTTCTTTGTTTTTCGGTCAATATGGGGTGCTTTTGCTGTATTTTGGATCAAATAAATGAAGGGTTGGTGAGCAGAAGAGAATTCTTAAAAAAAAAAAACATTAAAAATATTTTTGACTGGTAACGTATTATTTATTTATTTTATTTTTTTACATTTTTTTCTAAACTAAACTATACAGGGAACCCTAATAATTGTTTTGTATACAAGTTTATATAATACCATTTTTATAATAACGTTACATCTATAGCTACATTTTTATTAATTATAGTAAAAAAGCAATTATTAGTTAATATATAAATGCAATTTTTGCATTACATTTTCTCACTATTTTATGACAACTAGTGAGTTGATTTCTGCTGTTAATATCTTCTAGCTGCTGTCTTTCCGCGGTTGTGATTACATGATACACTAAACATTCAGTAAGTTTGTATAGTGTATCTTTCAACATGGATCGGATATTCCTTCAGTGTTTACTTCATGCTAATAAGAATGCACTCCTGATTTGCATGAATTGAGGCAAAGCGGGAGCGCGCATGATCCTGGTCGCTACTAAAAATCTCCAAAAATATTTATCGTTAGAAATTCTTAATAAAATCTGAATGATGATTTTTAATGCTGAGACTTAGTTTCCTGCTGTGTCATGTCCTGCTTGTTTATTGAACTGCTGTATTAAATTAATACTACATTTACTTGATACTGATTGACCATATGCAATAAATATATGTTTCTGACCACATATCTTGAATTTTCCAATCATTCTAAATGCATTTTAATAAACTGAATGATGCTAGACTTCCTGTTGCCTTAGCCAAACTTTAGCTGACTTACATGGTAGCTCTTTAAGGCACAGGTAGTCTTTTGTTCATCAGCACTCACCTCCACATCAAGACAAACACAACTGGAAAGAGAGGAAGGGCTTCACTTCTGCGGCTCTCTGTCTGTGATGTGCCTATCACTGTGTAGCCTACTCCAGTCTGAGCTCAGGTATAATGTCATCAGGCCCGAGATCTTTCTGACCTTAAATATACAGTAACACAACTAACACAACTGTTCAAGGCCCAGGAAGGTAGTGAGGACATCATTAAAATAGTCCATGTGACATCAGTGGTTCAACCGTAATGTTATGTACAGTATTGGGGGTAATTCGCATTACAAATCATGCAAGTTATGTAATCAGATTACTTTTTTTTTAAGTAACTAGTGAAGTAAAAAAATACGTTTAAATTAACAAGAAAATATCTGAGTTACTTTTTCAAAATCAGTTCAGAATCAAAAGTTACGTTATTTTCTTATTTATTCACTGACATCTTTCCTATCTCTGTGTTGATAAATATTGGTAGTAAGTGCAGAGGAAGAGGCATTTTCTTCAGACTGAGGCTTATTCATTTCACTCTTGGTGTGAAAAGGGCCTTTACAGTCTCCAAAAGTTCAACTTTTGGGTTTTCTGTTATTAAAAAGAAATAAGCAAGCCCAGCTGAAGTGACAAAAAGTAACAAAGTAGCATAATGCATAACTTTCCATAAAAAGTAACTACTGTAAGTAACACAATTATTCCTTTTTGTGGAGTTATGAAATAGTTTAATGTATTACATTCAGTGTTGTGCCAGTTCATACTTAAAAAGAACTAGCTCAAAGTTCAGTTCACACAGATGATAAGGAACTAGTTCATGTTCATAGTTCATTTAAAAAAAAAATGAACTAAGTTCACATATCTAAAAACGAACTAGTTCACGTTCATTTGTTAAATTTATACAAACGAAATTCACTTTAAAGAAAGGCTTTCTATAACAACTTCAACTTCAACGGTCAAAATCATGTCTGACCCGCTCCATGTCTCATATTGCGCATCCTATCTTACTCGGTCGTGCTGTTCACTTTTCATAAATCAACATAAATGGAAAAAAAATAACATAATATTTTAACAAATATGAAACGCGCTTTTTTAAATGGCTACAACAGTATAGTATGCCTACATAGCCTACTCTCTATTTGTACAAATTTCTGCACATTAATTTAATTCTGAATTTTGCACACACAAGTTGAAAGGCATCTGTTCAAATCAAGTTCACGGATAATTGTGCGTGCATTTATTAGCCTAATCATTATGATACTAAAATCCTAACAAATAGGCTATGCTATGTACAAAAAATCAGATGAGCCCATAATTTGAATGGTTAAGCATTTTCCTCCCATAACTCAACTGGTAGAGCACTGCGCAAGCAAGCAAGGAAGCGCAAGGTTGGGGGTTCGATTCCCCGGGAACACATGATATGTAAAAAATTGATAGCCTGAATGCACTGTAAGTCGCTTTGGATAAAAGCGTCTGCTAAATGCATAAAAAAAATGTGGCTTAATGCATATTAGAATGTCCCCTTATCGAAATAACGAGATATCGATACTAGGCTACTGTGTCCACCGTGGTCTCTTTTTGCTTGTTTGGGATCTGACTGTCCAGCGTATTTGAAAAAGTTAAGCAAACTTTCCTGTCTTTTTGACATTTTTTCCATGCGTGAAACGATCGAGGCTAACAGCAATCTCAACTAGTACAACAAGCGCGCAAGTCATGTGTCACAAACATTGAACACTACACAAACAGTAATTTTTTTTTTCATTTAGGCAATTAATTTTAGTGACACAGGAGGTGCCGGATCCAATGTAGGAGGTGACGGAACATGTTCCGGCTCAAATTAAGCCCTGGTAAAACCTGACTTTTCAAATGAGCGTGAACGTGAACTGCGCCTGCTGTTCATTCCTGCCAGAGTGAGCGGCGCTCTCGTTCACGTTCATTGTATGAAAAGTGATTCGTTCAGTTCAGCGTTCGGCGAAAATATGAACGTGTTCAGTGAACGTCGTTCATTGAACGCGTTCATGCACAACACTGACTACATTTAAAGTAACTTTTGCTTAAGCTGCAGTAAAAAAAATTGTGTTCAAAGAAAACAAACAATTACTTTATTCAACAATTTCTGTAGAGGTAAATAAACTACAGACAATGAGAGGGAGACAACATGATACAGGTTACAAAAGTTGTTCTATTTAGGCCCTTCATTATTGAGGTCATGCATCGTTGTGTGTTAAAGTGTACAATGCTGTCAGACTTGACTTCCTCTTGTTCATGTGTATTTCTTTCTTGTCTTCTCCTGCATTGACTTCATCACACTTTGTGAAGGGAACCAGAATTCATACCGAAGTGATCAAGAAACATCATGAAGATCATTCAGCTTCAGCTCTGTGAGTTTACATAATATTCATATTTTTATTATATATTCTTTGCAGTCTTTTATAATATATATTTTTCATTCTTCACACAGTGGTGTTAATCTGTTGTCAGTATGCAGTGTCAGATCTATTAACTGATCTGGGATCAAATGTGATCATAAACTGTGATCTTGATGAAAATGAGGTTTATTGGATTTTACTGAAAACAGCAGATCCTCCAACAGTCATTCTACGGACAACATCAGCTACAACATCACCTTTTTAATTGAATATTAATTTCAGAAAGAAATAATTAGTGCAGTTTAAACATGGTCTGGTTATTAATAATGTGACTGCTGATGAATTAGGAGTTTATTACTGTATGAACACAGGAACACCTCCAAAACTCAGCAACAGCACCAGAATATACTTCAACGGTGAGTGCATTTACTTTTTTATTTATTTTTTTACTGAAGAAATTCTTAAAATCAGTATGATTTTTTTATTACATTTTTTTATTTATTATTTATAGAAAAGCATAATGCATTTTAAATGTATTTACACAGAGATAAATAAGTTATCAATAACTAATTCAGTTTTACAAACCTGTATCATTGTCATTGTGCTCCAGTAAGAGACTGACAGTAACAGACTGAACTCTTTCTTACAGAATCAGCTCAACTAACTGAGTGTCACAATCAGACACGAGTGGAGTTCACTGATCAGAATCAAACACAATATCAGATTATTTTAATCATATCTGCTCTGATGAATGGTCTTCTGCTCATTCTGCTGATCGGTGAGTTATTCTTCTGAAATTAAATTAGCACATTAAACAAACACTAGCAGTGCTGTCTGTGAAAATATCAATATGATGCTCTTCTGCAGTAACGAGGTGAAGATATTTTTAATTACTTAGTCTTTTGACCATAGTTTATATATATATATATATATATATATATATATATGGAATCTGAATTCTTTGTTTGTTTCTTAGCTTCTGCTGTTAGATCCAGAATGCAGAATGCAGCAGCAAAGATTGTCTTCAATTAGTCTTCAATGAGCCAAAAAAAGCTCACGTTACTCCTCTACTCATCAGGTTACACTGGCTACCAGTAGCCGCTTGCATCAGATTCAAGGTACTGATGCTTGCCTACAAGACGACTACTGGCACGGCACCAACTTACCTAAACTCACTGGTTAAATCTTACGTGCCCTCCAGAAGTTTACGCTCAGCAAGTGAACGACGCCTTGTGGTGCCATCCCAAAGAAGTTCAAAATCACTCTCACGGACCTTTTCCTGGACTGTGCCCAGCTGGTGGAATGACCTCCCAATCTCAATTTGTACAGCTGAGTCTTTACTCATTTTCAAGAAACATCTAAAGACTCATCTTTTTCGACAGCACTTAACCAACTAATACTAGCACTTTTCCTTTTCTTGTCTTTCCATTTATAAAAAAAAAAAAAAAAAAACTGGCTATGCGTTCTGTACTAGACTAACTGAGACTTGTCATGGCACTTGTATACTGTAGTTGTTCTCTTGCTGACCTGACTGCTTCTATTGTTCTCATTTGTAAGTCGCTTTGGATAAAAGTGTCTGCTAAATGGTTAAATGTAAATGTTAGAAAAACAGAACGTATAAAAAAACATGTTTATAATTCAGATCTACAGACAAAAGTTACATATCAGCTTCAAGATGCAAAACTATTAGAAGTACAATAAGGTATACCATTATGAAAATAAGTATATCTTCTGTAAGTCACACTTTCATAAGGTTGGTCTGGACCATTCGTAAGCTCTCCCTTAGCGTTGTTTGAGCTCAAGACGTTAGTCTTTAGAAATCAGCTCAGTGCAGTACAAGTCAAACTATGGTATGTTGACAATATTGTGGATAGTGCGGCTCAACAATGATTTTATCTTATGGACATTTTAATAAAATATTTTCGCTATGGATACAGGACTATTAATGAAGTTGACTTTATGTGGTAGCAGAACTAATATTGTGATAATTAGCCTAGGCTATTTCGTAATGTCTTTAAAGCAAATTGGCAATCACTTTTGATAATTAAAATCTGGCAAACAATTTGGCTCTAAATGGCTAAGATCTATAAATGGATAAGCATGGTGGTGTCCAGTAAGTGACCAACTATGGCAGCGATCCAACATGTCCTTGTATAGACATGCTGAAAAGACAATTTTTTTTTTATTTGGCAAAACTTAAGCCCTTTTGACATTTTGCCTGACATGGCTATATAAAAAGAAATTGCCTCCCAAGACCGCTCATTATGGAGCTGCTGGACCTTCACAGACCTGCGCTTCCAGGCTAACGTGGAGGAATTTTGATATAGGCCCTGAAGTCAAGCTGCTTGAGGCACTACGTTTTTTTTTTGCTACAGGGAGCTTCATCAATGTCGTGGGAGAGGCTAGGGCCTAAGCAAGACCTCTGTGTGGAGATGCATCCACACTGCCACCAACGCCCTTCTGCGCCATGCCGGGGATTACATCTGGCTGCCGGCAACACATCAGAAAGTCCTGGAGGTGCAGCAGGGCTGTCATGCCATTGCTGGCATCCCCAGAGTCTTGGGCCTGGTGGATGGCACACTCATCCCTATCACCAATCCATCAGTGCTTGATCAGGCGTACACATCGCAAAAGGGATACACGGCCATAAACGTGCAGGTTATAGTGGACCACAGGGGTGTGATCTCCGACCTGGTGGCAAGGTCCAGCAAAACTTCAAGTTCCTCTGACGAGAAGCTTGGTGCTCTTTTTTTACGTTGCTTCCCCAGCAAATTCTGTATCTAACTCTCTCTCTCTCTCTCTGTTCATTGTAGATAGGTTGCTTTTTATTGAAAACATTAACCAATGACAATCAATACCGCATTAAACAGAAGAAACTGCAGCTGCTTGACAATCAATTCTGATTGTAAAGTACCTTACCATTAATATAAAAGTGTATTACATAATTTTTATTAAGTCGTTAAACCCATGTCAAGAAGCGTCACAACGGGATAAGGAGGGTGGATGATTAGCGAGGGATACCCGGTTCGTCTAACCGTCACAACATATCGTGTGAACATATTAATGACAATTTGATAATTTAATTTATAGTCTATATTTTACTGATAACTTAAACTATGTTCAAATAAATGTCACTGGAATAATTTGAGGACGTTTTATTTGCATCGAACGTGTTGTCTTTCTTAACGCTGTAATGCACAATTAGTGTGAAGTGGAAAATCGATTCCTCTGCGATCGATGCCAAATAGTTCAGCACCTTCACTTGGGACAGATATCTTTCGAGTCTTCTTAGCGCGATAAGAGTGAGCGTTATCGGGGAACCGAGCCAGCTCTTTTCAGCAGGATTCTACTGTAGACATCTATTATTTCATATTATGATCATTAATCAAATTATTTCACATATTGTTCATACAAGAAATAAATGCCTTTTCGAGTTGAGTCTTTTGTATTGCATGTGTTTTTGTAGTCTGCTTTTCTATTATGTGTTCAGATCTATTTTGGAGTCTGTTCTCATCTGGTTCTTAAACATATAGATTCAGTTTCAGGTGAACCTGGTGGCATTATTTGATGTTTTATATTTACTGTAAGTAGTGATGTTACTGTAGTGACACTCAGCACCAAAATACTGGTTTTATGTTAATAAGATGATATTCTGGTGCTGAGATATGCTTAGACCCCTAGAGGCCATGTCCCTCACTGGGCCCTCAAAGACACTTGAGAAAATGTCCCAAGAAAAAGACCCACACCCAGGTTTTGCATTCATGTTTTTTTTTCTTCTTTTATTCATGATTTCTTGAAGTTCTGTTTTAAGTCATAAAACATTATTCTGATGGCTCCCTAAAGCAAAAGTGTGAAAAAAATCAAGAAGGAAATAAAAGATTTTGTGATCTCAGAAGTGGAAATTAGAAACCATTTTGTGGCTATTGCATCCAGAAATGTTTACTGTGACATTTTTAAATGCAACTCAACAAAACATCACGTTTAAGTCAGCATTAAAAACACAGAGTAGTTCATACACGTGAGAAACCACTGAAGATCAACAAGAGCAGATTTCAAGGATGTAAGAAATAAATGTGATGCTTTTGAATTAACTTACAAGCATCCTTCGGAACAAATTTAATTATTTAACAAACTTTTTTTTTTTTAATAGTTTCCTTAATCTGAGCAGTACAAGACATTCATTTCATTTGGGACTTGAAAAGCCACAGAAAATGGACTGAAATTGGTTGAAAAGAAATAAATAATTTCCTTCCTTTTTATTTGTCCAATAAAATTCTGTTTATCCAACACAATGCAGATCATACATACACCTACATTTAAATGAATGGGTGTCATTGTCATTCTCAATATGACAATTTCTGACACACACACACACACACACACACACTTCAAAGTCAGACCAAAGCCCTACTGAAAGATTTGTTGATGATTCCAAACTAAAATGTCTGGAACATGCTAATTGTATAATTTTTTTAATTCTTGCCAACAATTTATTCCATTTTACTTTTCTGAGTTATTGAAAGTGTTTGTTTTTTTTAATAAGTGACTACTCTGTCTCCTACATTGTCTTTTCCTCTGAGAAAAGGTCAGGTTTTCTTTGTAAGCATATTTTAGCATCTTTGAATGAACACAATGAACACAAATGTTATTGTTTTTTTTTGTTTTTTATTCTATAGTTTTGACTGTCTAAAACTTAAGTTCGTTATAACAAGGGTTTATAGATTTCAGTCTATATGCAGCGCATTGAGTACTACAGCCATATGGCTAATGACATTTTTGACTTTTCATATTTCTATACCATCATGAGTGACCAGATGTCACCAAAGTCACCAAAATTTAAGGTTTTGGCTGTTTGAGCTTACTGTAAAGGTTTTTATTTTTTCCAGTTTTCTTTCTTTTTCTTTTTCTTTTTTTAACCAAATTAAAATACATATTAAATATAACATAAAATTAAGAATATTTCACATAAAATATGTTGCTTTAATTATTTAATTGAAGACATGATATAAAAAAGTAAAAAAAAAAAAAAAAAAAAGTTTACTATTAATTCTCACGGCACGGTAGAGACGGCGCCGTGGAAAGAACAAGATCAAGGTCCAGATGCAGGGAAGATTCACTTTAATAAGAACGAAACAAAAAGGCCAACACGGCAAAAACAAAACAGAAATGAATCACAGGGAACAAGCCGAAATGCAAGCACGAGTAACATACGTAATTACAATTGACATTACAATAATCCAGGCAGGCAGAGAGGTGGGAGTGTGGAGAATATATACTCGTGAACAAATGGGGACCAGCTGTGTGTGAGTGTGTGACAGGTGTATCGAACTAGTGACCAGGTGTGAGTGTAAGTGTGTGAGTGGGTGACACAGCTGTGCGGAGTGAAGGTAATGAGTCCGGGAGAATGGAAGTGGCGCCCACTGGTGGTGAGAGGGAGGAACACTGGGTCCGGACCATAGACTGTATAAAAACATGGACGTAGTGTCCGTGACGTCACCCGTAGACTCCTGAAGTGTGTTTTTGAAGCCTAAAGTGTGTAGAGCGGGCCGTCGCCATCTTGGCATCGCATCACCGCGCGACTCTCCCGGACAATCAAAAATGGGCAAAAAGGTGGGAGCTAGTTGCTGTAACACGACGGCAGTGTCAGCAGTGGCAATTCACCTGTCACTCAATTGGCCACGCCCTTAATTATGCAGAATTTTAAGTCTTAATATAATTTAAACGGATGAGTTATAATCTGCATCTGTAAATTAGAATGTTTTGGAAAAGTTCATTTATTTCAGTAATTCATCTCAAATTGTGAAACTCGTGTATTAAATAAATTCAGTACACAGACTATAGTTTAGTTTAAGTAGTTTAAGTCTTTGGTTCTTTTAATTGTGATAATTTTGGCTCCGATTTAACAAAAACCCACCAATTCATCTCAACAAATTAGAATACTTCATTAAAAAAAAATACTTCTGTGTGTTTTGAATTTATTTAAAACCTGAGTTTCCCAATTTGTGTTGAATTACTGAAATAAATTAACTTTTCCACGACATTCTAATTTATTGAGATGAACCTGTATATGAATATGGAAAGTTAATTTTTATATATTTTTTTAGATTAGTATTATCTTGCTTAAAGAAAATGCTAGAAATGTCAGTCATTCTTGTTGTTATTTATCCTTAATTCATCAACAGACAAATAATAAAAAACAGAAATTTCTATAATAAATATACAAAACTATTTATCTAGATCTGGTGTTGTTATTAGATCTGCTGGAGGCAGATGAGTGAGTGACTGAGTGAGTGAGTGAGTGAGTTACTGAGTGAGTGAGTGAGTGAGTGAGTGAGTGAGTGACTGAGCGAGTGAGTGAGTGACTGAGCGAGTGAGTGAGCGAGTGAGTGAGCGAGTGACTGAGTGAGTGAGTAAAGGAGTGACTGAGTGAGTGAGTTAGCGAGCGAGTGAGTGAGTGAGTGAGTGAGCGAGTGACTGAGTGAGCGAGTGAGTGAGTGAGCGAGTGAGTGAGTGAGTGATTAAGTGACTGAGTGAGTGAGTGACTCACTGAGTGAGTGGCTGAGTAGGTGAGTGAGTAAGCGAATGTGTGAGAGTTAGTGAGTGACTGAGTGAGTGAGCAAGTGAGTGAGTGAATTTTTATATATTTTTTTAGATTAGTATTATCTTGCTTAAAGAAAATGCTAGAAATAAAAAAATAATAAAAACCAGACATATATTCTATAATAAATATACAAAACTATTTATCTAAATCTGGTGTTGTTATTAGATCTGCTGGGGGCAGATGAGTGAGTGAGTGAGTGAGTGAGTGAGTTACTGAGTGAGTGAGTGAGTGAGTGACTGAGCGAGTGAGTGAGCGAGTGTGTGAGAGAGTGACTGAGTGAGTGAGTGAGTGAGTGACTGAGCGAGTGAGTGAGCGAGTGTGTGAGAGAGTGACTGAGTGAGTGAGTGAGTGAGTGAGTGACGGAGTGACTGAGTGAGTGAGTGACGGAGTAAAGGAGTGACTGAGTGAGTGAGTGAGCGAGCGAGCAAGTGAGTGACTGAGTGAGTGAGTGAGTTACTGAGTGAGTGAGTGACTGAGCGAGTGAGTGAGCGAGTGTGTGAGAGAGTGACTGAGTGAGTGAGTGAGTGAGTGACGGAGTGACTGAGTGAGTGAGTGACGGAGTAAAGGAGTGACTGAGTGAGTGAGTGAGCGAGCGAGCAAGTGAGTGAGTGATTTAGTGACTGAGTGAGTGAGTGACTGACTGAGTGAGTGGCTGAGTGACTGAATGAGTGAGTGAGTGAGTGAGTGAGCGAGCAAAATGAGTGAGTAAGTGAATAAGCGAATGTGTGAGAGTGAGTGACTGAGTGAGTGAGTGACTGAGTGAGTGAGTGAGCAAGTGAGTGAGTGAGCAGCTGAGTGACTGAGCAAGTGAGTGACTGACTGAGTGAGTGAGTGAGTGAGTGAGTGAGTGAGTGAGTGAGTGAGTGAGGGAGGGAGGGAGGGAGGGAGGGAGAGAGTGACTGATTGACTGACTGACTGAGTGAGTGACTGAGTGAGCAACTGAGTGACTGAGTGAGTGACTGACTGAGTGAGTGAGTGAGCAGCTGAGTGACTGAGCAAGTGAGTGACTGACTGAGTGAGTGAGTGAGCGAGCGAGTGAATGAGCGAGTGTGTGACTGATTGAGTGAGCGACTGAGCAAAATGAGTGAGTAAGTGAATAAGCGAATGTGTGAGAGTGAGTGAGTGACTGAGTGAGTGAGTGACTGAGTGAGTGAGTGAGCAAGTGAGTGAGTGAGCAGCTGAGTGACTGAGCAAGTGAGTGACTGACTGAGTGAGTGAGTGAGCGAGCGAGTGAATGAGCGAGTGTGTGACTGATTGAGTGAGCGACTGACTGAGTGAGCGAGTGAGTAAGTGAGCAACTGATTGACTGAGCAAGTGAGTGAGTGAGTGAGTGAGCGAGTGAGTAAGCAAGTGAGTGACTGAAAGAGTGAGTGACTGAGTGAGTGAGTGAGTGGGTGAGAAACTGAGTGAGTGAGTGAGTGAGTGACTAAGTGAGTGAGTGAGTGAGCGAGCAACTGAGTGAGTGAGGAACTGAGTGAGTGAGTGAGTGAGTGAGCAACTGAGTGAGCGAGTGAGTGAGTGAATAAGTGACTGAGTGAGTAAGTGACTGACTAAGTGAGTGAGTGAGTGAGTGAGTGAGTGACTGAGTGACTGAGTGACTGAGTGAGTGAGCAAGTGAGTGAGTGAGTGAGTGAGTGAGAGAGCGAGCGAGTGAATGACTGAGCTGGTCAGTGAGTGAGTGAGTGAGTGAGCAAGCAAGTGAGTGAGTGAGAGAGAGAGTGAGTGACTAAGTGACTGACTGACTGACTGACTGACTGACTGACTGAGTGGCTGAGTGAGTAAATGTGACTGAGTGCGTGAGTGAGTGGCTGAGTGAGTGAGTGACTGAGTAAGTGAGCGATTGAGTGAGTGAGCATTTGAGGGACTGAGCAAGTGAGTAAGTGAGTGACTGACTGAGTGACTGGGTGAGTGAGTGAGCAACTGAATAAGTGAGTGAGTGACTGAGTGAGCAACTGAGTTATTGAGAAACTGAATATGTGAGTGATTGACTGAGTGAGTGAGTGAGCAACTGAGTGACTGAGTGAGTGACTGATTGAGCGTGCGAGTGAGTGAGTGAGAGAGTGAGTGATTAAGTGACTGGGTGAGTGAGTGAGTGAGTGAGTGGGTGAGTGAGTGACTGAGTAAGTGAGTGAGTGACGGAGTGACTGAGTGACTGAATTAATGAGTGACAGAGTGACTGAGCGACTGAGTGAGTGAATGAGTGAGTTACAGAGTGACTGATCGACTGAGTGAGTGAGTGAGCAAATGAGTGAGTGACTGAGTGAGTGAGTGGGTGAGTGAGTGACTGAGTAAGTGAGTGAGTGAGTGAGTGAGTGGCTGAATTAGTGAGTGACAGAGTGACTGATCGACTGAGTGAGTGAGTGATTGAGCGAGTGAGCGAGCGAGTGAGTGAGTGAGTGAGCGAGCGAGTGAGGGAACGAGTGACTGAGTGAGTGAGTGAGTTAGTGAGGGAGGTAGGGAGGGAGTGGGCTGGTATGATGTGAACACACTGTCATGTCATTGGTTTTGATTGTCGTCAGTGTAAGAACATGAAAAGAATGCAGAGATTCCAGTTATATTCTCATTCATGCAGAGAAAAACAGAAACAGAAGTCCCAAACATGCAGCCTTTTCATTAATGCTCCTTTCAAACCTTACTGTTAAGCAAACAAGTGTTTGTCTGTTGCTTTTTTTTCAGTTGGATTCTTCTGAATGCTTTTTGGTCTTTTATCTATTCTTATTCATTGTTATCATGTTATGACAATACTTGCCTTCAGGTCGACATATTCATCCAAGAAGTATCATGAATGCAAGTCTGTTGTATTGTATGTGTATTATGGTCTACAATTATTATTATTATTATATATATATATATTTTTTTTTTTCATTTTTCTTTTTTAAACCAGAAAACATGTAAGAGAAAATATGCCTAATACTATTTTCTTCGCTAAGAAAATCACCGACCATATTATTTTACCTGCATTATTCTTCCAAGAAATACATTGCATGCAAAAATCAAAACATTTGTACTGCATGCATTATATCATTGTTGTATTGTGTTTCTGTATTATAAGTATGTAATGACACTGAAGCTTGTTCTCATAGTGCTCAGACTGGTTCTCAAATACATAGACACAAGTCATTTAGTTTGCTATGGCATGTCAGCTGATGTTTGATGTTTCACATTCACTAAGGCATGGAGTTACTGTACACTCAGCTCTAAAACTGTTTTCGTGGACAGACAAATGTCTAGACAAGCAAGTGCAATGTATTGCAAATAGGCATGAAAACAACTACTGTTTTACACACACACAAAAAAATAATAATAATTGAATATTCATTCATCGATTTGTGATGACACAACACAGAAGAACTTGGTCTGACATAATCGAAAATGTTGGTTAATGGTGTTGAAAGGGCAGCTACATATAAGCTACTGTTGAGCAGCAAACAGGTTTTTGAAGCTGCAGGTGTCTGGAGTCACAAGAACCTCTTGATGCAGGATCCACCAGAAGTTGACAGCTGTGGATAAAAGTGCATTTCAGGTCCTTCAATATTGCTTCAATATTGAGAAGTGAGATGAAAGTCTATTTAGTCTCTGAGGGGGTCAAAATGATCTAGATATTAGATATACTAGATATTTTCATAACTGACCATTTTAATTTTGCCTTCAAAAAGACAATGATTTTCACGAAGGTCAATGTACCATCAAATGCTGCAAAAAATATTTATTGACTCCCTGGTTGCTATAGGCCTAAAAAGAAATAGAAAAAAATCATGGTGAGGTCACCATCATTCTCTGACCTCAATCTTTTTGAAAACCTGTGACATCCTTAAAAGGAAGTTCTATGAGGATGGCAGTAAACCTAGAAACAGTAGACAATACTGGCTTCCTCAAATGAAATATCAATAAAGCTGTTGTCATGATCAGTTCTTTTTAAATATAATAACATCCACATTGTAATGTGATTGTTAAGAATAAACAATAAACATTTGTTTAAAAAACAATAAACAACAATTGTTTCAGCTTATCCACATGGTTGACCAGAAACCATGTGGCAGTCATATGAACAAGAAGTAAACTCAATGGAATTGTTTGGAGACATTTATGAGAAACGTTGCTTTGCATGCAGTAAATACTAAATAAATAAATGTAATATATTTTATTAAAAAGTGTAACAGAAAAAAAAGATACAAAATACTGACAGATGCCATTTCATTTAAACATTTTATTTAGTCTTAAAGTTTACATCAGTAAAAAATGAAACAACGCTATAGTATGTAAATACCTGAGAATATTGAAGTTGATATTAACAAATTTTTTTTTTTTTTTTATTTATTTAAAATTAATTTATAAAGTATTTCAGTATGAATATTATGTTCACTAACATATGGTCCAATGCAAAATATGTCTAAATAAAAAGCACAAACACTTGCAGTACAGAATCGTTAAGGCAGTGATATATTGACAGGATAATTTTCATTCACTTCAGGCAAAAATGTTCTCATTTCCATGTTTCAAGATCTCATCTGTATACAATAAGAATTGTGTGCATAAGGCAAGGCTAAAACAGCACAAGTGTATTTTGCATCAGAAAGCTGTAAAAATTCAGCTGAAAGCAACTTTCCAAAGTGGAGAGGCAAGTCAAATGTATTGATATAGCACATTTCATATACACTGGTATTCAAAAGCACTTTACGTAAGTGATAAAAATAAATAAAACAGTACAAAATATAAAACTAGTTAATAAAGCTGCAATATGTAACCTTTGATACGAATTTCCAGCATAGCACTTGCGGAGGAACATTAAGTTTTGTTAATTATGTGTGTTGTGCTTTGGCTTTGTTATTATGTCTAATGGTTTGAGCGCCATCGCTGAGCTACAGACGCACATTTACACAATACGTAAAAAAAAAAAAAAAAAATGACAAGCTATAACATCACAATAATGACAAAGTTGAAATCATGACATAAAAAGATCAAACGTATGATGTACAAGTCAAAATTGACAAAAATATTAAACAATGACAGTGCAGTTTTTTCAGTAATAGGACTTTGTCCATTCTTATAGCTCAATTTCTATTTTTATGTCAATGTTTACTATAAATTACATTTTACCTTATAATTATATCTTACTTTTTTTATCTCATAATTATGATTTACCAAAGCATTATATATTTTTTAATGTGGGGAAAGAGCCTACAGGTGATCCTTTATCAGTGCGAATGACACTTATGACATATTAACATAAAAAAAAATTAATCTATAAATAAATAATGAATGAAAGTACCAGTGTAAAAGTACTCAACAAGAGTAAGCATAGCACTGGCAATATTACCAAAATAAACATTGATTAGTGAACCTTGTAAAATTAGATTTTATGCAAATGAAGCATATTTCTAGGAAGCCAAACAATATAGATTTGTGTTTTACTATGGGTGCGGTTTTGTTGTTAGAAAACTCTTTTCGATTCAAGGTTAATTTGTTGCTTCAGGGTAGTATGACACTATCTGCATATGTAATCGCTTGACCTTATTGACTTAATTTACAGATATGAAACACACACAGAAAAATAATGGTTCAGTATTCTGTTTCCCAACAAAATCCATCCCAGCAGACTTTAAAACAATTATTATAGCCTCTCCATAGTGACTTAGTGAGCAGAGTACCTTGTGAGCTTACAATATATATATATTTTTTAAATCAGAAATTTGCCTGAAATCATATATGACAGTCACTCCAGACTGCTAGGTAGCATTAAAGTGTGTATGAACACCCTCACTGCGGCAGAAACAATGAAAGCTTCAACCTCATCCTCTGACTCACTGTTAAAGGAGAAAGCTCATGAAGTTGCTGCCAGTACACCAAGCTGCACATCTGTGTCATTCACCTGCTTTAGCTCTTTCATCACAATCATCAGCACTTACTGATTTATAACATGATCCAGGAATCACATCCTCACGAGCGTCTGAACCCATGCCGTGTTCACCTGACATACGGCAGCTTGGGATCTTTTTTCTGAAGATAATTACAATGATTAGTATAACCAGTATTAATAGAGTGACAACCAGGATCCAAAGCCATGATTTCTCGACACTGTCTGGTCTGGTTTCTTCTTGGTTTTCTTGATCAGTGGTTTTGTTTCCTTTTTCTGTTGTTGGTTCTGCAACAAAAAAGTCTGAGAGAAAACAATATTACTACAGTTTGATGAAGATCACTATTATTATTGAACAGATCACTATTATTTTTTCTACAGCAGTTTTAAAAGGGTCATATGATGCTGCTAAAAGGAACATTATTTTGTGTATTTCGTGTAATTTAAATGGGTTTATGCGGTTTAAGATTCAGAAAACCCATTTTCCACACATTATCCTCTATGCCTTGCCTTACTAAAATGCGTGGATTTTTACAAAGCTCATCGTTCTGAAAAAGCGAGATGTGCTCTGATTGGCCATCTATCCAGTGCATTGTGATTGGCCGAATACCTTAAGCGTGTGAAGGAAATGTTATGTCCCTTATCATACAGTGATGTCTCCCATGCCAGCAGCACGAGACTCAGTCCAGCTGCTCTGCTGCTGCACATCCCATCAATGGTTCTCTTTTGAAAGTGAAAGTGACGTGACATTCAGCCAAGTATGATGACCCATACTCAGAATTCGTCCTCTGCATTTAACCCATCCAAAGTGCACACACACAGCAGTGATCACACACCCGGAGCAGTGGGCATCATTTATGCTGCGGCACCCGGGGAGCAGTTGGGGGTTCAGTGCCTTGCTCAAGAGCACCTCAGTCGTGGTATTGAGTATAGAACAATCCGTTTTAGGTGGAGTGGTTTACTCTTAACTTCTTTATGCACCAAGAGCTTGTAACACTCCAAAGAGAAAAGAACAATTTAAATCACATCATATGACCCCATTAAGACTGGAACATCAATCATACACCTACCTAATAAATTTCAATACATAGAGCTTCATTTAGATTAAAAACAGACAGTTTCACTCACCGTTGATGATCAGCTCTACGGTCTCCTGTTCATCTGAGGGTGTGATGAGACAGATGTATCTTCCTGCATCAGCGTGAGAGAGGCCAGAGAGTTTGATGGAGAAGTTTCCTCTCACATACCCTTCAGGGAAAGTTTTGGTTCTGTTCTTGTATCGTGGGTCCTGTTCTTCTATTGAATTACTGTGTGGAATAAAATCACAAACATTTTTGCTGCCATTGTGCCTCCAGCTCACATCAACCTCTTGAAGTTTAAGATCATGTTCAGCTGAAGAACACGGCAGGACAACAGAACCACTGATGAAACCCTCTACTGTGACCTGCAGAGACACTGAAACGAGAGAGACTTTAGAAAAGAAAGCCTGTGGCATTCATTTGTAGTAAGTGCAGTCAGTGATTCTGAGAAATACCACTGATAAATACAATCAACACCAAAACAAAACATTTTTGAGAATATTTGCTATCTGTCTGCTGTGAGTCTCAAAAATAATAATAGTAATAATAATACTAATAATAATAATCAGCAATAACGGGTGTTTATATTCATGATGGGGAGGAGAGAGAATATGAATAAGCATGACATTTGTAGAACAGAACATGTATACGACTGCGCTCCTCTGGGACCTTGTTTGGCGTCTCTAATAGTAAGGAATCTTCACCTTGGTTCATTCAAGTCAAGTTATTTATTTGTAGCCTATAACATCCACATTACACATCGTTTCAAAGCAGCTTTGTAGTAAAACGATGTTTGTTGAATTTAGGGGCAGTATAGCGAAGGGAGGGCTGTGTTTGAGAGGCAATTACTGTGCAAGTATCAGCAATTTTTCTCAGAAATCACTTACTGCTCCTGTAAAGTGAAAGTAAGTGAAAAAAAAATGTTGTTCAGAGGCTTACCTTTATTTATCAGCACTGCAAATACACAGATGAAGCTGCAACTGTAGGAACAAACAGAAACAAGATCCTGTAAAAGACTCGACTGGGTTTTATTTACACATAACGCAAACGCGATGAGCTAATACAAAGATAACACTCCAGAGACAATGCTAACTGCTAATGCTAATGAGAAATTACTAAATATAAATGTTAGCTATTCCCACATAGATAAACCTGATAATCATTAATCAACCACTTCATTTCTAATGTGTTAATGGTGCTAAAGGTTTTAATTTAAACTAAAAGGTTCCCTTTTAATTCTAGTTTCGTTAAACCACAACACAACGGAAACAAACAAAAATAGAGGAAGATGTGTTTGTCCACATAGCGTTCAGAACGCAAACATACCTGTTCATCATGGTGCCCTAATATTATCTATATGTTTTATTTTAATATATTGCATATGTCTTAAATCAAGATTAAATTCTCTTTTTTTTTCTTCTTCAAATAACAAAGTATCGAACACGCTTCCACATCAGTATGTCACGTGTGCTACGTAATGACATCAGACGTAAGTGAAATCAACACTACAGTACATCGCATGTAAATCGGTAAATCAACAGTACATCGCATGTACCTGTCACAAGGTGACGATCTTTAGGGGCGGAACCAAAATTCGGGAAGTTTGGTTCCGCCCGGAAGTGTTTCCGCCCGGACCGGAAAAACAGAACACCGGAACTTCCGGTAGCGCCGTAAGAAGGAAAATCAGGGAATTCGATGCACCTGTGCCTAGTTAGGGACAGCGGTTGGTGATTGGAGGATACGCTGGACAAGGCAGTACTTAAGGCCAAGTTATTTCACAGTCTGGGAGGCTCTCTTTGGTGTGTGTGAAGCACTGGGTTGTGCCCGTCTTGGTACGCTGCTGGTAGCTGTCTAACTCTCTCTCTCCCTCAGGCTGGAATTGTATGATTGTGAAGACATCGCGAACCTTAAAGGTTGAGAAGTGAACAGATTATACGGCGAACTGAGACGACGTGAAAAAGGGGATTGGAAGTGGCATTGATGTGAGTACTAAGAGCCAGTCGAAAGTGCCCTGTATATTGACCTGGCGTTGTGTAGATCTCTCCAGGAGGAGGAGGGTGGCCCTACCCCTAATATAGTGTGGTGGGAGAGCCGAAGGTATACTTATTGAAGTAGTCGCAACGACGACATCACTAGCTAGGCCGCATATTCCATCGCCAGATCCGAACCAAGCGAAGTGAAGGAAGACGGGTGTCCTTTCCGTACACTGAGTGTGGTGGGTGAGTCTTCGTGCTGTGAAAACCTATAATTTTGACGTGGTGTTGTATATTGCTGTGGGCTGCTGTGTATTGCCGTGTGTCCTGTCAGATAAACCCCCGCCTTCACGCACTTCGGCGTGGGAGGACAAGGAGATTGCTGGTCCTGGCCTAGTTCAGTACAGTATATGTTGTGAGCGTGCTTCAGATCTCCGGAGATAGCACGGTACGCTGTGTCCAGCCCAGAGGTGAAAGCCATCCAAAGCAGAGTAACTGTGTTTTGTGTCTAAGTTGATACCTGTGGAGAGGAAAGGAAAGAGAGTGAGTAACACAAGGAGAAACAGAGGAAACCTGTACTTACAGTGCGCTGTGTTCAGCCCAGAGGTGAGAGCCATTCAAAGCAAACTAACGGTGCTATTGTGCCCAAGTTGATATCTGTGGAGAGAAAAGGAGAGAGAGGGAATAACACGAGGAGGAATAGAGCGAACCCTGTACTTACAGTACGCTGTGTCCAGCCCAGAGGTGAGAGCCATTCAAAGCAAACTAACTGTGCTATTGTGCCCAAGTTGATACCTGTGGAGAGAAAAGGAGAGAGAGTGAATAACACGAGGAGGAATAGAGCGAACCCTGTACTTACAGTACGCTGTGTCCAGCCCAGAGGTGAGAGCCATTCAAAGCAAACTAACTGTGCTATTGTGCCCAAGTTGATACCTGTGGAGAGGAAAGGAGAGAGAGAGTGAATAACACGAGGAGGAATAGAGCGAACCCTGTACTTACAGTACGCTGTGTCCAGCCCAGAGGTGAGAGCCATTCAAAGCAAACTAACTGTGCTATTGTGCCCAAGTTGATACCTGTGGAGAGAAAAGGAGAGAGAGTGGGTAACACGAGGAGAGACTGAGGGAACCTGTACTTACGCCGCTGCCTGTGGAGAAAGAGAAAGCGAGTGAGCACCCAAGGAACGAACTGTGTGAACCAGTACTTACTGTGAGCTGTAATCAGCGAAGAGGTGAGAGCAAAACCAAGCTGAACTAACTGTGCCTGTGTGTCCCAGCCGCTGCCTGTGGAGAAAGAGAAAGCGAGTGAGCACCCAAGGAACGAACTGTGTGAACCAGTACTTACTGTGAGCTGTAATCAGCGAAGAGGTGAGAGCAAAACCAAGCTGAACTAACTGTGCCTGTGTGTCCCAGCCGTTGCCTGTGGAGAAAGAGAAAGAGCGTGAGCACCCAAGGAACGAACTGGGTGAATCAGTACTTACTGTGAGCTGTAATCAGCGAAGAGCCGTTGCCTGTGGAGGAAGAGAAAGAGAGTGGGCACCTCGAGAACGAACTGAGTGAACCAGTACTTACCGTGAGCTGTATTCAGCGAAGAGGAGGAAGAAGGAGGGCGCTACGGATACCTAAGACTCAGGCCGGGGCCCGAGCCCCACGCCCCGGATCCCCGTGGCCCCCTTGCTCCCTGACCTCTTCCCGGCCATAGCCCATCTGGAGGGCCGAGTCAGAGTTTAGTTTTAATTGCCCTTTCCCTATTCCCTAAGCTATTTTTAAATATTTAAATAAAGATTGTTTTATCACTTACTTGTTCTCGTGTTGCTTGGCCATTGGGTCGGGTTTGGGGACCTCCTCGAGGTGGAAGTTGAGAAGGGGTGTGGCTTAGTTAAAGCATAGCCAGCCCCTGGGTGTGACAGATTTGGCGTAGTCGGCAGGGTTTCCACCTCGAGTTGAGTAACCAAGGTCATCCAATGACCGACAACGCGGGGCTTTCAGCCCAACCCCGTGCCATGCCCGTTTTTATGGGGAGCCCCTGGATTCAAAAATATGGGGGGACAGAATCCGAGGTACGATTGTCTGAATGGAAGGCTCAACTAGAGTACTTGGCCGACCTACAGGGCCTTAGTGCAGCCCAGCGGCTTCAGTTTGTGTTAAACTCCCTGGATGGAGAAGCGCGGCGAGAGGTGCATGCCGCCCCCGAAGCCGTTAGAGCCAACGCCCAAACCGTGTTCCAGTTCCTCACTGAACAGTATGGTGACCACACCCCCGTAGCTGCCCTTCGCTCCCAGTTCTTCAATTGTAAGCAGGGCCCCCGCCAACCGATTAGAGCTTTCGCCCTGAGGTTGCGAGAGCAATTCGCCCGACTACAGACCCGTCGGGACCACGGGTTGGGAGATGGAGAGACTCTATTGCGGGACCAGTTTCTTCTGGGGTTGAAGGAGGGTCCGGTGAGACAGAGCCTACGTATCCAGTTTCGAAGGGACCCGGGTCTTACGTTCGAAGATCTGAAGAAAGAGGCACTGGCCCTGGAAGGTGATGAGACTGAGGTGAGTGGTTCCCCAGTGTGTGCGGTTGTCAGTGAAGTAGCACCAGCACAACCCGGAGGCCCTGACTGGAAGCAAGCACTGAAGGCTGAACTTTTGAAAGATGTCCGCGATCAGATGTCTGAACTGTCTAAAGCCCTCGTAGGAGAATTGCGCCAAGGACGGGCGCGGGAGGAACCACGGCCGGCGCCCCGAGACCGAGTGTACTCAGAGGGAGGCCGAGAGCCGTTCAGGCGCCCGAACCACTTTAACCGGCCCCGTTTCGAATGGGACGAGCAAGGGCGACCCATCTGCAACCGCTGTGGCAAACCAGGTCACTATAGCCGCCAGTGTGGGCCCCGCAGGGCGTCAGAAGGGGGTTTTTAGGTCGGCCGGCCACTGTGGGTCGTGTGGCCGGGACCCCTCGAGAAGACCCTGGAAGAGGATATGGCTCTAGGAGCCAGATGATTGGGCGTAGCCCCGTGGCGAAGGTGAGAGTGTGCGGCAAGGAGATTCAATGCCTGGTAGACACAGGCTCCCAAGTGACGTTGTTTGCTGAGAGTTTATCCGAAGAAGTGTTTGGGAAACAAGGGGCACCAGGGGCGGAGGCCCCCTGGCTTACTCTGAAGGGCGCAAACGGCCTCGACATCCCATATATTGGCTACCGATTGACGGACCTAGAGGTTCACGGAGTGATGGTCCCCCAGAAAGGTGTGATTATCGTGCAAGACCATTGTCTGGGTGCACATCGAGCCCTGTTGGGCATGAATGTCCTCGCTGATTGCTGGGAAGAGCTATTTCGGGCTAGGCCCGTATCGAAGATACCACCTGCAGAGAGGCCCAAGTGGGAGTGTGTGGTAGCTGACTGTCGAAGGGTGCAAATGAGCCAAGTCCGCAGGGAACAGGAAGAGGTAGGAAGAGTGATGTGTCGTTTTGCTTTGTCTGTCCCCGCAAAAAGTGAGGCTGTTGTGTGGGCGCGAGTACCGCCCCGAAGAGCGGGCCCAGAAGAGTGGGTGCTGGTGGAGCCCCATGTGGATTGTCCACAAGTGGAAGTGGCACGAGGACTATCGACGGTCCGGCGGGGGAGAGTCCCCGTGAGGATACGGAATGTACATCCATACGCGGTGCAACTACATCGGCACCAACGATTAGCCCGTCTGACAACGGTTACATCCCACCAAGTAAGGGAAGAGAGGGATATTAGTTTTCGTCAGGTGTGCCCCACTGTCATCGAGGTGGCCCTGACACAAGTAGACACCCCATGGGGTGGTATGGAGAGGAGTGTGCCGAGCCACCTGGCGGGTGAGTCGTTACAAGGGGAGGATTTAGAGCAGGCACAGACACAGAAGTTACAGGCCCTCCTTCGGAGATGGCAGCATGTGTTCGCCACCCACGATGAAGACTACGGATGCACCCAGGTGGTACAACATCATATACCTACCGGGGATGCAGGGCCCAGCCGGGAGAGGTATCGCCCAATTCCGCCCACTTTGTATACCGAGGTACGTACACTCCTGCAAGGCATGCTGAAGCAAGGAGTTGTTAGGGAAAGCAGCAGCCCGTGGGCGGCCCCCATAGTGCTGGTGCAAAAGAAGACGGGGGCTTGGAGATTCTGCGTGGACTACCGTAAGCTGAACCTCGTGACTAAGAAAGACGCTTTCCCTTTGCCACGGATCGAAGATTCGCTTGCCAGCCTCACGCAGTCGGCATGGTACTCTACCCTAGATTTGGCCAGTGGCTACTGGCAGGTGCAGGTGGCCGAAGCAGACCGGGAGAAGACTGCCTTTACAACCCCGTTTGGACTATTTGAATGGGACCGGATGCCTTTCGGGCTCTGTAACGCTCCGGCCACCTTCCAGCGGCTGATGCAGCGGTGCTTGGGAGGTCAGTTAATGGAGTCAGTATTAGTTTACCTGGATGATGTGATTGTCTACTCCCCAGATTTTGATTCACACCTGAGGCACCTCGAGGAAGTCTTTCGGGCCATGGAGAAGTACGGATTGAAACTACAGCCCAATAAGTGTCACTTACTACGGAGAGAAGTCAACTTTCTGGGCCACGTGGTCAGTGCGGCTGGAGTGTCCGTAGATCCTGGAAAGGTATCGGCCGTGAAGGACTGGAAGGCCCCGAGGACAGTGAGGCAAGTGCGATCCTTTTTAGGATTTGTGGGATACTATAGGCGTTTCATAAAGGACTTTTCAAAAATTGCTAAACCCCTTAATCAGTTGCTGGTTGGCACAGGTCGTAACCGGGGCCGGGGGTCGCCCAACGTAGACTGGGATGCAAATTGTGAGTCGGCGTTCCAGACATTGAAGCAGGAGCTGCTACAGGCCCCTATCTTGGCATACGCAGATTTCACAAAACCATTCCTTTTGTATACAGATGCCAGCAATCTCGGGCTGGGAGCGGTGTTGGCTCAACGGCAGGACGGAGTTGAGAGGGTCATCGCGTACGCCAGCCGGAGCCTCCACCCAGCCGAGAGGAACGATGCGAACTATAGTTCTTTCAAATTGGAGCTGCTGGCGTTGAAGTGGGCCCTAAGTGAGAAATTTAAAGACTACCTCTGGGGTGCCAAGGTGACGATCATTACAGACAATAACCCATTAGTACACTTACAGACGGCGAAGCTGGGAGCCGTGGAGCAGCGGTGGGTGGCCCAACTGGCCAACTTTGACTATCAACTACAGTACCGACCAGGGCGTGAACACATGAACGCGGACGTCCTCTCAAGGCTGCCCGAAGCGGAAAGCCCCGGAGGGGCCAGCCCGGAGGAGGGCTATATGGTAGGAGCAGTAGAGGCACCAGGCAGCAGACAAGAGGCCGTGCCTGAGAACTGGGGATGGGATCCCCGTCGGTGGAGGGAGGGACAGGCCAGGGATCAAGATGTGCGGCTGGTAAGAGAATGGCTGGAACAGGGCCGACGGCTGACGCCAGCGGAGAGGTTAGCCCAGACGGATACTGGGAGGAGGCTGCTGGGGCAATGGGACAGGCTGGAGCTGAGAGATGGCGTTTTGTGCAGAAGGGTCAGTGACCCGAAGTTGGGCGAAGAAGTACGCCAGATCGTGGTACCCGCAGATGAGGTAACGGCTTTAGTTTCGGCGTACCACAACCAGTTGGGGCATCAGGGACAGGAGAGGACCGTGTCCCTGCTTAGGAGATTCTTCTTTTGGCCCGGGCTAGAGGCATCGGTGCACGCCCTAATTCAAGCTTGCCCGAGATGCATATTGTTTAAGTCCAGACGGGAGGTCCGAGCGCCAATGGTACCCATCCATGCGAAGGCCCCCCTTCATATCATGGCTATGGACTTCTTGACACTGGGCCGACCACGAGATCGCTACCAGAACATCTTGGTAATAACGGATTTGTTCACAAAGTACGCTTGGGCTATCCCCACCCTCGACCAGACTGCAACCACCACCGCTACAGTTTTATGGCGGGCCGTCTTCCAGACGTTCGGATGCCCGGAGTTTCTGCACTCCGATCAAGGAGCCAACTTTGAGTCCAGGGTAATTAGAGAACTATGCCAGTTGTACGGTTGCACGAAAACTCACACCACTTCGTATCATCCTCAGGGGAACGGCGGCTGTGAGAGATTCAATCAGACCCTATTGGGGCTGCTGGGGACCTTGGACCAACAACGGCAGGACGATTGGGTGAGTGCCTTGCCAAACCTCCTACAGGCCTATAACAACAGTATACATAGTACTACGGGTTACGCTCCCACTTACCTGATGTTTGGCAGACACATACGAATGCCTACTGACCTGGTCCTAGGAGTGATAGCCGACCAAGAGGAAGCAAGTGTAACGGAGTGGGTGGGGCGCCATCACCAGCGCTTGCATTTCGCCTACGAGCAGGTGTCGAAAAGGATACAGACGGCAGGAGAGAAAAGTAAGCGGTTGTATGATCGGACTGCTAGAGAAGCCCCTCTACTGCCAGGAGAGAGGGTGTTGGTGAGAGATAATCGGCGGCAGGGGAAGGGGAAACTGAGTGACCGTTGGGAGGCCACCCCTTATGTAGTCTGCCGGCAGCAGAGGCCGGGGCAGCCGGTCTATACCATCCGGCCAGAAGGGAAGTCAGGCCCCGACCGTGTGGTGCACCGGAACATGATTCGCCCATGCCCTAACTACCCTGAAGCCGTGGAAGAAGTCCCCACGGAACCTGTACCAGCGGCCCCCTGGATTGAAGGTTGGGCTGTGGTACCAGGGAGACCCGTGGTGGCACCACCCCCGATCGCCCCGAGAGAACCAGAAGCAGCCCCTGAACAAGCTGAGCCCGATTCACCAGTGAGACGATCCCAGCGAGAGAACCGAGGCCGACCCCCTGCCCGCTATGGGGAGTGGACAGCCCGAGGACGTTCTAGGGACTAGAACGGATTGGCGGGGGAGGATGTCACAAGGTGACGATCTTTAGGGGCGGAACCAAAATTCGGGAAGTTTGGTTCCGCCCGGAAGTGTTTCCGCCCGGACCGGAAAAACAGAACACCGGAACTTCCGGTAGCGCCGTAAGAAGGAAAATCAGGGAATTCGATGCACCTGTGCCTAGTTAGGGACAGCGGTTGGTGATTGGAGGATACGCTGGACAAGGCAGTACTTAAGGCCAAGTTATTTCACAGTCTGGGAGGCTCTCTTTGGTGTGTGTGAAGCACTGGGTTGTGCCCGTCTTGGTACGCTGCTGGTAGCTGTCTAACTCTCTCTCTCCCTCAGGCTGGAATTGTATGATTGTGAAGACATCGCGAACCTTAAAGGTTGAGAAGTGAACAGATTATACGGCGAACTGAGACGACGTGAAAAAGGGGATTGGAAGTGGCATTGATGTGAGTACTAAGAGCCAGTCGAAAGTGCCCTGTATATTGACCTGGCGTTGTGTAGATCTCTCCAGGAGGAGGAGGGTGGCCCTACCCCTAATATAGTGTGGTGGGAGAGCCGAAGGTATACTTATTGAAGTAGTCGCAACGACGACATCACTAGCTAGGCCGCATATTCCATCGCCAGATCCGAACCAAGCGAAGTGAAGGAAGACGGGTGTCCTTTCCGTACACTGAGTGTGGTGGGTGAGTCTTCGTGCTGTGAAAACCTATAATTTTGACGTGGTGTTGTATATTGCTGTGGGCTGCTGTGTATTGCCGTGTGTCCTGTCAGATAAACCCCCGCCTTCACGCACTTCGGCGTGGGAGGACAAGGAGATTGCTGGTCCTGGCCTAGTTCAGTACAGTATATGTTGTGAGCGTGCTTCAGATCTCCGGAGATAGCACGGTACGCTGTGTCCAGCCCAGAGGTGAAAGCCATCCAAAGCAGAGTAACTGTGTTTTGTGTCTAAGTTGATACCTGTGGAGAGGAAAGGAAAGAGAGTGAGTAACACAAGGAGAAACAGAGGAAACCTGTACTTACAGTGCGCTGTGTTCAGCCCAGAGGTGAGAGCCATTCAAAGCAAACTAACGGTGCTATTGTGCCCAAGTTGATATCTGTGGAGAGAAAAGGAGAGAGAGGGAATAACACGAGGAGGAATAGAGCGAACCCTGTACTTACAGTACGCTGTGTCCAGCCCAGAGGTGAGAGCCATTCAAAGCAAACTAACTGTGCTATTGTGCCCAAGTTGATACCTGTGGAGAGAAAAGGAGAGAGAGTGAATAACACGAGGAGGAATAGAGCGAACCCTGTACTTACAGTACGCTGTGTCCAGCCCAGAGGTGAGAGCCATTCAAAGCAAACTAACTGTGCTATTGTGCCCAAGTTGATACCTGTGGAGAGGAAAGGAGAGAGAGAGTGAATAACACGAGGAGGAATAGAGCGAACCCTGTACTTACAGTACGCTGTGTCCAGCCCAGAGGTGAGAGCCATTCAAAGCAAACTAACTGTGCTATTGTGCCCAAGTTGATACCTGTGGAGAGAAAAGGAGAGAGAGTGGGTAACACGAGGAGAGACTGAGGGAACCTGTACTTACGCCGCTGCCTGTGGAGAAAGAGAAAGCGAGTGAGCACCCAAGGAACGAACTGTGTGAACCAGTACTTACTGTGAGCTGTAATCAGCGAAGAGGTGAGAGCAAAACCAAGCTGAACTAACTGTGCCTGTGTGTCCCAGCCGCTGCCTGTGGAGAAAGAGAAAGCGAGTGAGCACCCAAGGAACGAACTGTGTGAACCAGTACTTACTGTGAGCTGTAATCAGCGAAGAGGTGAGAGCAAAACCAAGCTGAACTAACTGTGCCTGTGTGTCCCAGCCGTTGCCTGTGGAGAAAGAGAAAGAGCGTGAGCACCCAAGGAACGAACTGGGTGAATCAGTACTTACTGTGAGCTGTAATCAGCGAAGAGCCGTTGCCTGTGGAGGAAGAGAAAGAGAGTGGGCACCTCGAGAACGAACTGAGTGAACCAGTACTTACCGTGAGCTGTATTCAGCGAAGAGGAGGAAGAAGGAGGGCGCTACGGATACCTAAGACTCAGGCCGGGGCCCGAGCCCCACGCCCCGGATCCCCGTGGCCCCCTTGCTCCCTGACCTCTTCCCGGCCATAGCCCATCTGGAGGGCCGAGTCAGAGTTTAGTTTTAATTGCCCTTTCCCTATTCCCTAAGCTATTTTTAAATATTTAAATAAAGATTGTTTTATCACTTACTTGTTCTCGTGTTGCTTGGCCATTGGGTCGGGTTTGGGGACCTCCTCGAGGTGGAAGTTGAGAAGGGGTGTGGCTTAGTTAAAGCATAGCCAGCCCCTGGGTGTGACATACCCAACTCTTGATCTTTGACTCAGTCTTCACCATCAGTAATACTGAACAAGTCTCTGCTGTCCGTCACTGTGTCTCCAATCATATCTCTGTCATTTCTCGACTTCAGTTCCTCAGAGGATTCGTTTTGTTTCTCATCTTCATTTATCGGACTTCAACTGTGCCAATTTCACTGTATAATTATGGATCCTTTTCATAGACGGTAATGATGTGTTTCCACAGTTATTAGCATTGTATATATAGCAAATCGTTTATATTATTTTTATTTTTTATGTACATTTATTTTATGCACTATACTCTGTGTTATATTACTTAGGATTTAAACTTCATAAAAACAGTTAATGCTGCTGTTTGAGGGTTTCTAAAACAACAGCTGAGGACAGTTTTCTCTCTTCTGACCAACATATTCAATCTCTGGCTCCATTAGATCTTGGATGGATAAATATAATCAATATATGCAGTATTGGGGAGTGAACAGTTAAGTAACTAAATTATGTAATTTAATTATAAAATATATGTAATTGTAATCAGTTACGGTTACTGAGAACCAAATGTGTAATTACAGTTACTTATGAAAATGTTTACAATTACAAAGGGGTTACATCTGATTTTTCGATTCTTCTTTTTTTTTTACACTTAACATATACAGATTTAATCTATTTCTTTGATAAATTGCAGTGACTGCTCAAAAATATTCAAATAATATAATAATAATAAAATAATATATTATATAAATATAAATTTATATATATATATATATATTTTTTTTTTTTTTTTTTTGCCAGTGTTTCCTGTCATAACCGTGTAATGATTTGATTTCACTAAAATATTTCTTGTTATGGTTTTAAATCTGTATTTAACCTCAGAATAATCTCAAAGTATTTCTGATTTTGTGGTGGCTGTGCTTTAAAATGATTAAAGTTTTCGAAAGAGACAAAAGGCTAATCAGTGTTGAGAGCTATTGTAAGGTTAACCGTGCTTGATTTACATGTGTGAAAAGATTAACAGTTTAGAGAGTTAATAAAAAAAATATTAAATGCAATCGGCTATATTACTTTAATAAAATAATTGAAATAGTTACACTATTTATTACATTTTAGATAGAGAACTTGTAATTTCCAACCTATTACATTTCTAAAGTAACTGTCTCAACACTGCTTATGTTTTCATATTAGTGAAATGAAAAGGATTAAACAAAATAATGAGTAAATTGAATCAGTAACTTACATGAGTGTGAAAGTGAAGCTTCCTTTCGTAAACTCCTCTGAGAAATGTTGTATTTTTGGTCCTCAAGTGAATCATTTCTCTTAATGATGTTTTATATATTCCTGTCATCATTGAGTATTAATATATTATCATGGTTTGTCGGTTTATTTTTTTATTTTTTTACTGAAAGAGCAGGACAAGATCGCAGAGCTTCCAGTAACATCCTCATTGAGCTGCAGACAAACCAAAAGACAGAGAACTCAAAACCTGGATTTTCCATGAAATGCCTTTCAGATCAACTCACACAGCTATACTATAGATAGTCTATACCTGCACTGAAGCTGTTAATTGTATTTCATTTTATGTTTCTGTATCTGGGCTCAGTGGAGAAAGATCTTCCTCGTAGTTCCTCTCTCTTCTTCTTCCTGACAGACTGAAGGAGTGCTGCGAAGAGACACTGTGATATACTCAGTCTGATGGGAGGAGAGACTTCAGCGGTTAGTTGTGAGATGGGAGGGTGAGAGAGATCATGTGTTTAGTGAGAAACAAATGACGGAAGCTTCCTTTGAGATTCAGTCAATCTAAACTCCCTCTAAGATTATCAAACTATAAATAATAGTATTACACACTCAGACAGTTATCAGTTAAAGTATCTCTGTACATTCTGGCTCTTAACAGTGTAACGTTTTCTGAATTATGTCTCCCAGACATTCCTGTTGTCATTGTGTCTATAATAATGTATGTACTGTAAAAAAAAAAAAAAAAAAACACAAGAATACAGAGCTTCCAGTTAAACATACCCTCATTTGTGACATACAGTCACTTTTACATGAACTTGCCTTTCAAATGGTTTTCATCAATGAAAACAAACAGCTGACAACAAGAGTTTTTTGTTTGTTTTTATATCTTTTCTGAATTCAGCAAGATCTGTCTCATATATACTCTGAGAATCACAATCAAAATGAGCTTTATTGCCAGGTGTGTTCACACATACGAGGAATTTGTTTTTGTGATAGAAGCTCCGCAGTGCAACATAATGACAGTGACAGAACAAAAAACACAATAAGGAATAAAAAAAAAAAAAAAAATACAAATAGGTAGGTAAGGAAGGACAATATACAAATTGACAATGTATGGCAGGTATATTACAATGAGCAGTTATTTATGTACAGGTATATTATGTGCGAAAAATTTAAGTGTACGCTAAGTATGTGTGTTAGATAAATAAGTGTATGTGTATATAAATATAAATAGTGTAGTGTGTTCCACAGTTATTATCACACTGTCATGACATTGGTTTGATTATCGTCAATGTAAGAATGAAAAGAATGCAGATATTCCAGTTACACCCTCATTCATGCAGAGGAATTAGAAGAACAATCTTCTTCTTAAAGTCTGATTTTAGCGACTTGTCCTTTCAAACCTTACTTTTAAGCAAACGTGTGGTTATGTTGCTTGTTTGTTTTCATTCAGTTTGATTCTTCTGAACTCTTTTTATTTTTATTGTTTTACCTTTATCTATTCTTGTTCATTATCATATTATGACAACATTAATATTTGCCTTCAGTTTGATGTATTATTAGTAAAATATACTCTGAATGCAAAAACAGATCCTTATGAATCGAATGTAATTCAGCATTGTCTGTATTTTGTATTATATAGACTGATATTAGGACAGTATTTGATTATATATTGATATTGTGCGTGTATGTGTGTGTGTGTGTGTGTGTGTGTCTGGGTGTGTGTGCATGCATTCGTGTGCATGTGTACTTTCTTCACCAGGATGTTTTCCATATACTGCCACAAGTAAGAGGAGCCCAGCCCTGTGTGTCAACAACACAATAATGTCCTCATAGCAAATATATGATTGGGGGCCTTTTGCAGCCCTTAAAGAATGCACTTCCTCAACTCCAGCTTTTGCTTTAATTTTTAGACAGTTTAAGATTCTTGCAAGCTTGGTTTTTTTATGGTCATTGAAACTTTATATATTATTAATTCATATTTTCAAATAACAGTTAAGCTGCATGTCTATGTGGCCAAACCAAAGTAAAACATATTTTGTGGATGAGATGCAGTTTAAAGCCCTGCATTTCAGCCCGAGCCCGACGGCCCCGACTTATTTATGCCCCTAGGGCCGGGCTCTGGGCCAAATTTTTTTTTATTTTTTTTTATTTTTTTTTTTTGTAATTTAGTGTTTTTATTTATTTTGAAAAAAGTTTACAAAATATTTGCAATAAAGTAAAGAAAACTTATACGACTACTAATTTACCTATAAAGCCCTCATCCCGCCCCACCCCATTGCACTTCGGGACATTGAGCAGTATCTGAATAACAAGGGATAAAATAAAATTCATACAGAGAAAAACAAATAAAATAATGCTAATGATAACACCCATACGTAGCTGCAGATTAATTAGCCAGAAAAGTCTTGACTGTAGATATCCAGTTCTCCCACATCAAAACAGTCCTAGGATTAGCGTGATTGGTCCGTGCAGATGACAGCTCCAGGTATAATATTTCCAGTAAGGAGTGAAGCCAATGTTTAATAGACAGGTCATGGGGAGGTTTCCATCGTTGAACAAGAAACTTTTTTGTGGCGGTCATGGCGGCTAACCAGAATTTCCGTACCTTCTCACACAGAGGAAATTGAGAATTGTCATTCAACAATAAAATAACAGGATCTTTGGGGATACAAATCCCAGACGCCTTGTACAAAACATCAAGCACCCTATCCCAGAATTTTTGCACATCTGGACAGTCCCACAGCATATGTACCAAAGTGTCCACACAACCCGGTCCACAGAAATTACAAAATGGGTGGGGTGATAGACCCATTACATATCGTATGCGTGTGGTTAGATATGCCCTGTGAATAACTTTAAGATGAATGAATTGGTGATTTGGGTTTGTGGATGCATGGAATGTATTATCCCACACTGTATCCCATTCAATTGTCCTGTTAGAAACTTTCAGATCTATTATCCAAGCTCTAGCTTTAGAAAAATTATCTGTATTAAGATTTTGAAAGAAGAAATAAAAATATGACACAATTCCTGTGCTTGAAACGTTTGAGATCCAGTTCACCACTGGGTGAGTATGAAGATTTGCACCCCAAGGTACATTATGGGCCTTTAGCACGGCATGTAATTTGAAATATAAAAATAAAGTGTTAGACGAGATATTAAATCTTCCTATTAAGTCACGAAAATCCAAAATTGAATCTTCCCCTTTTATGTCGTTTAATGTTAAAATGCCTTTTGTAGACCAGGAAGGCTGAACGAAAGGTTGACCGCCAGACAGTAAGTTCAGGTTGTGCCAAATTTGGGGTATGAGTGCGCCATAAAGTTTTAGATGCAAAACAGGCTTCAATCTTTTTGAATATTTGAAGAGTGTAGGAAATTAGAGGACCATAATACAGTGAGCATTTCTTGTGCGAAAGGCCTGAAAATAAAAAATCTTGCAAACGAATTGGTGAAATACGATCTTTTTCTAGTTGTTTTCATGAAGACTGTGAGCTCGAATCAAACCATTTCAAAACTGAGAGCAGAATAAAAGACCAGTGATACCATTTAAAATTAGGGTTGCCCATTCCACCTTTTATTTTACTTTTCACTTAATACGAGGACGCTTTCCATTCCATATACATTTTATCAGTAAAGAGTCCAACTTTTTCCAATAATTCACTGGTGGGGGGAGAGGAAGCATAGAGCTAATAAAATTGATGCGGGGCAAAATATTCATTTTTACTGTTGACATTCGAGCGGATGGAGATGAAGGCAGACACATCCATCTTTGAATATCTGACTCAACTCCCCCATAAATTGACGTATAGTTAACTTTGGAAATAAGGGGCAAAGTAGGTCTCAACTGAATCCCTAAATATTTGACTTGTGTTGAAATCTGAATATTACCTGGAATAGGAAAATTAAAACCGTCTGAATTGAGAGGCATTAAAATAGTTTTAGGATGATTAATTTTAAACCCCGATAATATACCAAATTCGTCTATAATTTGAAGGACGTTAGGAAGTGAGCGTTGTAAATCAGATAAAAATAGCAGAGTATAGTCAGCATATAAAGAAATAGAATGGGTTGATGAGCCTAACTGAATTGGGGTAATACGTTTACATTGTCTAATATACTGTGCCAAAGGTTCTAACGATAAGTTGAACATAAAAGGAGAAAGCGGACACCCCTGTCTTGTGCCTCGGCAAATAGTAAAAGAATCTGAAATGAGTCCACCAGTAGAAACCCTGGCCATGGGATTTGCATATAGAGTTTGAATCATTCGAATAAAATGATCACCAAAATTGAACTTCTTCAATGTATACCATAGATAGCTCCATTCCAGCCGATCAAAGGCTTTTTCAGCGTCAATAAACAGGAGGCCGCTGGGTGTTTCTAACTTCTCGGATTCAGCAATGATATGTAAAACTCGACGAACATTGTCGGAAGCCAAACGACCTGTTATAAATCCTGATTGATCGGAGTCAATTAGTTTATGAATCACTGACTGTAGACGCCTGGCAATAACTTTAGCATATAGTTTAACGTCATCATTAATCAAGGAGATGGGCCTATAATTAGAACAGTCTGAATGATCTTTGCCAGGTTTGGGCATAACCGTGATTAGAGCTGTATTGAGATCTTTATGAAAACGACCTTTGAATATGGACTCATTTATAGTATCTAACCAGATATGACCAAGTTGATCCCAAAGCGCTAGATATAAATCCACTGGTAAGCCATCGACTTTCCTTTATTTGAACTTAATAATGCACAGTGTAATTCTTCTATGGTGATTTCAGATTCAAGACTGTCAGCTTCCTCCTTTGAAAGTATGTTTAAACTCAACTGATCAAAAAAAAAATTTAACTGATCATTACTGGGTTGCGTTTCTGAAGAATATAATTTTTCAAAAAAAATGACAGGAACTTTTTGTTTATCTCGGTGGGATGTGAGGTGAGAACATTTGTTGAGCTCAGGATAGCTTGGATGTTAAAACGTCGTTCATGTTTTTTAAGAGTAAGCGCAAGGAGTCTGCTCGGTCTGCTTCCATCTATATAATATTTATGTTTTGTAATGTGCATTAAATACTCTGCTCTTCTTCGCAAAAGATCATTAAGTGCGACCCTCTCTAAATGTAATTTTTGTTGTGTATCATTGGAAAAAAATTTTCTGATTGCTTAATTCCTTTTCTAATTCCCCACATCTTTTCTCTAACATTGATATTTGTTCAAGATTAATTTTTTTAAGCTTAGCCGAAAAGGAGATAGCATTGTTCCTTAAAAACCCTTTGATGGAAGCCCATAGCATTTCCTGATTATCAACAGAGTCCTTGTTTATATTGATAAATTCAATCAGTTCTGCTTTCAGTTGAGAAAGAAAGTCTTCATTTTGCAGTAAAAAAATATTAAATCTCCATCGGGATGGTTTACAAGATGTATTAATCTGAAGATGTGCTAGTACAGCATTATGATCGGAAACGCTTTGTGGTAGAAATTCAATATTGATAAGCCCTGCAAGTAACGAAGATGAGAGTAAAATATAATCAATTCTTGAAAATGATTTATGACTTGGGGAGAAATAGGTGTATTCTTTGGCTGTTGGATTATGAATACGCCAAGCATCACACACATCTATATCTTTAATGAGCGATCTCAGTGCTGTAGAAGACTGAGTTTGTGCTACTGAAACTGAAGGATTGGAACGATCCAAAACTGTGTCGAGCAGAGCATTCATATCAGATCCAATGATCAATGAATAGCCTTTGAGAGATAGTATGATTTTGGAAACATTTGGAAAGAAGGAGGCGTCATAAGAGTTCGGAGCATAAATATTAACAAATGCTAACCTCTTTCCTTCTATTAACGTACAGCAATAAGCAATTCTACCATTTTCATCGGAACCTGTGTGCTCAATAGTAAAGTTAGAATTACGTTTAAATAAAATTGTCGCTCCCTTCTTCTTAGATTTACAGCTAGATGATACTATGGGAATATAACACCTATTTTGCATTCTTTTAGCATCCATGGCAGTCAGGTGGGTTTAAATGGCTGCCCACTGCTCCGGGTGTGTGCTCACAGTGTGTGTGTGTGTGTTCACTGCTCTGTGTGTGTGCACTTCGGATGGGTTAAATGCAGAGCACAAATTCTGAGTATGGGTCACCATACTTGGCTGAATGTCACTTCACTTCCTGAAGAAACGCTACATCAACCTTTTTCCTGTGTAAAAGATCTAACACTCATGTACGTTTAATCGGAGAGTTTAACCCCCTGACGTTTAAAGATAGCGTGTTTATTTTAACCATGGTCTGTAGTAACCAGACATTCACAAATTAGCATGTAATGGTTAGGGCAAGTTATTGAGTGTACCATTAAAGTTCCAACCGTAATGAGCAAAACCAAAAACAGAAAAGGTCCCGAGTGCTTTACGTGCCTAATCGTCCCCTCCCTCTCCTCCCTTCCCTTTTTAGCAAACGTCTGTGGCGATCGCGAGGCAATGTCTGAACACTATTAACCTTCTTAGCCCCCTATGAGTTTGACAGATGGGGAGGTTAAAATAAAATAAACTAGAATTACAGCAACCAGATTTAACTAAGCTAAGGATTGTAATTTAGTCCGCATTTTCTGAGTAGAACCAGACCTTCATAATTAACTATCTACAACCAGCACAATTTGAAAATTGAAAAATGCGTTTTGAAAACTGAAAATAGTTTGACATAATGCAAATATTTGTAAATAAAATAATTTACCATTTCACTTTGGTGAACTAAAGTCCGAATAAGCCGATAGAGAATTGGTCCATGTATTGTTATTCAGCAAAAAACTCAAACAATGTCACCTTATGGTCAGGTCTACCCCTCCATTTCCTCCGGTAGCGGGAAGTTTAAGGATCTACGAACAGTGGATACTGACGCGTCGACTTCAAGACCCTCGAGATATTTTTCAGCACTCTCCGGTGATTCAATCCGGTGACCGATCTTCGAGGTCATTGCATTTTCGTTGCATCTGTTCAAGCTGAGATAGGCAGAGGTTCGCGTTCTTTTTAGTGCTGCGTAAACTGCCTTGAATATTATCCACTTTGGTTGTAATTGACGCCACATTTTTACTCAAGGAATCCATTTCCTCTTTCATCGAATGAAGAGCAGCGTTGTTTTCGTCGATAAAGTCCTTGAATGGCTTAAGGGCCGATTGTATTGCCTCTGTCAACATGCGGGAAACCATTTCGCGCATGGCCTCCTGTTGTGCTTCGATTGCATAGTTAACAATTAAGGCTACGTCGTCCTCGAGTGTTTTGATTCGTTTGCAGCCCGCTGCCGATTTCTGTGGTGAACTTGTACAGCTCTGATAACATGTGATATTTTCCTCAGCGTGAAGAAACAAGTTCAATTAGGAGGTTTTAGTCAGGAGCCTAGTGCTGTGCAGCCATCTTCCAGTGCGCGCCACCGGAAGTCACTCTGGGCCAATTTTCACGTTATAGCTCACATGCGGGCCGGGCCTCGGGCCTTTTTTGGGTTATCCTTCTATTTATATTTTTAGACATTAATAAAAAAAAAAAAAAGAGAAGTTGACGTTGACGATAGGGAAACAAACATAGACATTTCATAACCTAATACCTTTCATAATCTGATAATTCAACCCGTTATAATTATACTGACATACTGACATGACAGTCTCAACAAATGCACAAAAAAATAAAGGAAACTTTCTTATTTAGTTGTACCAATTTCTATACTTGAAAGAGATAAGCACATGATCTTTTATTTTGACGCAAACTGCATCAAGCTTTTATTTTGGCGGAAAACATGGTTTACAAACGCCTCTTATTAAATTTCTAGTGAATTGCGGTAATCGTCAACTATGCAGATGTGGAAATAATCTACACTCATGACATGGCCTAAGTGTTTTGAAAGTAGTTATGCTTACCGCAGGGTGTCAACACTTTCTCATCTCTCTCCTGATTCTCCGTCCTCACTATCATCATCTGCCACAGGAGCTGATGAATGTCAGAAAACATATATTTAGACACAGTTTACAGTGTCTGCTTTAAGGGCCTGGTTCTATTTTTTCACGCTATTTATCTGCACATTCCTTGCGTCTTTTTTTACAGATACACACTGACACTGCTGCCGCTCGCTCACTCGTTTAAAGTTGTGATTGGGCCAGCCCAGTGTCAATCAAGAAAAGAGCCAATGGGCCGCTGATCTACGTGTTTCATGGGCTGGTCTGTCAGAAAAAAAAACTAACACTGACTTTGACCAATGCATTACACCGGCACAATCCCAGCGCCGCCAATTAAGCAAAACAAAACAAAACGAATGGGCCGCCGATATACAAATTTTATGGGCCGTTTAAAAAAAAATAAAAATTATGAGTGAGATATCGGCCCAAAAAGCACGTCGGCCCACCGGGCAAATGCCCGGTATGCCCAATGGCCAGTCCAGCCATGGCAGTACGAGGATGACGACGATGAAGTACAGCAATACATGTGCCTCAATCACAACATGGAAGGTGATGGACGAGATATGCTGCTATGGTGGAAACAGCACGAGACCCTGCTACCGCAACTGTCAAGACTGGCTCGCTCTGTGTTTAGTGTCCCGCCAGCAGCAGCAGCGAACGTGTCTTCAGCGCAGCGGGAAGAGTGATGGAAGAGAGGAGTGGGTTAAAACCTTACACTCTGGATGCTATTCTTTTTCTCCACGATGCTCTGTAAGAGACTGTTCTAACTTTTCATTTGACTGGACTTTATTTTCGTTTAACTGTTGGAAAATAATGGAAAAAGAATGGATATGTTCGTTCTGTGGTGCATTTTTGAGGTAAGATAACCTGCAAGTTTGTTTATAATTAATTTAATTTGTTTAGATTGTAGGCTATTTCTCATTTCGTTTTCATAAATAAACATATATTAAACTAACTGTCTGTGTGATATGCTTGAAGTGTTTTATATCTATGGATTTTATTGTAGCCAAGTAAAGTATTAGCGTTAATTTGAGAGGCTTAATATGTTTTAGGCTACTCGCTGTTGGCTCGGCTGATTAACGTGAATCTTCATTTTAAAAAAAATGCTCCAAACATTTTTCTAAATTACCTTGATAAAGAAAAGAAACATAACACAAAACTGACCCCTTTTTAATTGTTGCAAATAGGGCAGGCTTCTGCTGTGTAATAAAATAAATAAATAAATAAAAACACGGGATCGCGTCTTACTCGGGCTGATAATTCTGATGAGCTGTCGGACACGGGTCGGGCTAGGGCCTGAGCGTCTCGGGCCAGGGCCGGGCTTGGGGCTAGATTTGAGGCCCGTGCAGGGCTCTAATGCAGTTTACTCTGCTGCCTCCAAGAGGCTGTAAATGATAATTGCTCCACATCTAAACTGGGTAAATACTCACTAGAGATACTGTTCAAAATTAACTTTTAAAATTACCTGTATATTCTACAAATTATATATATATATATATATATTTATATTTATATATATATACATAATGGCATAATGGCATTGAAGCCTGTTCTCAGAGTGATCAGACTGGTTGTTAAATACATAGACACATATTTACAAAGAGTTACTGTTGTGATACTCGACAACAGGACACTGAAGATAAACTCTGACACAAGTCAAAAAAGCACAAATACATTTCTCTATCAATTTTTGCTGCTGTGATATGGTTGGGGTATCCAGGAGCCATAAAGAGCCTTAAATGGTTGGTTCATCAAAAAATCTAAATTTTGTTATTAATAACTCACCCTCATGTCGTTCCAAACCCGTGAGACCTCCGTTCATCTTCGGGACACAGTTTAAGATATTTTAGATTTAGTCCGAGAGCTCTCAGTCCTTCTGTTGAAGCTGTGTGTACGGTCTACTGTCCATGTCCAGAAAGGTAAGAAAAACATCATCAAAGTAGTCCATGTGACATCAGAGGGTCAGTTAGAATATTTGGAAGCATCAAAAATACATTTTGGTCCAAAAATAGCAAAAACTGCGACTTTATTCAGCATTGTCTTCTCTTCCGTGTCTGTTGTGAGAGAGAGTTCAAAACAAAGCAGTTTGTGATATCCAGTTCGCGAACGAATCATTCGATGTAACTGGATCTTCTTGAACCAGTTCACTAAATCGAACTGAATCGTTTGAAATGATTCGCGTCTCCAATAAGCATTAATCCACAAATGACTTAATCTATCAACTTTTTTAATGTGGCTGACACTCCCTCTGAGTTAAAACAAACCAATATCCCGGAGTAATTCATTTACTCAAACAGTACACTGACTGAACTGATGTGAAGAGAGAACTGAAGATGAACACCGAGCCGAGCCAGATAACGGACAAAAGATTGACTCGTTCTCGATTCAAGAACCGTTTCTGTCAGACGCGTCCGATTGGTAAAACTTAGCTCTCTCTATACCTCCTCTCTTTATTTCCAAGGACTGAAGTTCCTCTCAAGGTCTCTGACTAGCTCCTTTGTCTTATTGATATTAAGAAACAAATTGTTGTCTGTGCTCCACTCAACCAAACTTGCCATTTGAGATGTGCCCTACAACTATTGCATCATCTGCAAACTTAATTATTGTATTAGTATTAGTGTACAATAATGTACAATCATGTGTGCTGAGGGAGTAGAGCAGAGGGCTCAACACACATCTCTATTGTGCTCCAGTACTAAGAGTCAGAGATAAAGAGGTATGCAAACTCAATCTCACAATCTGTGGCACTGGAATCATAGGGCAGTTTTAATGCAGGCTGGTACAACAGTATGTGCCAGTGAAAGATTAAAGATATCTGTAAAAACATCTGCAAGCTGATGTGCACAATCCTGGAGGACCCTGCCTGGGATTTCATCCGATCCAGCCGCCTTCTTGGCATTCATTGATCTCAAGACTTTCTTAACCTGATGAGTCTGAAAAGTGAGTGACTGGTCCACAGAGTCCAGCTGTGGTAAAGCTGCATTGTCTGATTCTCTATCACTAATCAGGCAAAGAATTCAGTTCCTCAGCCAGTGTGACACTGCTTGCTGTCAGAGGATCTCTGTTGCCCTGAAGTTGGTTATATGATGCATACCCTGTCACATGCATGTTGAGTTATTAGAAGTAAAATTATCCTCAATCTTCTCTTTATATGTAGCTGTGGCTGATTTTGACTTATACAAACCTCTTCCAGAGATCTTGGCATTTTTGAATATTTTCACTATATGATTTTATAATTTACATTAGATGTGATAAAGCTCGTATCAGTTGAAAAAAAAAAATATTCATTTTCACCTTAGTCTCAGTTTATAATTTCACAAGATAACTTAACTCTGCTATAGCAACATCCAACATAATCACTTGCATTTTATGCACTTTTTTTCCTTTTTTATTCATGGTAATCGTTTAGTAGTTGTTGATTACTCTTGTCTATCTTTTATTAATACAATATAATTTATTACACTTGTGTCTTCCGTGTTGATAATTCAGTAAGAGGTTCTACAATTGAAAGATTCCACCCATCTTTGTTATGTGATCTACTTAAACCTCGCCTTAAGTGGCACATGATCCAAAAATCATACTGTGATTGGTGACGTTAGTACCCATCACTACACTATTTCACCTGCCTAGTGGGGCAAACGCAAATTCACTACACAGGTAAAGCAACCAATCACTTTTCATTTTGTGTCGAATCATATTTGTGGGTGTTGAAATGTCCCCAAAATAACAGAACAGTTTGTAAATATCTTGGAAATATTTATTATACTTATATATTTCACATACTTTTGAAAATCAAGTGTTTAGTTGATCCTAATAAGCACTCATTATCACAGTTGTAAACATGACAGCCTTTCTTCTTTCATGAGAGGGTTTGGCATCACGGCATCTTTGTTTCGAAGCAGAATGTTAAAGAATGGGAAACACGAATCGCCCTAAAAAACTTGTATATTTCCACCAATCCTGTGATGACTGCAAGCTCCTGAAGTGTATCCAATTTTGTGTGCTGTATGCATCAGATGTGACAACTGACTGAAAAGAGGTCAACAAATATGATAAGACACCATTATGCTTATAAGGGGAACAAATAAAAAAAGCTTAAATTAGCACCAAACTACTAAACCAAACTATTGAATGTACAGTTTTTACTATTTTTACAAAATCTTACATAATAAATACATGACAATTTGAAATATAAATAGGTGATTGGGTGTATTTATCATCTGCTTGTTCCTTTTCAGTCAGTCACTCTCGACATCACTTTAGTGATGACCAACGAATTGGGATGTTGCCACAGAGACCAATCCACTTTGAGTGTAAACTAAACGAGCCAATGCACATAATAGAATGCGCTTTTTGCATCCAGCTGCCACTGATAACCGTGTTTTTTCATCTTTTTGTTTTGGAGCCAAGGGGTGGTGTATCACTACTGCTCTCCTCTTCGAGTGATTGCAAGAGCGAGTGCAGGCGTTATGGCATTGCAGCGGTGGTAGCGGTCTCATGGAGAAAAAAGATAATCTTCCATACAGACAGCCTTACTTAGAGTGTGCGGTGGCCAGTTCCCCTGCGTGATTCAGCACTTTTCCCTGAAGTGCATGAGGACCTCACAAGATCATGGAAGGCACCTTTACTGCCCGAAACAAGTCTCACCACCCTCGACCTCACCCAAATTGTGTCCAACAGCCATTCCCACTTTGTGGGGTGACCTGTGTTTCCCATCACGGGCCTGTAGGTATTCGTCAGGCTAACCTGGTAGTTCTTACAGAGCTTGTGGGGATGCGGCAGTTGTCCAGGCCCCCGGCAAATCTGGTTGCAAGCGAGTGCAAGAGGCCCTGAGAAAGGCGACCTGGAGATGGAGAAATCTGCTCATTGGCAGATGGTGACTGCACCACTCTCTCCAGTGGAGGAAGTCTGGGTGGAAAATATTTAGTTTAATTTTGTTTTTGTTCCTCCACTGGCCCAGCAATCAGCGGTACCCAAAACTTAAACAATAAAAGAGCGGTTTCCTCAGTCTATGAGTCTCTAGATAAAGAACGTTATGAACTGTGCCTCACAGGGTCATTTCCCTCCTCATCTCTTGCCAGCAGGCAGCAGTGGTTTGCCCAAGAGCACCCCTCCTGCCCATTTGTGGAACCAGGTAACGGCTGTAGAATTTGAGTCCCTGCTTCATGTTGTCACATGCCAGACTGTCACAAGTCTTAAGCCTTGTGTCAAGGGACCCTGTGTTTTCACCCACACACAAAGGAATCAGTGGATCTTACACTTTACACCCAGACTCCACCGTCTGCCGTCACAGGCCAGGCCCTCTCAGGCATTGGGCCAAGTCTCTGTGTTCCACCATGCTGCCCCACCGTGTGTACGTTACTGTGCGTTCACACCGCCGCCGTCTAGAGCATCAAAAATCGCTCTGGCCACCCTGCTCACAATGCTGCAGAAGGATTCGTGAGTGCTCTGACATAGATTGAATCTTGTATTTAAAGTGGCAGCAAAGCAAACAATCTTGTTGATCTTGTGCAGACTAACCACAATGAGGGTAATTCAATTCAATTCAAGTTTATTTGTATAGTGCTTTTTACGATACAAATATCATTCTTATTTAGTTTTTTTATGTCCCTGTATGCAAACAGGGACACATCATAGATTATTGCAACCCCCACCACTGCAGTAATCAACCTGTCCTCCATTGTGCTTGGGAACTAATGTGGTCGGAGCTGCATTCTCTGGAATCCTCTCAAGCGGTGTACTTCTGTGTTTCGATTGGTTGCCGCCGAACTGCGTCATACCATAAAGTTGTCCTGATTTCAACTCTCCTCGATGCTCTCAACGGCCAAGCTGCGCCACGCCGCTGCTCGCCACTGTTCACCACTGCTCGACGCTGGCTCACATTGTAAATGAATGACTTCCGGCCACTTTGATGCTCTCGACGGTGGCAGTGTGAACGCACAGTTAGTGTCTCTGTTGGTTCTTCTGGAAACTGTCTCTCGGAGCCTGGTTAGCACTCCCCAGTCTGTCTCAGTGGCTCAAGCGGACAATCAGACTCGGCTACGAGATTTAGTTCACCTGGTGTCCCCACATTGCCACCCATTGCCAGTGTTTCTACTCCTTAACTGAGACAATGCTTGGCACGGATGCACTGGCACACACCTGGCCCCAGGGCCTGCACAAATATGTGTCTCCACAGTGAGCATGCTTGCCCAGACACTGTGCAATATCAGGGAGGACAAGGAGCAGGTCTTGTTAGTGGTTCCATATTGGCCCAATAGGACCTGGTTCCCAGAACTCAGTCTCCTTGCGACCGCCCCTACCTGGCTGATTCATGTTAGTTGAATGGTGTTCCTCCCACCAGGAGGACCCCCGGAGACATTGGATCAGAGCAATGCTTTCCTTCTTGCAGCAAGGGTTGGAGCATAGGCTATCCCCCTCCACCCTTAAGGTTATGTTGCTGCTATTTCGGCCCATCACTACCCCATAGAGGGGAGTGGGATAGTATGATCTGGTCTTCAGATTTCTTAGGGGGGCCAGAGGGGTTAAATCCTCCTAGGCCTCCCTCCCTGCCCTCTTGGGATTTGATATTGGTGATAAGAGCCCTACATACTACCCCCTTCAAGCCTTTGCAGTCAGTAGAGTTGAAGTTACTGTTTTTGTAATCTCTACTCCTGACTGCATTGGACTCGGCCAAGAGGGTGGGGGACACGCAGGCATTTTTGGTCAACGAATCGTGCCTTGAGTTTGGGACGGTTAATTCTAGTGCAACACTGAGATCTTGGCTATGTGCCCAAGGTTTCTACCACCCACTTCAGGGACCAGTTGCTGATGCCGGACGAGGCAGACCCAGCCCTAGTTTTGCTCTGTCCTGTACGCACACTGCAGAATAGCTCTGTTACAGTGGACTTGTAGAAGGGGAAAGCTGACTCCAAGCAGAGGATGGCCCACTTGATAGTGGATGCTATCACCTTGGTCTACGAAGCACTCCACCATAGGTGTTGCTTCATCCTGGGCACTGGCTCGTGGTGTTTTGCCAGCAGATATTCATAAAGCTTTTTGCTGGGCTACTCGTTTGCTAGGTTCTACAGCCTGAGTGAAACTGGTTTCCTCCTGTGTTCTCACCTCAAACGGATAGTGGCACTGAGAGGCCCAGTTCAGAGTCAGCTTGTGGTGTCCTGGACACCTAGTTGTGAAAGTGACATGACATTCAGTCAAGTATGGTGACCCATACTCAGAATTTGTGCTCTGCATTTAACCCATCCAAAGTGCACACACACAGCAGGAGCAGTGGCCAGCCATTTATGCTGCAGCGCCTGGGGAGCAGTTGGGGGTTCAGTGCCTTGCTCAAGGGCACCTAAGTCATGGTATTGCCGGCCCGAGATTCGAACCCACAACCCTAGGGTTAGGAGTCAAACTCTCTAACCACTAGGCCACGACTTCCCTAAAGCCCACGACTTCCCTGTTCTACAGAGTTAATTCTACAGAGAGTCCCCTGATCGTGTAGACGCTGTCAAGTCCTCCAGCACTGCGGTGGCCAGACGTGCCAGAGCATCTGGCGCCAGGCCTTTCAGCCAAGGAAATTTTTATTTTATTTATTTTATTTTTTAATCTATTACTTCTTGCTGGTATTAATTTTACTAAAATTCAGGAATGGAGTAACAGTGTTTATTCATTTAGCCCAACTTCCAAAACATTGGACTTCCAAATATACACTTGTTTTGTAATTTATTAAATGTACCATCAAGCTATAAATTTAACCAAAAGTTCTGGAGTTTGATGACTTGTTTTAATTTTTTTTATTTTGCTGTTCTCATGAAAGCTGTATGAGACATGTAAAGGCAATTGTGCCTATAGGCTCATTAAAGGCGAATAACACGTTTCCACTAACACATATAAACACTTGGTATATGTAATTCCCTGTTTACTGCACCATTGGCCATATGTTAAAATGTGAATCAATGAATCTACCTGACACAGCCTGGTCTTTGGAAGTGTGGAGAACATATAGTAAGCTCTTCAATAAAATCTCTATCAAATAAGTAAACTTTAAATTTGACTTTTAGATTATCAGTGAGCATGTTGGTACCTTTTTTACCCCGTCAACCCAGGCTATATATTTTTAAGACATTAATAATATGTGTCAATATTAGTTATATTTAAATTATTAAATTATATCTATATTTATAATAGAATACCTTAAATTATCCCACATATATATTTGAGACCAAATCAAGTTAAAGTAAAACGTTCTTTAAATGTTAAAGTTGTCCTCTGCTGCCCTCAAGAGGCTATATATGTACATGTAAATGTCAATGTTTTATTTATTAAGCATTAAATTATTTGTATAATAACTCTACCTCTTATAGGCGGGGATAGGTGTACCAAAAGTGTTTATCGTCTTCATCTATATGTAGGTTTTGACATTTACTTTGTTGGTAGACAGATAAAAGCATTTGCAATAATATAAAATCGATTCCAAAAAAGTTGGGACACTGTACAAATTGTGAGTAAAAAATCAATGGAATAATTTACAAAACTCATAAAATTTTATTCACAATAGAATATAGATAAGATATCAAATGTTGAAAGTGAGACATTTTGAAATGTCATGCCAAATATTGGCTCATTTTGGATTTCATGAGAGCTAAACATTCCAAAAAAGTTGGGACAGGTAGTAATAAGAGGCCGTAAAAATTAAATGTACATATAAGGAACAGCTGGAGGACCAATTTGCAACTTATTAGGTCAATTGGTAACATGATTGGGTATAAAAAGAGCCTCTCAGAGTGGCAGTGTCTCTCAGAAGTCAAGATGGGCAGAGGATCACCAATTCCCCAAATGCTGCGGCGAAAATAATGGAGCAATATCAAAAAGGAGTTTCTCAGAGAAAAATTGCACAAAGAGTTTGAAGTTATCATCATCTACAGTGCACAATATCATCCAAAGATTCAGAGAATCTGGAACAATCTCTGTGCGTAAGGGTCAAGGCCGGAAAACCATATTGGATGCCCATGATCTTCGGGGCCCTTAGACGGCACTGCATCACATACAGGAATGTTACTGTAATGGAAATCACAACATGGGCTCAGGAATACTTCCAGGAAACATTGTCGGTGAACACAATACACCGTACCATTCGCCGTTGCCAGCTAAAACTCTATAGGTCAAAAAAAGAAGCCATATTTAAACATGATCCAAAAGCAGGCGTTTTCTCTGGGCCAAGGCTAATTTAAAATGGACTGTGGCAAAGTGGAAAACTGTTCTGTGGTCAGACAAATCAAAATTTGAAGTTCTTTTTGGAAAACTGGGATGCAATGTCATCCGGACTAAAGTGGATAAGGACAACCTAAGTTGTTATCAGAGCTCAGTTCAGAAGCCTGACAGACATCAGACATCTTATTGTTATAGTGAAAAATATAGAAATAATATTCAGCTATTGTAAGAATTCTGTTCTTCAAAGGTAAAAAAATATATATATATTTTGCCAGTTTTAATCTACAATCTCATGTCTTACAATGAATAACCAATAATGTCTACATATTTTTATTCTCTTATGTTTATTATGAAAATTCATATGTTGCAAAAAAAATGTTTAATTACTAATGTACTGTCATAAAAATGCATGATTGATGTTTCTGATACATTTGTGTAATGATTTCAAATATCTATATCTATATAACATTTAAAATATAATAAATAATTATATATTATATTATAAATCATCTCATTTTACATTGTACATCATTCTATATTTTTAAAACTGTATTGTGCTTGCTTATGTTTATAGTCATATGTTTTCTTTGTATATCATTGTTTGATCTATAGCTCAGAGAGTTTACACTTCACCTCTTGAAGCAGCAAAATGGTGGCGCTATGTCCTCCACCAACAGAAGCACAGAGAACCATGTTCACCAGCTAAATCTTATCAGAACTTCTGAACTCTTCTCTCTTTCACTGTTACTAAGCAGAGCAACTGTCTCATGAAAATTCATTAAAGTTTTGTATGAGTTGATGAGATAAAACTGGATAAATTCAAATGTAAACTTATTCATGATTAATAGAAAGCAAAAAACAAAAACAAACAAAAAAAACTATAAAAGATTTCAATAAAAATGTATTAATCTTAAATTTCATACAATTTTAGCACCTCGTTCAACCTATTATGAGCTGTCTTAAGAGTTTGTTTTATGTGACAAATGTGTTTGTTAATGTTGTAATTATCTTACAATTTACTCTCATATTTAACTTGATTAATGAAGTGAAGATGATGGTGGAGTGTTAGGTGTTGGGAAACCATCTGTACAATGTGGTCAAGAGCAAACTTGACTTCCTCTGCTGTTTGCTTCAGATCTGCAGTAGATTCGTCTTAAGTTGTGTGGAGGAACCACACAGTTTCATCAAGCAAGAACATGAAGATCATTCAGCTTCAGCTCTGTGAGTTTATACTGTACATGAATACATTTAATTATTCTTTGACATAAATTGTTTTGTTAAAGGTTCATATTGGTTTTAAGTTGCTAATCTTATTTATGATGCTTTTTTTTATTATTATTATTTTATAGATGTATTAATCTTTTGTCAGTATGCAGTATCAGATCTATTAACTGATCTGGGATCAAATGTGATCATAAACTGTGATCTTGATGAAAATGAAGTTTATTGGATTTTATTGAAAACAGCAGATCCTCCAACAGTCATTCTACGATCATTCTCAACACCAACAAAGTCACCTTTTTACCATAATAAAACATTCAGAAAGAAATATTCAGTGCAGTTTAAACATGGTCTGGTTATTAATAATGTGACTGCTGATGAATTAGGAGTTTATTACTGTATGAACACAGAAACACCTCCAAAACTCAGCAACAGCACCAGAATATACTTCAACGATGAGTTCATTTACTAACCCATTACGATGACCAATATCAATTATTTCATTTTATTTATATGTACAATTGTAATTCACTACTTCAGTTTTTAGAACTCCTATAAAAATAATTGTTCACTTCACACAGTTAAAAAATATCAAATATATTTTCATCAACTCAAATTGTAGTTAAATTGTAGTTAATATGTAGTTAAAATGTAGTATCTCTAAAGGATTGACAGTAACAAACTTGACATTTTTATTTTAACAGAGTCAGTTCAAATAACTGAGTGTCTGAATCAGAAACAATGGCAGATTATCATCATAATATCGGCTCTGATGAATGGGCTTCTGGTCATTGTAGTAATCGGTGAGTTATCAAAATCATGCTCTTCTCCATACAGGCTGAAGTTTTTATTATTATTTTTTTTTTATTTAAGCTTTTAACTTTTAATTTGGCATTTTAGTTTACTTTTATTGTCTTCGTAATTTAAAAGGAATAATACAACCTTTAGTAAACATTGAATCTGAATTTGCTATTCTGTTTTTAGGACTAGTAAAGGTTTTTGTTGTTGGGAACAGAAGGTCTCCAGAACGAACACAACATCTTAACACTGATATACAACAGACTCAAGTTACAGAACAACATCGGGACCAATTACAGGTAAAAATTCAATATAGTTGATAATAATTCCTGCTGACCTTTTACTCCAACAGTATAAGTTTGGTTGATGAAGCATTAAATTTAGTACATGCAGAGCTGCTGTATAGTTTATATGATTTTCTCCATTGTTCTTTCAGTACGCTGAGGTGGATTTTTCCAAGCTGCGTAGAAATATTCGTTCCAGTCAAATCAACAGCACATATGCTGCTCTTCAGCTGCCAAAGTCATGAACACATGAGTATAATGAACTACTTATTTAGCTCAGTGTTTCTTGAAGTTCTGGAATAAACCTATAACCACGAACTGTTCTGCAGCTCTGATAATAAAGTAGTTTTATTCTCATTAACCAGGGGTTTTTAAACGGCAAGAAAAGCGTGGCAAAGTTCAGAGAAAAAGTAAAATTAAAATAAAAAATACTTAAAATTGACTAAATTTAAAATACCTTTATATTCGCTGTACAAATAATATGCATAATAAAAGTAAACAGCATCAGCTAAATGAAATGTTATCTGCCTGGGTTTTTAAAATGGATTTTGCGTTCTGTCTGTATTGTAAATGTACTCTTTCTTTAAAACTGATGGTCAGGAAAATAATATTGATATGACTGCTTTTAATACAAAACAATCGTTTTTAATAAATTAATACTGTAGTATAAAAAGGGTCTGTCTTTTATGATAACATCCTCATGCTGAAAAGAATTCCACCCTTCATTTAAATTTCATGTGTTAATCTTACTAGTGAAGATCTGATGCAGTATGCTGCTTGTATTTGGGTTCGGCCTGTTGTCTCGTAAAAGTTTCTGCTTTATATTCAATAAATAAATACAATTTGTTTGTATGTGTTTTTTTTTGTGCATGTTTGTGTTTGTCAGAGATGTATGAATAATTAAGAGCATCTTGTTCAGCCTCATATTACATAATATCATTATTGATGAATTAGGATTTTATGATTGTATGAACACAGATACACATTAAGCATGTAAATAAATTATATATATTTATATACACACACACACACACACAAACACACACGTGCCATGATGCATTAAACAGCTGGCTTCATTTTAACTGAGGTACTAAACCAAAACCGTAAACCTGTTCTGGTGCATTTGGCACTTGACAGACAATGACAAACAGGGTCGCTCACCTTTGTCTAGACTGGAGGTTTAACCATGAACCGAGTGCAGTGTTTTTTCAATACCTTTTTACATTTATGTATCTCAGTTCTCACAGCTGTCCTAACCTCAAATGGAAACAACATCATTGCATTATGTCTGCTCTGTTTGTTTACTAGACTTACACATTCAGTCTAAATTGAATGCTTGCCGAATGTGTTAATGCATGTAAAGCTCCTACACTTTATACTCAAACGTAAATCTGAAGATCTGAACTAACACCCGTTAACGACTGAAAGGTTCTATTAAGACAAATTTCCAAAGGTGGAACACAAACATTTTTTTTTTTAATTATATTCAATTAAAAACAGTCGATTCAGACTTAGAAATTCTACTTTCTGATGCAGTGGTTTCCTGTTGGGAAATATTCAATTTGATTTTTGATTATAGTGTTTGTATAATTACAGTACATGTTTATTAGTCATTTTGTGTTTTTAGTTTTTGAACAAATAATATATATATATATATATATATATATATATATATAACCCCACATGGCAGCCAACAAAATCCTGGTTCACTTCACAAAGTTAGTTTATTCACGGCAAAATGTTTTCAAAGCATAAATATAATGATATTTAAAAGTTTCATATTATGCGTAATTAATAGTCTGAAGTGTCTGAGGGTCCACTGACTTTTCTGTAAGCTTCTTCATCCGTTGTTGTCTGTAGAAGAGACTGTTCTCACAGTTCAATGGCTATTTGTTTAAAGTTGCTCTTTGAATATTGAGCACATCTGTCTGCTGCTGTAAACTGTAACATTAACACAGGAGAAGCTGGTGAGTTCACCACCTCGTCAACCTAAAAGTCAAGAGTATGTTTTTTGGACTCCCTGTGGCTTGAAATCACATGAAAATGTAAAAGAATACACACTTATTAAGACATAAAAGAAAATGCAACTTATGACTGAACCAATCAAATTGTTTCAAATCTGGTGTGAGAAACTCACAGTTTTAAAGCTGTATGATCTTCCTTCTGTAACCCAGATTTATTTCCTCTAAGCTGTCACCCAGCAAACATCTCTTTCTGACTGGAAACACCACCGAGCTGTAAATGACACCTTAACCACACATAATCACTAACTCACACTCACAGCAGTTCTTTTATTGGATTAGATGAACACTGGATATGTTAAAATTATGGTTTATGGTTCATTATGGTTTATGGATAAATTAAATTATTAGATGAACAATTAAATCTCTAATTTGTATTAGATTTTATGATATCTTTTGTAGCTTCTGTAATGACAGTTAACATGATATTTTGATTTCATCTGGTAGTCTTTTAGACTTCTAGACTCCAGAGTTCCTCTACTGCCCTCTGCAGGTCATTCATGATAGTTCATAGTGCCATTGCATATTATATAAATGTGTTTTATGTGCTTTAACTTACCTGCAGAGCAGATATATAAACATGGTGCATTTTTATTTTACATGTGAGGTTTGAAGTGAAGTCTTGTTGTGGATTGTTATTTTTTTATTTTTTATTATTATTATTATATTTTTTTTTTTACCATATTGTTATTAACATTATATATTAATGGGGCGGCTGTGGCCTAATGGTTAGAGAGTTGAATTGTAACCCGAAGGATGCATGTTCAAGTCTCGGTGATGGCAGGAGTTGTAGGTGGGGGAGGGAGTTAATGAACAGCGCTGTCTTCCACTCTCAATACCCATGGCTGAAATTAAGCTGCATTGTAAATTATCACCTTTTAACGAGACAGCTGTCAGTAAGACACCATGTTATGAATACAACACATAATGACCGAAGCACTGATTGCACATGGATACCTGGTTTTACGTGCATACCCTGTGGACTGAATACTTTAGTTTAAATTAGAGCAGGATTGTTAAGCATTAGGGACCCCCAGGAGACCTTTTGAAGATAGAGTAGGCTGCCGTCTGCAAGGTGAGTTGATTGAAAGCAAGGGGCACCCTAAATTGTAACCACAAGTTTTTTTTTTGTTGTCTTTTTTTTTAGTTTTCAACAATAGAATAACTTAAAGGTACAGGTTGTAGGACCTGCCACTAGAGGGTGCGCTACCAAAATAATAACAATCTGAATTTTCTCATGATATACAAGTAGTTGAAGACATTAGAGATATTGTTAGGAATCAGCTGGACAAAATATATAACACTAGCCTAGTGGTTTTTGGATATTTTACTGCAAATATCTTACAAATTGTACCTTTAAGACCTATATACTTTAAGTCAGTGGTTCTCAACCTGCGGCCCATCATGAATTCAATTGCAGCCCAGCATATGCTGAATTAAAAAAAAAAAAAAAAAAAAACCTTCAGTTTTACAATTAATTTTATTTTTTACATTAAGAAATCAAGGCTACTAATGAAATATTAGCTATATCCTAATGTTTTTATGTGAAATTATTTTGTTTTTCATATATTATTGTCAGACATGAGCAGACCTACTCACATAACGTTACGCATTAAAGAACACATACAAGCGCGCACTTTGGGAGAATTCAATTCAAGTAGTCATCTACAGCCATTAATTAAGGTAAAATTGAGCATCAGAATGGACAAATTAGTTTTTAAAGGTGCCATCTGTCATATCTGGCAAAAAAATCCAGTCATACTCCACATTCCATACCAGATGGGGGCAGTATGCCTCAATAAAGTGAATTGGTCTACTCTAGAGTAACAAACGAGAAACGGCATAGTCTCTATGCTCCGCCCCTACCCTCACAACAACCCTAGAGTATAGCTGAATCCTGTAAGACAGCGGTTCTCAATTGCAGTCCTCGCGGCCCCCTGCTCTGCACATTTTGAACGTTTCTCTTAGCGCTTCAGACATTTGTTCTATTCGAACATAAGTGCCCTGCGAAGTGGACATCACAGGATATTCAGCCATGATTCCAGTTCGAAGCGAACGTAGCTATATGTTCCAATCAAAGTGAAACATGACTTGAAACATGACATCTTCAAGCTACTCCCCTTCACCTTTACCAGTGAATATGTTCATATTCGTTTTGTTCATATTACACTGAGTTGTATATACACATTATTTGAATTAAATTAATTTGACAGACAGCATTCTGTCAACATCAGACAGCTGATGTTGACCAAGCTAGCGCCAACCAACGTAACCAGAGCTGCCAACTCTCAAGCATTCACCGTGAGACACACGCAATTGACTCTTTTCACACGCTTTCACGCCACACATCGATTTTCTCACGTACAGAAAAACCACGAAGCAAAGAGGACACGGAGACCAACAGACTAGACAGAGCAGGTTAGTTATGATATAAAAAAATTGGTAAGTTATAGCTAGCTAATTATCACACGCAGCTACGGTTAGCCAGCGCTAACATTAGCACGTTTATAGAACAGCCTTCGATACATTTCTATGTTATAACATCCCAAAAAAAATACACAAACATATAAAACAAACTTCTAGCGAAATACTAACAGCATCTAACTTACCAATCCAAAAGAAATGTTGCAAGTTCGGTGTCGAACCTCATTTCTTTCAGGTCCATCAGTTGTCTCCAGCGATTTAAAGCAGTGCCGATGTTTACTCTGGTTCGGCTCCTTTTCTTATCGGATTTGATTTGCGCGGCGCGGTTGTTTCCCTGTAGCGGGTGGTGGTCTCTTGCCAAGGGCTTAAGTCATCCTTCCGCTCTCTTCCCTGAACTGAAATAAAGTAGTGGGCTGTACTTTCCACACGATTGACATCAGGTTCAGGTACGCCCACAAGCCGTGCGAGTTATTCGTGTATTGCAGGTTGGCTGGTGGTTATGTTGCCTGCATACCGCCTCCCATGGCCGAAACTGGTATTACGACACCTGTCGGGCCGGGGCTAGTAATGCTAATGCTAATTAAGGTTGATATCTCTGCAGGACTATAACTTGACATTTTTTTAATGACATCATCGCCCTTATTTCTCATACTTTTGATGCGTGTAGGTCATTTTTTTTATATTTTTACCTCAATTTTTGCACATGGCACCTTTAAGGGAGAAAAAAATAAATGTGAAAAATGCCAGCGAATGAACACGTACAAACAAGAATACTCGCAGTATCAGTAGTGAAGGAGAAGTGCTGGATTTTCGGTTTGCCCCGCAACTCACTTGAAGAAGTTCAGGCAAATAGAAACACCATATACTACGTAGCAATCCTTAATTGAAGAAATGTGGGAAAACATCTCTGGAGAGAACCTCATATTATTAAATTTGAAAGTGCTTTCCATATTTCAACATAGGCTACATTTGTGAACGCACATTTTCTGCAATGTTGCACGTCAAGTCATGCTTGCGAGTGTGGGTAGAGGCTCTGAGAAGACGAACGCGTGCCTCCCATTTTAAATGACCGCGCGTGGTCAGTAGGCTTCAACAGCACAACTGCACATGTGCAGGCAGTGTGAAGAAGATCATTGCTACTCGAACCTGTGCAATCCGTCAATAAAAGAATATAAAGACAGTCAGATGTGCAATAATTTTGGGCAATTGTTTGTTAATATGTTCGTTGCAGAGCGGACCATCAGCGTAGCTTTGGAAAGTATAAATGGAAGAAGTCCACGTCCACGCTGGCCTTGTACGCATCCGGATTGCTCATGCGGAAAGTATAACACAGGCTTTACAATCGCAACTTCATTGTGCTGTTACTCCTTTCGACCTGAATCTCACAAAATTGGCCAGCTCCCAACAGCATCAGGTGTTTTATTTATGGGGAGTAAAATTATTTATTTATTTCAATGAATGTTAAGTCAAGTCAAGTCACCTTTATTTATATAGCGCTTTAAACAAAATACATCGTGGCAAAGCAACTGAACAACATTCATTAGGAAAACAGTGTGTCAATAATGCAAAATGACAGTTAAAGGCAGTTCATCATTGAATTCAGTGATGTCATCTGTGTTCAGTTTAAATAGTGTCTGTGCATTTATTTGCAATCAAGTCAATGATATTGCTGTAGATGAAGTGACCCCAACTAAGCAAGCCAGAGGCAACGGTGGCAAGGAACCGAAACTCCATCGGTGACAGAATGGAGAAAAAAACCTTGGGAGAAACCAGGCTCAGTTGGGGGGCCAGTTCTCCTCTGACCAGACGAAACCAGCAGTTAAATTCCAGTCTGCAGCAAAGTCAGATTGTGCAGAAGAATCATCTGTTTCCTGTGGTCTTGTCCTGGTGCTCCTCTGAGACAAGGTCTTTACAGGGGATCTGTATCTGGGGCTCTAGTTGTCCTGGTCTCCGCTGTCTTTCAGGGATGTAGAGGTCCTTTCTAGGTGCTGATTCACCATCTGGTCTGGATACGTACGGGATCCGGGTGACTGCAGTGACCCTCTGATCTGGATACAGACTGGATCTGGTGGCTACGGTGACCTCGGAATAAGAGAGAAACAGACTAATATTAGTGTAAATGACATTCTTCTAATGATGTAGCAAGTACATAGGGTGTTATGGGAAGTGTTCCCGGTTTACCTAATTAATGCAGCCTAAAAATCCTTTAACGGATTTGGATATTAAAAGCATATTAGTATGTTACGTGTAAGCCAGGTTAAAGAGATGGGTGTTTAATCTAGATTTAAACTGCAAGAGTGTGTCTGCCTCCCGAACAATGTTAGGTAGGTTATTCCAGAGTTTAGGTGCCAAATAGGAAATGGATCTGTCGCCCGCAGTTGATTTTGATATTCTAGGTATTATCAAATTGCCTGAATTTTGAGAACGTAGCGGACGTAGAGGATTATAATGTAAAAGGAGCTCATTCAAATACTGAGGTGCTAAACCATCAGGGCTTATAAGTAAGAAGCAATATTTTAAAATCTATACGATGTTTGATAGGGAGCCAGTGCAGTGTTGACAGGACCGGGCTAATATGGTCATACTTCCTGGTTCTAGTAAGAACTCTTGCTGCTGCATTTTGGACTAGCTGTAGTTTGTTTACTAAGCGTGCAGAACAACCACCCAATAAAGCATTACAATAATCTAACCTTGAGGTCATAAATGCATGGATTATCATTTCTGCATTTGACATTGAGAGCATAGCCGTAATTTAGATATATTTTTGAGATGCAAAAATGCAGTTTTACAAATGCTAGAAACGTGGCTTTCTAAGGAAAGATTGCAATCAAATAGCACACCTAACTGATGACGAACCTCAGTTTTTTTTATTTTTATGTCATAGATTAGATATAATATTTAGGCTATAATATTATAAATCAGGTTGGTTTGTATTGGTGACGTAATATCTAAATTATATGCGTGCGGCCTGCGAGACTTGTACATAGACCATAGTGCGGCCCGCTGGAAAAAAAGGTTAAGAACCACTGTTTTAAGTGAAATAAAACGTGTGATGTCATTTTGAACAAAAGTAGGCGTATAGATCAACATAATAATTATAAATGTGTTTCCATTAATTAAGGAATTATATATATATATATATATATATATATATATATATATATATATATATATAATGAGCATGTAAAAGAGCATGTATATATAGAGCATGTAAAACAAACAGGGCTCATCTAATATGTTTCTGTTGATGGATGCGCATTCTGGAATCCCTGAATTGTGCATGTGCTCACCTGAAGCGCGCAAACGCTCTCTCTGAAGTATTGTGTTTAAATGGACAAATTCACACTAAAATTATGAAAAAAATGCCCATTTTGGTAAGTATCCTACAGTAGACATAGCCGGCTGAACATAGGCCTGCTGGATCAGTGCATTCTCTTAAAGTAACAGTCTTTATATTACAGTTTTTTTACAGACACTAGGACACATTTCTCAATACTTAGGTCACTTTTGCAAAACTCTTGAATTCTCGAAACTCTTGCAAAACTCTTGAATTCTCGAAACTCTTGCAAGAACTCACAGTTCTCCTAACCAGCTTTCAGCTTGGCAAAGCAGTTCATTTCACATTCAAAATGCTCTACAACTACCAAAACACTCTCTTCAGGGCTTAAATCAACTCATTCTTCCAGAACACTAGCAAAAGGTAGACAGCCGACAAACACACTTTGTCACCCAAAAAACAATGACCTAAAAAACACTAACAACATGTAGCATTATACAATGTTTTCTTGTGTAAAACAAGGACACATCTCGGTTTATAATTCACTGCAATATATGTTACTGGAAAAATGAATCAGACATGATGCAGAATTCGTCAGTATTTTATGTTGTTTATTTATTTTAATTGTTTTGCACGGAGTTATTCCAAAATAGAAGACTTTGTATCCACACCATCAACTGATACAATAGTAATGCTAATCTACTAATTGTCCAATTGTTATTATAGCATTTAATTTTAAGATTTAAAATATATTTCATTAAAATATTACTGTAGAAATGTAGCAAATTGCTGTTTTATTCAATTTTGTATTATGTTATTATTTATAGCATAAGATGAACAGTTTTGAAAACAGTAAGCATGTGCAAATTTGCCTGTACGTACAAAGAGTTTTTACAGTTGTTGTGTCTGAGTTGTTACGTCTGGGTGCGGAAAGAAAGGCAGAGAATCCAATAGCGAGTTAATGACAGAGATTTATTGTACTCAGGCACTCGTGAACTTCGTCTTCCCACCTGGAGCAGAGTCTCGAGGGCTCTGCTCCATGTGTGACGACACCTCTGGACAAAAGGCGTGAGTGGAGGGGACTGCGCCCTCGGATTCCAGACTGGGAAAAATTGGTGGCTAGTAATCTAGACTACACTTAAACGGAGATAGGCCCGTAGCCAACACTGGCAACAAGTTATGTGCGTACTCATCCCAATAAATTTGCTGACTCCAGGAGGAAGGCTTCTTAGAGACTAAACATCGCAACACTCTCTCAAGATCCTGGTTGGCCCGCTCGGTTTGGCCATTGCTCTGGGGATGGAAACCCGAGGAAAGACTAACCGTAGCCCCCAGTAATTTACAAAATTCTTGCCAAAATTTGGATACAAATTGGGGCCCCCTGTCGGAGACCACATCCATCGGAAGGCCATGTAAATAAAAGACGTGATCTACGACAGCCACCGCAGTCTCCTTGACAGAAGGTAAATGAACTGATCTACCATGTCTCTCAACACGTCATTGACTAGTGCTTGGAAGACAGCAGTTGAGTTGGACAGCCTGAAAGGCATGACCAAATATTCAAGATGGCCCCGGGGGGTATTAAATGCTGTCTTCCATTCATCCCCCTTCCTTATGCGGACCAAATGATAAGCATTACGCAAGTCCAGTTTTGTGCATATTGATGCTCCCTGCAGCCTCTCGAAGGCTGAAGACATCAACGGCAAAGGATAGGTATTCTTCACCGTGATGTTGTTCAGCCCTCGGTAATCATGCAAGGTCGCAGAGATCCATCTTTCTTAACCACAAAAAAGAACCCCGTCCCCGCTGGAGAAGAGGAAGGGGGGATGAACTCGGAAGCCAGCGAATCAGAAATATATATCTCCATGGCCTCCCTCTCGGGAGTGGAAAGTGAGTATAACTTGCCCTTAGGCGGAGACGTACCTGGCATAAGGTCTATAGGACAGTCATAGGGACGATGGGGAGGAAGAGAAGCAACCCAGGCCTTACTGAACACTTCCTTCAGATCGAGGTACTCCTTGGGCACGTTAGACAAATCCACTGTCTCCTCCTGAAACACAGAACTAGACACAGATGAATGAGCAGACACAAGACAAAAGGCATGGCACTGATTACTTCAGGTGGAAACGGAGCCTTGGCCCCAGTCCACCCTGGGGTTGTGTTTGATGAGCCAGGGGTGCCCAAGAACAATGGGGCTGAGGGGAGTGTCAGTGAGGAGGAATTCCAGAGTTTCTGTGTGGTTACCCGCTACCGTCAACGTGATGGTATCCGTGGGGTGCGTGATGGTGGGTAATGTCTGACCATTGAGAGCATGAACTGCAATGGGTTTGTGGAGTGACGTGATGGGGATGCGGAGGTGATGGGCCATGGAGAGGTCTATAAAATTGCCATCCGCTCCGGAATCCACCAGGGCTTGGCAGTTGTGTGACCCGGTTTCCCATTGCAATCTTCCCGGAAGGAGAGTCACGGACGAGGATTTCCCCAATGCTGCTCCACCCGACAGTAGCCTCTTCCCAACTGCCGGGCTTGGTCTTTTAGCAGACAGCGATTGAGTTAATGCCCTGCCACACCGCAGTAAAGACATAGTCCCTCAGATCGTCGATGCTCCCACACCTCCCGGGAAAGCCGAGCTCTACCCACCTGCATGGGTTCAGGATCGCTGGATGAGCTGACCGTGTTTTCAGCGAGGGAACCCAAATGCTCGAGTTGTCTTCTGGCTTGGGAGCGCTGCTCTACTTGAGAGTGCTGTTCCAACCTCGAGTCGACCCTTAATGCTAACTCAATCAATCCGTTCAAGCTTTTGGGAAGATCCAAGGCATATATTTCACGTTGGACACAGTCAGCCCATGCGGGAATCTGTCTCACTGAGCCTTCCTTTTTTTTAGTGGCACTTGGCCGCCAGGGTGCGGAATTGTATCATGTAGTCAGAAACTGAAAGCTTGCCTTGGTGAAGATCAGAGTGTCTGTGGGCCGCCTCACAGCATGACACCACATGATCGAACACCAGTCTCATTTCCTCCTGGAGTGCCTGGAACGAGGAACAACAAGGATCGTTATTCTCCCTCACCGTTCCCCAAAGAGCCGCACGCCCAGACAGCAGGTTTAACACCAATGCCACTCTGGATCCCTCAGTGGAAAAGGTTACAGATTGGATACAAATTGGGGCCCCCTGTTGGAGACCACATCCATCGGAAGGCCATGTAAATAAAAGACGTGATCTACGACAGCCACCGCAGTCTCCTTGACAGAAGGTAATTTGGGCAAGGGAATGAAATGAAACTCCCTGATGTTGCGAGCCATACTAGGCCACCAGACCCATTGCTTAACCAAAAACTTGGTTTTATTAAGTCCTGGATGACAAGCTACATTGGAACCACGGCCCCATCTAATAATGTTGGACCGAACTCCCTCAGGCACAAATAATCAACCCGGTGGACCGACGGGTGGAGGCGTTACCCCTTCTAAGGCTGTCATGACCTTCGATTCGATCTCTTCGGCTACACCAGACCACCTTAACGTCATCCTGGGGGAGGTTAACGCTGTCAGAGGCGCAGCTAGTTGGCTGAAATCACGAATGAAATGTCTGTAAAAATTGGCGAACCCCAGAAACCTCTGCAGGGCCTTGCGGGAATCTGGGCTTGGCCAATCCACCACAGCATTAACCTTGTCGGTGTCCATGCGCACTCCCTCGGACGACACAATGTACCCCAAAAATCGAACGTACTGTGCGTGAAAAACGCCTTGACAAAAAGCCCATTTGCTCGCAGCCTCTGGAACACTAGTCTGACTTGCTGAACATGTTCCTGGAGAGAATAAAATATCAGTATGTCATCCAGGTAGACATAAATGAACTGATCTACCATGTCTCTCAACACGTCATTGACTAGTGCTTGGAAGACAGCAGTTGAGTTGGATTGTATCATGTAGTCAGAAACTGAAAGCTTGCCTTGGTGAAGATCAGAGTGTCTGTGGGCCGCCTCACAGCATGACACCACATGATCGAACACCAGTCTCATTTCCTCCTGGAGTGCCTGGAACGAGGAACAACAAGGATCGTTATTCTCCCTCACCGTTCCCCAAAGAGCCGCACGCCCAGACAGCAGGTTTAACACCAATGCCACTCTGGATCCCTCAGTGGAAAAGGTTACAGATTGGATACAAATTGGGGCCCCCTGTCGGAGACCACATCCATCGGAAGGCCATGTAAATAAAAGACGTGATCTACGACAGCCACCGCAGTCTCCTTGACAGAAGGTAATTTGGGCAAGGGAATGAAATGAAACTCCCTGATGTTGCGAGCCATACTAGGCCACCAGACCCATTGCTTAACCAAAAACTTGGTTTTATTAAGTCCTGGATGACAAGCTACATTGGAACCACGGCCCCATCTAATAATGTTGGACCGAACTCCCTCAGGCACAAATAATCAACCCGGTGGACCGACGGGTGGAGGCGTTACCCCTTCTAAGGCTGTCATGACCTTCAATTCGATCTCTTCGGCTACACCAGACCACCTTAACGTCATCCTGGGGGAGGTTAACGCTGTCAGAGGCGCAGCTAGTTGGCTGAAATCACGAATGAAATGTCTGTAAAAATTGGCGAACCCCAGAAACCTCTGCAGGGCCTTGCGGGAATCTGGGCTTGGCCAATCCACCACAGGCTTAACCTTGTCGGTGTCCATGCGCACTCCCTCGGACGACACAATGTACCCCAAAAATCGAACGTACTGTGCGTGAAAAACGCCTTGACAAAAAGCCCATTTGCTCGCAGCCTCTGGAGCACTAGTCTGACTTGCTGAACATGTTCCTGGAGAGAAGAAAATATCAGTATGTCATCCAGGTAGACATAAATGAACTGATCTACCATGTCTCTCAACACGTCATTGACTAGTGCTTGGAAGACAGCAGTTGAGTTGGATTGTATCATGTAGTCAGAAACTGAAAGCTTGCCTTGGTGAAGATCAGAGTGTCTGTGGGCCGCCTCACAGCATGACACCACATGATCGAACACCAGTCTCATTTCCTCCTGGAGTGCCTGGAACGAGGAACAACAAGGATCGTTATTCTCCCTCACCGCCGTTCCCCAAAGAGCCGCACGCCCAGACAGCAGGTTTAACACCAATGCCACTCTGGATCTCTCAGTGGAAAAGGTTAAAGGGAAAAGTAATGAGCATCTAGTCAGAAAAGCTTGACACAGCTCTGGCTCACCCACGTATCTCTCTGCCATGATGCTGGTGATGTTACAGTTTTTTTTACAGACGCTAGGACACATTTCCCAATACTTAGGTCACTTTTGCAAAACTCTTCACACAGTGAGCACAACAGAAGTCTATGTGGGCTAAACTGAGGATCAATTATCATTGCTTTGGCACAAAATGCATTTAATGACTACATATCTCAAATTTCATGAATTCTTTTCTCACTAAGACACAACAACTGCCAAAACTCTTTGTACGTACAGGCCAATTTGCACATGCTTACATACTTTTTTCAAAACTGTTAAACTTATGTTCAAAACAATAACATAATACAGAACTGAATAAGACAGCAATTTGCTACATTTCTACAGTAATATTTTAATGAAATATATTTTAAATCTTAAGATTAAATGCTATAAAACAATTGGACAATTGGACCAGCCACAGCTGATTCTCATTGTAGATGAACATCTACACAGGTGTTACTCTTTCAATTTCATTACAAAAGGAGACAACTGCTGAATAGTTTTGTATTGTGATGTAAACATGGACCCAGCCAGAAATAGAGAAGTGGCTGAAAGAGGAAGAAGAGTGGCTGGGAGGGGGCAAGGAATACCTATGCGTGGTGGAAGAAGAATAAGAGGAAGATCAAGAGCTGTAGTCTCAGATGAGATCAGAGCTACTGTAATTGATCATGTAGTAAATCATGGTATCTCAATGAGAGAGGCTGGTCAGAGAGTGCAGCCAAATCTGCAACACTCTACAGTGGCATCTATTGTTCGAGTTTTCCGGCAAACCAACAGGTAACTTGTATTCTGCAAGGGCATTTGACGGAGTTGCACATTACAGAAGTAAATACTGTAAACTTGTGTGTAGTTGTTTTTGCATTTCTGCTTAGGACTCAATGGTTACCTCACACAGGTGGGAGAGGAAGGATGCTCACTGATGTGCAGGAAACTGCCATTGTTGATATGGTCATCCGAAACAATGGGATAAAACTCACTGAGATTCGAGACAGAGTCTTGGCAGACAACGTTACTTTTGCAAATATTCACAGTGTACTGTAAGCATAACAACAATTTCTAGAGTCCTGAAAAAACATCAGGTCAGGATGAAACAGTTGTACACTGTGCCTTTTGAGAGGAACTCTGAACATGTCAAGCAACTCAGGAACCAATATGTCCAGGTAAGATCACAATACAGTAAAATACAGAACTGTTTTTGAACCAAACACACCCAAAGACAATTTTTTACAAATTTACTACCGTAACAGCTTATGTTGCCTTGTGGATTTATTTTAAAGAGAGTCATGGAGATTGAAGGCAGGCAAACACCCCACATTTTCATCTTTGTGGATGAGGCGGGTTTCAACTTGGCCAAAACACGGCGACGAGGGAGGAATGTGATGGGGAAGAGAGCCACAGTGATTGTCCCGGGCCAGAGGGGTGCCAACATCACAATGTGCCCAGCAATATCCACTGATGGAGTGCTGTTACACAGACCACTAATTGGTCCATACAACACTGAACGTCTCCTTGCGTTCCTGCATGATCTCTATGGAAGGGTTGTGCTAGATGAGGAAAGGGATGCAGAAAGAAGGAATCAGCCAACATTTATAATTGTATGGGACAATGTGGCATTTCACAACTCCCGTGCAGTCACCGAGTGGTTTGTGGCCCATCCCAGAATGGAGTCACTTTTCCTCCCACCTTACTCTCCATTCCTCAACCCCATAGAGGAATTCTTTTCCTCATGGAGGTGGAAGGTTTAGGAGCACCATCCACATGATCAAATGTCACTCCTGGATGCAATGAATGCTGGATGCCTGGACATATCAGCAGAAGATTGCCAGGGATGGATCAGGCATGCCAGAAGATTCTTTCCTAGGTGTATTGCCCTAGATGACATAAGATGTGATGTGGATGAGAACCTGTGGCCAAATGGAGAAGACAGAGTAGATTAGCATTACTATTGTATCTGTATCAGTGGATGGTGTGTATACAAATTCTTGTATTTTGGAATTACTCAGTGCAAAAAAAAATTAAAATAAATAAACGACATAAAATATGGACGAATTCTGCATCATGTCTGATTCATTCCAGTAACATATATTGCAGTGAATTATAAACAGAGAGGTGTCCTTGTTTTACAAAAGAAAACATTGTATAATGCTACATGTTGTTGGTGTTTTTAGGTCATTGTTTTGTGGTTGACAAAGTGTTTGTTGGCTGTCAACCTTTGCTAGTGTTCTGGAAGAATGAGTTGATTTGAGACCTGAATAAAGTGTTATGGTAGTTATAGTGCATTTTGAATGTGAAATGAACTGCTTTTCCAAGCTGAAAGTTGGTTAGGAGAACTGTGTGAAGTTTTGCAAAAGTGACCGAAGTATTGAAAAATGTGTCCTAGCATCTGTAAAAAACTAATGGGGTTGGGGGAAACAGGCGGTGGGGTGGGTGCAGTGGGCAATCATAGCGGTTGAATCTGGGTAGTGAGCTCGGACACCTGCATCACCAGAGCTTGTACTGCCTGATCAGTGGCGGAGACCTGTTCCTACTGATGGTCCATATGTTGATTGCTGGTCGTGAGGTATTCCTGAAGCTCTGCCATTCTCGCTGGACCCATCAGTGGTCAGTTCATTCTGTTACATCTGGGTGTGGAAAGAAAGGCAGAGAATCCAATAGCGGGTTAATGACAGATTTATTATACTCAGGCACTCGTGAAATTTAAATGTCAGTGTCGCTGGATGAATCAAAGACGAGTGAAGACGGGCTCTGAGGCAGGCAGGCAGGCAGGAAAGCAGGCTCAGGATACCACCGCCCAGGATCGTGACGCATGGAAGCAATGGGCGAACCGGACCAGCAGGATCCAGGAATACGAAACGGAGAGAGTAGGCCAGGAAGCACATGAACATCCAGAACCCCAAACACACTGCAATGAACTGACAACACGGCTGGGTTAGAGACAGGTAAATATAGCCCCGGTGATGAGTGCAGCAGGTGGCGGTGATCAGAGTGAAAGGTAATCAGTAACCACGCCTCCAACACAACCGCATGCACAGAAAAGGTGAGACAGTGAATTCGTGAACCGTGACATGAGTGAGAAAAGAATTCATGAAATTTGAGAGATCTAGTCGTTGAATGCATTTTGTGCCAAAGCAATGATAATTGATCCTCAGTTTAGCCCAGATAAGACTTCTGTTGTGCTCACTGTGTGAAGAGTTTTGCAAAAGTGACCTAAGTATTGAGAAATGTGTCCTAGCGTCTGTAAAAACTGTAATCGAACAGCAACAACAAAGAAATCACGCACTGCTCTTGATTAAAAAGCTTTTAGAACTTTAATAAAAAACTATCTTTAATTTATACAGTGCAAAATGCAATGCAGTTTTACATTTGATTACTTTATTCAATTTCTGTAATTAAAAACTTTTGCAAGACCTGCCTAAAAAAAAATAATATTGTGGCTGTGTGTCATGTATGATGCATTGCCCTGGAAATAATAAAGTTATACCACCTAAAATAATGGTCACCCCTAAATAACATTTTAACTTTTTGCATATTGCTAACCTCGAACTTCATTACTGTCGTTTTTGTTTTTTCATAGAAACACATAAACACCAATAAAATCTCAAGCACCAAAGGTAGACCAAATACCATATTAAAGCTCACTTTAATTTGAAAAAATAAAATAAAATAATGACATGACATGATAACATGATTTCAACAGTATTTTAGTTCCAATAAAACGCTTCATTGGCTGGTGTTCCATAGACATTTAATTGCTATACTTTCAAATTATATATATGCCAATTTAACTTTAAAACTGGTATGAAAGTGCACATGTACTGTACGTGGGTGGAACATTGGTAAATTCACAGGCATTTTCCTAAATGACACACTTCATGTGAACTTGTGATCTTTGTGGACTTACAATGACCATTGTGTGCACATATCCATAAAGAGACCATTTTATCTTTAGAAGCAAGCTTGAGAGCTCTGCAGCATGCTGTTAACCGACAGTCAAAGCTGCATTACATCACCAAAGTGTGGATTCAGAAGGATTTAGGGTACGATTTGGGACAGGGCCACAGTATGGCCACTTCATTAGTCACTACTACACCACCTATGTACACCTGTGTATCCTTGGTCATAGCTCCTCTAGAAGCTTTCTCATTCTTTTTTTCTCATGGTGCAGTTATGGAATTGAAATGTGTTTCAGATGGAAAACTTTGATCACTTTCTGGCCCATGGGCTGAAGTACAGAGGAGCGAGCAAACGAGGAAGCATCAGTTTGTGTATTGAGAATCACCCCGTTATTCATCAGGTTTATCTCGCACTCACTGCAGTATCATGGTGACCAGGTTAGAGCCTGTGTAGAAATAATCTCATATGTTTGCCAGCCTTGGGTTGGATTGAAAATTGATTTTCCTAATCTCAAGAATCCTAATCACTCTTTTCCTGTCCCTGAAAATTTTCACATTGTGTTTCACATTGTGTTTTTCACAGTTTTCTGTGACTAAATAAACTCTGATCGTTCTCTGGAGTCCAAGCCTTGTCTATCATATTACTATTAAAGAGTGGCGTCGCTGTTGGACCAGGATGCTGTAGTAAAAAATATTGACACAAGTGAAAACATCCCACCCCTGTTTCTGCTGAGATTATATTATATTTTCATGAAGTTCAAACATTACTTTGCATGGACAGGGGTATTAAAACTTGTAGAACCAACCATATCAGACTGTAATAGACAGTAGGAGCCTGGAGCAGGAGGAGCCCAGCCAGACCCAGGCCACAGCCATAACAGTGGCCCAAGGTGGAGCCAATGGTGGGAGGAGCCATGGAGAAGGAATGGCCGCCAACTCCAGGGGGCTGACCGACAGCGGTGGAGCAGGTGGAGGAGGAGCCTGAGGTGGAGACGGAGATGGAGAGCTAATGAGCCGAGGGGACTGGCGACCAAGGCGGAGATCCAGAGATCTGCGGTGGAGCCAGAGTGACTGAGGACCAAGGTGGAGCTGGCGAGAGGAAGGAGCCCGATGGAGCTGGTGGGACGGAGCGGCTAGGTGCAGCCAGTGAAGAGGAGTCCAGAGGCGATGGTGGCTCAACGCCCAACCAAGGCGGAGCCAGAGGGAAGAGGGAGCCTGGTGGAGCTGATGGATTGATGGTTGAAGGTGGAGGCAAGGGAGCTAGGAGCTGAATTGGAGCCGCTGGGATTACAGGCCAAGGCGGAGTCTGGGGTGAAGAGGCGGAGGTGAGGGAGACTCTGACCATTTTCTAAGAGTGGGCACTGGAAAACACTCTGCTCATCCTCAGCCACGATGCAGGGGGTGGAGCTACACTCCATGCTCACACTGTCCACGGCTCTCTCCCTTATGGTGGGCACTGTAGCCAGCTCTCGCACCTGATCTGACGGGTTGAAAAAAAAAAAAAAAAAAAGTGAAAGTGTGAAAGTGGAGTGACAATCAGCCAAGTATGGTGACCCATACTCAGAATTCATGCTCTGCATTTAACCCATCCGAAATGCACACACACAGAGCAGTGAACACACACCCGGAGCAGTGGGCAGCCGTTTATGCTGCGGCGCCCCAGGGAGCAGTTGGAGGTTCGATGCCTTGCTCAAGGGCACCTAAGTCATGGTATTGAAGGTGGAGAGAGAACTGTACATGCACTCCCCCCACCCACAATTCCTGCCGGCCCGGGACTCGAACTCACAACCTTTCGATTGGGAGTCCGACTCTCTAACCATTAGGCCACGACTTCCCAGAGTTGGGCTCTGGCTCTCCATTATCAGTGGGCTCGGGCTTATGCTCCGTACTGCAGGGAAATGGTGGGCTGGGCTCTGGGTCGGGTGTGTCCACTCCACGAAGGGCAGCAAAATTCACTCAGGGACCGTCCTTGGACGACGGCGCTCTGTAAGCAGTGTTCAAACTGACGTTGTATTACACACAGAGCACATTGTCCGGGTAGTTGGTGAGGCTTGCCATGATCCAGAATAGTCTGGTATGTGCCCCGAGCGAATTCTCCCCCTGCTCCAGCAGGAGGAGGAGGTACTCAGGGCGAAGGAGGGGATCCATAAACACAACAGAGAGAAAAGGGACTGAGGATAAGTGTGGAAACAAAAGGGAGGAGAGCCACACAATTTACTGTATTTTGGTTCGGTCTTCTGTCACACTGCGCTGCCGGAATGAACACAGAGCTGAGGATAATCAAAATAGTCTTCATTAATCAAACACAGGAGTAAATCCAATCAGGAGAATAGGAGGAAGACACACGTATGGAACTGGTAGACCCAACAACACTGAATTGAAAGGACACGGCTTATGAAGGCAGGATGACTGGGACAACACAGGTGCTAGGAATGAAACAATTAACATGGAGTCCATGATCATGACACATAGCAGATATCAACCTTAAATACATTAATGTATTTGACCTGGTAAAGGTTCTAAATTTAGCACAAATATGAAATGACACATACAGAACACTAAATAGATTTAATATTGGTATAAAGAAGAAAATGCAAATAAGAATATAACAGCACAAAACATTGTCTAGTACTGAAACAGGGAAGAACACAACTAAAAGTCCATGACTGTGACAGTAAGCAACAAGAAAATATCTGAGTTTCTTTTTTCAAATAAGTAACACAAGTTACGTTATTTTCTCATTTATTCACTGACATCTTTCCTATCTCTGTGTTGAGAAATATTGGTAGTAAGTGCAGAGGAAGAGGCATTTTCTTCAGACTGAGGCTTATTCATTTCACTCTTGGTGTGAAAAGGGCCTTTGCAGTCTCCAAAAATTCAACGTTTGGGTTTTCTGTTATTAAAAAGAAATAAGCAAGCCCAGCTGAAGTGACAAAAACTAACATAAAGTAGCATAATGCATAACTTTCCATATAAAGTAACTAAGTTACACAATTAGTTTATTTTTGCGGAGTAATGCATTATTGTAATGCATTACAAATGAAGTAACTTTCCCTTAAGCTACAATATACTTCTTGTGTCAAAGGAAAACAAAGATAATGACTTTATTCAACAATTTCTGTAGGGGTAAATAAACTACAGACAATGAGAGGGAGACAACATGATACAGGTTACAAAAGTTGTTCTATTTAGGCCCTTCATTATTGAGGTCATGCATCGTTGTGTGTTGAAAAGTGTACAATGCTGTCAGACTTGACTTCCTCTTGTTCATGTGTATTTCTTTGTCGTCTTCTCCTGCATTGATTTCATCACACTTTGTGAAGGAAACCAGAATTTATACTGACGTGATCAAGAAACATCATGAAGATCATTCAGCTTCAGCTCTGTGAGTTTACATAATATTCATATTTTTACCATATATTCTTTGCAGACTTTTATAAAATGTTTTTTTTTTCATTCTTCACACAGTGGTAATAATCTGTTGTCCGTATGCAGTGTCAGATCTATTAACTGATCTGGGATCAAATGTGATCATAAACTGTGATCTTGATGGAAAAGATGTTTATTGGATTTTACTGAAAACAGCAGATCCTCGAACAGTCATTCTACAGTCCTTCTCAAGACAATGTTTTTCTACGACCAATGTCAGCTACAATATCACCTTTTTACTTCAATAAATCATTCAGAAAGAAATATTCAGTGCAGTTTAAACATGGTCTGGTTATTAATAATGTGACTGCTGATGAATTAGGAGTTTATTACTGTATGAACACATACAAACCTCCAAAACTCAGCATCAGCACCAGAATATACTTCACCGGTGAGTTCAATTACTTTTTTATTTATTTTTACTGAAGAAATTCTTAAAATCAGTCTAATTATTTTTTTTTTACATTTTTTATTTGTTATTTATAGAAAAAACATAATGCCTCTCAATGGTTCAGTCCACACAGAGATAAATAAGTTATCAATAATTAATTCAGTTTTACAAACCTGTATCATTGTCATTGTGCTCCAGTAAGAGACTGACAGTAACAGACTGAACTCTTTCTTACAGAATCAGCTCAACTAACTGAGTGTCACAATCAGACACGAGTGGAGTTCACTGATCAGAATCAAACACAATATCAGATTATTTTAATCACATCTGCTCTGATGAATGGACTTCTGCTCATTCTGCTGATCGGTGAGTTATTCTTCTGAAATTAAATTAGCACATTAAACAAACACTAGCAGTGCTGTCTGTGAAATTATCAATATGATGAAGATTTTTCATAACTTAGTCTTTTGACTATAGTTTAGCATATTTGTGTCTCCATATATTGTTACTGAAGGAGTGGATGCCGAGTTGCCATATCCTTCATACTGATATTAATTATATTATTACATGATTTCTTGTTTGACTATGAATCAAGTTATGGCAAGAGTGAAAGGTGTAACCTTATGTGCGCTTATGAGATATTAAAGAATCCTCTTCTACCCTGTATTTCTTTTCCTCAAGATTAATGTCCACATATTATGTGTGTGTATCCAACCGTAATGATAAGACACTCGCCAGTGCTAGAAAGCCTTGAATTTTGGATAAGTTCTCTGTGTATGTGTGTTAGTATCTGTCTGTACAGGGAGAAGCTCAGACAGTCCCAGGACAAACGATCAACTGCCAGTGTCCAGCGTATCAGATATACGTCTTTGGAGAGTTTATCTAGGTTTTGGAACCAATCAGAATTTTGTTGACTATGTATTGACGCAATTAGTATCCTCTGTCAGGGTATAACTGTGGTTGATTTTGAGTTGTACGGGGGCGGCCTACGAACTCCATCGAGAGTATTGAAGCTGACTTCTGCTGATGAAATTGCAAACTATTTTCTTCAAGTAAAATTATTATTATTAATTGAACTCATCTCTGACTCCTCCTCTTCATTGCCAAATATCTGGTCCTTGGGTTTTTACTGTAAATCCCCCTACATTACAGTTTATATATATATATATATATATATATATATATAATCTGAATTCTCTGTTTGTTTCTTAGCTTCTGCTGTTAGAAAAACAGACCAGATGGAAAAACATTTTTATAATTCAGATCTACAGACAAAAGTTACATATCAGCTTCAAGACCCAAAACTATTAGAAGTACAATAAGGTAAATATGTGAAACCATTTAAAATGTAAAAACATTACTGAAAAGCATTACTATTCCTTTATAAAGGTTTTTATTTCTATCAATAAAACAAACTAATTCTGATTAATTTCGGTGAAGTGCAGCTGAATTGTTAATTGTTTCTTCATCGCTCTTTCAGTGCACCGAGGGGGACTTTTCTATAAAAATAGTCATCAAATATATCAAATATTATAAAAGTCTGCAAAGTATCTGTCAACGGCATCTGCGTATGATTATATAACATGTTCTTGGATATGATGTGGATGTTCCTGAAGAATAAATAGTTTTACAAAATCAAAATCACAAAAAAAACTGTGGCTAGTTGTAACAAATTTCCAGAGTAATCTTTTTTTATTTTTTTGGATATCTGAATACAATATAATATTTCCACCATTAGCAGCCAGAGATAAGATACTGTTTAGGAGTTTACACAGATAATATGTACTACACATTAAGCATCATTGTCAGATTAACTGTTAGTAAACAATTCTGATGTAATTTTTTTGATCTGGTTCATTTACATTTAGCCTTTAAAATATTTGTGTATGTTTTGTAACATTATAATAGTAATGGCAAATTCTTAATATTATAATTTAAGTGTTGCTATTTGATAAAGAGAAAAAAAGTTATTTTGCGGAAAATGATTTTTTTGTAACCAAGAATGTTCAACATTCAATATACTTATTACTTCACTTTACTGTTTCGGAAATTTTAAAAATATTTTTGCTGTACGCAATTTTGTGTTTCGAAGAAGAAGAAGAAGAAGAAGAAGAAGAAATAACCATTACATGTTTTGATATTTTCTTTAATTTATAATTCTAGAAAAATTAAAAGAGTTCTACATTAAACATATTACATATTTAAGTTTAAAGGTAAGAAACAAGGAAAGACCTTTTTTAATCTTTATTGGGTTCAGTTCTTTTAATAAAGCTCTGTCTGATAGTCTTGGGTCTGGTCTCTCGTCTCAGTGTTGTTGTTCGGTCTAAAAAGTATTTAATCATATGGTTTATTTAAATCTAAAGTGCTGCTCAAATATTATTCAGATTCCCTGAATTAATATTTTTTATGCGGTGACCACAAACAAGGAAGCATATGCAGATTTTTTTTTTTTTTTATATATATAAATATTGCAGTCCCAAAATGTATTTGATTTCTCTGATTTCTCTGATTTGAACACGTTTGGATAACAGTTACAGGATAACAGACTACAGCTTAAAAACCACGTCAGCGAGTTGTGTGAATTTTGACAAGCAAAGCCTAAAATGGCAAAATGAGACAATATTTATTAATTTGAAATTGCACCCATGATAATTTCTGTCATTTAAAATGTATTTCGTGAAGCAGCTGTCAAATAATTATGTTTAGTTTATGACATTATGCAATATCCTTCTAGCACCAAAGACGCGTTAATATTTTGCAGTTATATTCACCTTTTATTACCGTGGACCTCACTGGTGGATACAAGCAAGAAAACATCTCTTACTGTGAGTGAAAACAGTTTTAAAAGAAACCTCAAAATTGTTGTATGTGTGAGATAAAGACATTTTTTTAAAATGCAGTATAATCAATAAAATTATTCCAAACTATGAATCCCTTTCACTTTCATTAATTTCAATGTTTTTATTTATTGACGCTTATATTCAAGTGATATTTTTGGACACTTGAGTCTTTTCTGTTTGTATCAAAACTCCTCTGCTGCTCTCTGCAGGTCATTCATGATAAACAGATATGTTAACTAGTGTATAACTGGATTAACCAACATTTCCTTCATCATTCAGAATTATGAGAAAGATAATAGACAGAAACTAAGTCAAGTCCACCAGCTAAACCAAGACCATACCAGTATAAAAATAACCAAAAAGACCTTGCTGGTCTCATCTGCTCTTTTCAGCAGGATCTTACTGTAGACATCTGTTCTTTCACATTATGATCATGTTAAAGACATTATTTCACATATTGTTCATACAAGAAATAAATGCCTTTTGAGCACGAGCTGAGTCTTTTGTATTGCATGTGTTTTTGTAGTCTGCTTTTCTATTATGTGTTCAGATTTATTTTGGAGTCTGTTCTCATCTGGTTCTTAAACATATAGATTCAGTTTCAGAGGTGAACCTGGTGGCATTATTTGATGTTTTATATTTACTGTAAGGAGTGATGTTACTTTACTGACACTCAGCACCAAAATACTGGTTTTATATGAATAAGATGATATTCTGGTGCTGAGATATGCTAAGACCCCTAGAGGCCATGTCCCTCACTGGGCCCTCAAAGACACTTGAGAAAATGTCCCAAGACTAAAGACCCACACCCTGGTTTTGCATTCATGTTTTTTTTTTTTTTACATGATTTCACAGTCTTAAAACATACTCTGATGGGTCCTAAAAACACCAGTGAACAAAATCAAGAAAAAAATAAAAGATTTTGTGATCTCAGAAGTAGAAATTAGAAACCATTTTGTGGCTTTTACATCCAGAAATGTTTACTGTGACATTTTTAAATGCAACTCAACAAAACATCACGTTTAAGTCAGCATTAAAAACACAGAGTAATTCATACACGTGAGAAACCACTGATGATCAACAAGAGCAGATTTCCTGGTCAAGAGTGTGTGAAATAAATAGATCATGTTTTTAATTAACCTTCAAACATCCTTCAGAACAAATTTGGGCAAATGTATTTATTTATTTATAGTTTCCTTAATCAGAGCTGTACAATACTTGGCTTGCCACAATAAAAGACTGGGCTAAATTCAACTAAAATTAAGGATTTTTCCTTCTTTTTTTTCTTCTTTTTTTATATTATTCAATAAATCCAACACAATGCAGATCATGCATACACATAGATGAATGGGTTAGCCTACAAAACACACACACGCACACACACACACACACACACACACACACACACACACACACACACACACACACACACACACACACTTCACAGTCAGATCAAGTCCTGCTGCAAGATTTGTTGATGATTCCAAACTAGAATGGCTTGAACATGATACTTGCTAGGTTTATTGTTTATTCTCCCTGTTTCATGCCATTTTACTTTTTTGAGTAATTGAAATTATATGTTTTTAAATAAATAATTACTCTATTTCCTACTTTGCCTTTTCCTCATAGCATGTTCAGATTTCTCTGTTAGCATATTTTGGTATCTTTGTAGTCTGACCACGAAAATGTTTTCTTTTTCGACTTCGTTATAACAAGGGTTTATAGATTTCAGTCTATACGCAGCACATTGAGTACTACAGCCATATAGTGCCTAATGATATTTTTGACACTTTAATATTTCTTTACCATCATGAGTCACCAGATGTCACCAAAGTCACCAACATTTTAGGTTTTGGAACTTCCTGAAAGGGTTTTTCTTTTATTATTATTATTATTATTATTATTATTATTATTATTATTATTATTATTATTATTATTAATAATAATAATTGTTATTATTAATTATTATTATTTGTTTTATTGAATTAAAATCAATTTTAAATATAACATAACATTAAGCATATTTTACATGCAATGTTACTTTTAGAGGTAAATAAATAAAAAACACACCAAACAAATCACAAAAATATTTTTCATTAATTTTATAATTATTATCATTATTATTGAAGACAGCAATATGAAACAAATTTAAATAATAATAATAATAATAAATGAGTTCACAGCTGAGACCTTCATGCTTAAATTTGTCCATGAAAGACAAATTAGCTAACAGCTACAAAAAACATACAAAGGATGCTTGATGGTAAAAACAAAAGAAAAAAAAAAATCACTAGTAGTCTTCCAGTCTCAATTAAGATGTTTATAAATTATAGATGGATATAAAAATAGATAATTACATTATGAGAAAATGTTACTTTGCATACAGATGTCTACTAAATAAATAGATGTAATATATTTCAGTAAAAAGTGAAGAAAAAAAAAACGGTGACAGATGCCATTTCATTTAGACATTTTATTTGGTCATAAAGTTTATATCAGTATAAAATGAAACAATGCTATTTACAATTCAGTATGAATATGTTCACTAACAAATGGACCAATGCAAAATATGTCTAATTAAAATGCACAAATACTTGCAGTACATAACTGTTAAGGCAGCGGTATATTGATTTATTTTCATCAAAAATGTTCTCATTTCCATGTTTCAATATCTCGTCTGTTATAAAATAAGAATGGCTTGCATGAGGATATATAGCCTTATATGCATTTTTGCATGCTATTCATCTAATTCATTAACGTGGTATTCAAGAACGGTTGGACGAATGAACTTGAATTCCATAACTTTTTGCCAGCATGGTCTGAAGATGATCTGTGCCAATTCTGGTGAAAATCAGATGAACAAAAAGAAGGAAAATTCAAAATGGGAGATTTTTTTTAATGACGAAAAATGACCAAACGAGCTGAATCAGCATGAGCCAAGGAATCAGACGACCAAAGAGACTGTGAATCTGCTATGGTGACAGAACAGACACAAACTAACCATATTTCTAGAAATAGCCAAACAATATAGATTTGTGTTTTACTATGGGTACGGTTGTTTTGTTAGAAAACTCTTTTCGATTCAAGGTTAATTTGTTGTGGCTTCAGGGTAGTATGACACTATCTGCATATGTAATCGCCTGACCTTATTGAATTAATTTACAGATATGAAACATACACAGAAAAATAATGGTTCAGTATTCAGTTTCCCAACAAAATCCATTCCAGCTTACTGCTAGGTAGCATTAAAGTGTGTAGTAACACCCTCACTGCGGCAGAAACAATGAAAGCTTCAACCTCATCCTCTGACTTTGTAACGATTTGTATTGTAAAAAGCGCTATACAAATAAACTTGAATTGAATTGACTCATTGTTAAAGGAGAAAGCTCATGAAGTTGCTGCCATGCCAGTACACCAAGCTGCACATCTGTGTCATTCACCTGCTTTCAAGTGGGCTCAGAAATGCTGATTTTCAGACAGTTTTATTCACAGATGAATGCTGTGCTGCACTGATGGTCCAGATGAATGGAGTTCTGGATGGTTGGTGAAAGGCCGCCCTGTTCAAACAAGACTGTGATATTAAAGAAGCAGCGAGTGATGATTTGTGCTGCTGGAATATTGAGAAGTGAGATGAAAGGTCTATTTAGTCTCTGAGGGGGTCAAAATGATGTCTGCTAGATATGTATATGAGTTCATAACTGACCATTTTCTGCTATGGTGTGATAAAAATAATAATGCCTTCAGAAAAACAATGATTTTCACAAAGGTCAATATACCATCCAATGCTGCAAAAAAAAAAAAAAAAAAAAAAAAAAAAAAATATATATATATATATATATATATATATATATATATATATATATATATATATATATATATATATATATATATATTATAATATTATAATTATATATATATATAATTTATAGACTCCCAGGTTGCTATAAGCCTAAAAAAGAATCATGGTGAGGTCACCATCATCCTCTGACCTCAATCTTTTTGAAAACCTGTGACATCCTTGAAAGTAAGATCTATGAGGATGGCAGTAAACCTAGAAACAGTAGACAATACTGGCTTCCTCAAATGAAATATCAATAAAGCTGTTGTCATGAACAGTTCTTTTTACATGTAATAACATCCACATTGTAATGATTGTTGAGAGTACACAATAAACAATCATTTTTTTAAGGGATTTATATATAGAAGTAAACTCAATGGAATTGTTTGGCTGAGACATTTATGAGAAAATGTTGCTTTGCATACAGATGTCTACTAAATAAATAGATGTAATATATTTCAGTAAAACGTAAAAAAAAAAAAAAAACGGTGATAGATGCCATTTCATTTAGACATTTTATTTGGTCATAAAGTTTATATCAGTATAAAATGAAACAATGCTATTTACAATTCAGTATGAATATGTTCACTAACAAATGGACCAATGCAAAATATGTCTAATTAAAATGCACAAATACTTGCAGTACATAACTGTTAAGGCAGCGGTATATTGATTTATTTTCATCAAAAATGTTCTCATTTCCATGTTTCAAGATCTCGTCTGTTATAAAATAAGAATGGCTTGCATGAGGATATATAGCTTCATATGCATTTTTGCATGCTATTCATCTAATTCATTAACGTGGTATTCGAGAACGGTTGGACGAATGAACTTGAATTCCATAACTTTTTGCCAGCATGGTCTGAAGATGATCTGTGCCAATTTTGATGAAAATCAGATGAACAAAAAGAAGGAAAATTCAAAATGGGAGAATTTTTTAATGACGAAAAATGACATCATATAGTCCTATCGAATCAGCATGACCCAAGGAATCAGACGACCAAACGGTTCAAATTTTATTAACAAAAACATGAGGGCAACTTTGGACAGATTGTGGCACTAGAAGGATTGGTTTAGAGACTGTAAATCTTCTATGGTGACATAACAGACATTCCTTTATCAGTCTGCCAAATTTCACAACTTTTTCACAAACTAACCATATTTCTAGAAATAGCCAAACAATATAGATTTGTGTTTTACTATGGGTACGGTTGTTTTGTTAGAAAACTCTTTTCGATTCAAGGTTAATTTGTTGTGGCTTCAGGGTAGTATGACACTATCTGCATATGGTGATCACCTGACCTTATTGGCTTAATTTACAGATATGAAACATACACAGAAAAATAATGGTTCAGTATTCAGTTTCCCAACAAAATCCATCCCAGATGGACACCCTCACTGCAGCAGAAACAATGAAAGCTTCAACCTCATTCTGTGACTCACTGTTAAAGGTGAAAGCTCATGAAGTTGCTGCCAGTACACCAAGCTGCACATCTGTGTCATTCACCTGCTTTAGCTCTTTCATCACAATCATCAGCACTTACTGATTTATAACATGATCCAGGAATCACAATCTCACGAGCGTCTGAACCCATGCCGTGTTCACCTGACATACGGCAGCTTGGGATCTTTTTTCTGAAGATAATTACAATGATTAGTATAACCAGTGTTAATAGAGTGACAACCAGGATCCAAAGCCATGATTTCTCACCACTGTCTGGTCTGGTTTCTTCATCAATTATTGTGTTTCCTCCTTCTGTTGTAGGAGAGAAGACAAGATTTCTGCACTGTGATGAAGACAACAGATCTGTATCATTTATACACAGCAGTTTCAGACTGAAACATCACTAGTGACCTAATAGTGGAACAATCATTTAGTCATTTAGTCTATATTTAGATTCTAAAGAATACAGCTTTAGATTAAAACATCATGGACTACAGATAGTTTCACTCACCGTTGATGATCAGCTCTACAGTCTTCTGTTCGTTGGAGGGTGTGATGTGACAGATGTATCTTCCTGCATCAGCGTGAGTGAGATCAGAGAGTCTGATGGAGAAGTTTCCTCTCACATACTCTTCAGGGAAAGTTTTGGCTCTGTTCTTGTATCGTGGGCCCTGATCTTCTATTAAATCTTCACCCTTAACTATATCATACACAATCTTGCTGCTATTGTGTCTCCAGTGTACATCAGTGTCTTGAAGTGTAAGATCATGTTCAGCTGAAGAACATGGCAGGACAACAGAGCCACCAACAAAACCCTCTACTGTGACCTGCAGAGAGCGGAAATAACAGAAATTGTAAGGACAAACACAGCCTGTGGCATACATTTTATCTTTAAAAGGTGCAGTAGGTGATCCTGAGAACCACTGCTGATTTTGTGGATATTTGCTAGCCCTCTATTATGATTTGTATTTATTTTTTCATACTGACTGGCTACCCAGAGGAAAAATAAATAAAAAAATACAACTTTTGCTCAATGGTTGCCCTTCCTAAGCCCAGGAAACTTAGATGAGATTCTCGTATATCTCTAATTTTACTATCAGCAGCATTTTGGATGTTCATCTTAACCCTTTGAGCGGTACGGTCCCACATATGGGATTCTTATTTCCATGACCCTAGGAGTATGGTCCCACATATGGGATTTAGAAGGTTCAGAAAGTCAAGGCCGAGGGCCTGGCGCAAGCTTAGGATGGTTTTTAAGGCTCTTAGCTCAGCATCTTCTCCTGGAATTCCTGAATCTAGAAGAACCGCCGTGATCAGGTGATCAGTGATCTACATAGGGTGAAGATGTCACACCATCAGGATTTGAGTGAGCCAATGAGGAATGGTACCTTTTGGAGGGAAGTTTTACAACTCTCTGTCTCTAGTCTGGTGTCTTGGACATGACATTAGATTGGGGGTTCAAGAGAAGAATCTTTAAGATTCTTATAAAACTAATGTGTTGCATAAGCATCAGCATATAATATACGCTCTCATCTAGATCATGAAATATGAACTCATAGATACCAAACATCACAGGTTAATTTAACTAGTGATCCATGACTAGTTAGATATTATTTTGTTAAGTATAACAAATAGTTGTGTCTGATTGGTCCAAATGCTACACAGGACACCATCAAATTTTTCTTTTAGCTTTTGCTATCACAAATATATCTGTGATATATAAAATCTGTTTTAGGCACTGGCGGCTGTCATTTTCTTTTTGTTGAATTTCACTTTCATGCCTTGAAAATTCCTGACTAAAGGCTGGTAGTTGCACTGGGCACGTTCCAAGAGGGTGTGCTGTCATTGAATGACAAAATTGTATTATCTGATGATTCTGTAACTAATGCTTGTTACAAATCAGATGCGACATCTTTCAACAAAACATGTGCTGGCCACAGACATTTTTTTTCCAGTTCAACCTCATCAAAACTAATCGGTGTACTTTCTGAAGGGTGAATATTCCATATATTAAACATCTATGAAATATTGTATTAGTTACTGTACTTTGTAAAGAACAAAAAAAAAAATCACAATTATCGGAAAGCATTTTAAGTACCAATGTTTGGATTTAAAATCATGGACCCTTTTTGTAGACTTACTCAGAAAGTGTTTCCACAGTTATTAGCATTTTTTATATAGCAAATCGTTTATATTATTTTTATTTCTTGTGTACATTTATTTTATGCACTATACTCTGTGTTATATTACTTAAGATTTAAACTTCAGAAAAACAGTTAATGCTGCTGTGTGAGGGTTTCTAATACAACAGCTGAGGACAGTTTTCTCTCTTCTGACCAACATATTCAATCTCTGGCTCCATTAGATCTTAGATGGATAGATATTATCAACAGGTAGCTAAAGCATCAATTTATTTGTATATATGTTGGGGAGTAAATAGTTAAGTAACTAAACTATGTAATTTAATTATAAAATAAATTTAATTGTAGTTAGTTACAGTTACTGAGAAAAAATGTGTAATTACAGTTACTTATGAAAATGTTAACAATTACAAAGGGGTTACATCTGAATTTATTTATTTTCACACTCACCCACATACAGATTAATTGATTTCTTTGATAAATTGCAGTGACTGCTCTAAAATATGAGATACAGAACAGGACACATGCTTTTTAAAGAATTGTTTTATTTCCTGTTTGGGTTTATGTAGTCTATATACTTCTTTTTTTTAGATTAAGGTTAGATGCCAGTGTTTCCTGACATAACTATGTAATGATTTAGATTTCAAAAACAGTATCACTACTAAACTATTTCTTGTTATGGTTTTAAATCTGTATTTAACCTCAGAATAATCTCAAAGTATTTCTGATTTTGTGGTGGCTGTGCTTTAAAATGATTAAAGTTTTCGAAAGAGACAAAATTGTAATCAGTGTTGAGAGCTATTGTAAGGTTAACCGTGCTTGATTTACATGTGTGAAAAGATTAACAGTTTAGAGAGTTAATAAAAAAAATATTAAATGCAATCGGCTATATTACTTTAATAAAATAATTGAAATAGTTACACTATTTATTACATTTTAGATAGAGAACTTGTAATTTCTAACCTATTACATTTCCAAAGTAACTGTCTCAACACTGCTTATGTTTTCATATTAGTGAAATGAAAATGATTATACAAAATAATGAGTAAATTGAATCAGTAACTTACATGAGTGTGAAAGTGAAGCTTCCTTTCGTAAACTCCTCTGAGAAATGTTGTATTTTTGGTCCTCAAGTGAATCATTTCTCTTAATGATGTTTTATATATTCCTGTCATCATGGATTATCTTCGTCTTCGAAACCAAAAGACAGAGAACTGAAAACCTGGATTTTGAAATGCCTTTCAGATCAACTCACACAGATATACTATAGATAGTCTATCTGCACTGAAGGCATTTATTTTATTTTTTTGGTTTCTGTATCTGGGCTCAGTGGAGAAAGATCTTCCTCGTAGTTCCTCTCTCTTCTTCCTCCTGACGGACTGAAGAAGTACTGTTAAGAGACTCTGTGATGCAGTCTGATGGGAGGAGAGACTTCAGTGGTTAGTTTTCAGACGGGCGTGTGTGAGAGATTATGTGCTTAGAGATAAACAAATGATTCCAACATAACAACACAAAATTCTCTCCTGCAACAGAAAGAGTGGATGAATACTGAACTAATTCAACTAATTCAGTAATTTGTTAACCTATAAGGCAAGCATATGTATATATTACATTTCATACACAATGGTAATTACAAAGAGTTGTGAGACAGGTTATGTAGTAAATTATATTTTTATTACATACAATCTTGCTTTCATTGTGTCTCCAGCTCACATCAGTGAATGTCTTGAAGTTTAGGATCATGTTCAGTGTAAAAACATCACTGTAAATAGAACCAGCAATAACATTATTTAACATAAAATATTATTCTTCAAAGAAATTCCTTGCATGCAAATCAGAGCATTTTGTATTGAATGCATTAAATCATTGATGTTTGTGTTTCTGTATTAAATTGTCATAATGGTATTGAAACCTGTTCTCAGAGGGATCAGACTGGTTGTTAAATACATAGACATGTATCATTTAGTTTGCACTGGGATGTCAGCTGATTTGATGTTTCACATTCACCAAGGAGTTTGTGACGAGTGGGGCGGGGCCGAGGGACATGGGAGCGAGGCCGGGGGAGTGATTGGAGATGAACTACACCTGTTCGACCCACCGGTCTCGAGGCCCATGGAGGAGATGGAAGGATATAAAACTGGAGCGACGACAGTGAAGGACGAGAGAGGACCAGGCCTGGGCTTTTAGTTGTGTTTTGGGTTTTATTTGCTCGCACCAGTCGTCCGTGAGGGGCTGGTGCGCGGTTTTGTGTTTATTTTGTTATTATTAAAATGTTGTTTTGATTGTCCGCTGGTTCCCGCCTCCTTCTTCCGGATGAATATGAAGGTTTTAATCATTACAGTGGTGCCGAAGCCCGGGAGAAGGAGGGACGCGCTGCTGAAGATCCCTCGCCGCTGTGGTGAATCCGCGGTGCCATCGAGCTGGCGAGGAGTGTGCCGCCATGGACGCTCGAGGCGGTGGGCTGGAGCGAGTTGCCGGGGACGGGCGAGCTCGCTACCGGCCGCCCACGATGTGGAGAGACGGCTGCCGTCCGTGAGGGAGCGGAGGAGTCGGCGCCGTTCGCCAGGTGGCCGGAGCCTGCTGCCTCCGCCGGAACGGGGAGGAGCAGGGAACGGGGGACTCCTGCCGGCTGCCCAAAACCGGAGGAGCCGTCGCCGTCCACCGGGCGGCGGAGGAGTGTCGTGCCGTCCGCCGAGGGCCGTCCAGTGCCACCGCCAGGCACCGCGGAGGAGATCACCCAGCTGGTGGAGGGCCGAGCAGCGGGGCGTCTGGGAACCGGAATTTTTTTTTTTTTTTTTCCTCTCTCCCCTCTCTCGTCTCTGTCGCTCCTCCTTCCATCTCCTTTTCTCTCGCCTCGCCTGTCCTGCCCCCAGGTTCCCGCAGGTCCCCGTGAGCGGCCCCCCCGGAGGGAGGGGGGGGGGAGTAGAGCGCAGTCTCGGGAGTACCCCCCGGCCTGCGAGGGGCGATGGGGGTATGTGACGAGTGGGGCGGGGCCGAGGGACATGGGAGCGAGGCCGGGGGAGTGATTGGAGATGAACTACACCTGTTCGACCCACCGGTCTCGAGGCCCATGGAGGAGATGGAAGGATATAAAACTGGAGCGACGACAGTGAAGGACGAGAGAGGACCAGGCCTGGGCTTTTAGTTGTGTTTTGGTTTTTATTTGCGCGCACCAGTCGTCCGTGAGGGGCTGGTGCGCTGTTTTGTGTTTATTTTGTTATTATTAAAATGTTGTTTTGATTGTCCGCCGGTTCCCGCCTCCTTCTTCCGGATGAATATGAAGGTGTTAATTCGTTACAGAGTTAATGTGGTGATACTCGTTACCAGGATGCTGGAGATAAACACTGACACAAGTCAAAAGAGCACAAACACCTTTCTCTATAATTTTTTTTTTTGCTTCTGTGATATGGCTGGGGTATCCAGGAGCCGTAAAGAGCCTTAAGTGCCCTGTTGCATCCAAAGAACCCAACACCATGTCTGTACATTCTGGTCATTGTTTTTCACTCACCATATTACAATAGATGGCGCTGTAAAAGGGGCCAAAGTTTGACAGGAACATTCTGTATTTGATTAAAACATTAAACGTGCATTCAGAGTAATATTCATCATTGTTGAGAAAGTAGCCTGCTGCTATGTATCGTGAATTAACAACATTCAAAATCGACACTCAGAGGCTGTGTTGGACAGTAACGGAGTAGCTTTACTTCATTACTGTACTTAAGTACATTTTTCAAGTATCTGTACTTTACTGGAGTAGTTTTATTTTTAGTATCTTTTACTTTTACATCACTACATTCCATAGCATAAAATCGTACTTTTTACTTTAATACATTTCATACAACATATCGTAACTCCTTATAATAGGCTATATCACGTCCCCTGACATGCAGAAGCGGTTTCTGATTCAAGAACGAACTGATTTTTTCAATTAACCTTTTAAATCGGTTTGCAACTCACACCAAACGATTCATTCACGAATTAGAATGATCCGATTGCAGCTGTTCTAGAGTCAACAACTCACTGATTCAAATGAACCATTTGGTTCGAGTCTCTAGTGAAAAGTGATGTGAAGTTCGGATCATTTTACAGACTCTGACTTTAGAGTCACATTCAGCAAAATGAACGAATCTTTTTTTGAGTCATTTCATACATTTAATTCATTTTAGCAAAATGTTACGTGTTACTTCCCCAACACATCTAGTACTTACACAAACGTTGATCACAAAGGTGATTTTCTCAATGTTTCCATTTTTTTGCACCTTTTTACAGATTTTCAAATAGTTGTATCTCAGCCATATATCATCCTTTCCTAACAGGTTATTTATTCAGCTTTCGGATGACGCATAAATCTCAATTTTGAAAAATTGACCCTTATGACTGGTTTTGTGGTCCAGGGTCACAAATCAGTTTTCTCTCAGGTACATCACAGTGTAAGCTGAGAGTAAGAACATTACTACATCACTCTCGTCAGCGTGGTCCATATCAACAACAAATATATATATATATATATATATATATATATATATATATATATATATATATATATATATATATATATATATATATATATTTATATAGTGGTTATTTTGAGAAAATTCCAGGTATTTTGAGCAGTATAGGATTATAAAAAAATATATGTGCTAATATAAAATAAAATATAGTAGCCTATATATAAAATAAAATTGCTAAATAAATCTATCTATCATTAATTTTTTACTTAAGTACATAAAAAATCGAGTACTTTTGTACTTTCACTCGAGTAAAATTGAAAAAGGAGTACTTTTACTGGAATATTATTTTATTATATGTATCTGTACTTTTACTCAAGTACTTGATTTTTGTACTTCGTCCACCACTGTGGCTCCAGGATGCTGGAGATATAAACACTGCCACCCAAACCCATTTCCTGCTGATATACAGCAGAGAGTGAGTCATTTACTGAAGCACTTTACTTATCTGTATGCACTTGAGAAAACTGAAGTAAAATATAAGATATAGACATTAGGCAGCAACTTTTCCCATTCTCACGAAGCTCTAAAACGGTTTTTGTTGTGTATTTGTTAACGTTGTTTATTTAACTAGCCTACATTCCCCAGAATGCAGTGTTATTTTGTAACCGGAAGTGTTCTTGTAAAAGGATATATACATGAAAACCAGTAAAGAGGGCAGTCACGAAAATCACTGCAAATGTGCAAGTGTCATATTTGTATAAAGGTGCCGTTCATTCAATCCAAGACAGAACAGTTTTCATGGACAAAGATCTCCCCCTCCTTCTCCCCCTCCTTCTCTCTCTCTCTCTCTCTCTCTCTCTCTCAGTTAGTGTGTGTTTTCTCATACAGGTAAATGTATGTATCATTTTCTTCATCTATTTTGTAACCATTTCAAGTCTATGACTAAATACTTTTTGTTTCACATCGTGCCAATAAGGTTTGTTTAGTCATTCTGCAATCCTGCAAACTGAACCTCTTTAGTAAAAGCAATCTTAGCTCACATTTGCACAACATCCTCCTGCGAGGGGCGATGGGGGTATGTGACGAGTGGGGCGGGGCCGAGGGACATGGGAGCGAGGCCGGGGGAGTGATTGGAGATGAACTACACCTGTTCGACCCACCGGTCTCGAGGCCCATGGAGGAGATGGAAGGATATAAAACTGGAGCGACGACAGTGAAGGACGAGAGAGGACCAGGCCTGGGCTTTTAGTTGTGTTTTGGTTTTTATTTGCGCGCACCAGTCGTCCGTGAGGGGCTGGTGCGCTGTTTTGTGTTTATTTTGTTATTATTAAAATGTTGTTTTGATTGTCCGCCGGTTCCCGCCTCCTTCTTCCGGATGAATATGAAGGTGTTAATTCGTTACAGAGTTAATGTGGTGATACTCGTTACCAGGATGCTGGAGATAAACACTGACACAAGTCAAAAGAGCACAAACACCTTTCTCTATAATTTTTTTTTTTGCTTCTGTGATATGGCTGGGGTATCCAGGAGCCGTAAAGAGCCTTAAGTGCCCTGTTGCATCCAAAGAACCCAACACCATGTCTGTACATTCTGGTCATTGTTTTTCACTCACCATATTACAATAGATGGCGCTGTAAAAGGGGCCAAAGTTTGACAGGAACATTCTGTATTTGATTAAAACATTAAACGTGCATTCAGAGTAATATTCATCATTGTTGAGAAAGTAGCCTGCTGCTATGTATCGTGAATTAACAACATTCAAAATCGACACTCAGAGGCTGTGTTGGACAGTAACGGAGTAGCTTTACTTCATTACTGTACTTAAGTACATTTTTCAAGTATCTGTACTTTACTGGAGTAGTTTTATTTTTAGTATCTTTTACTTTTACATCACTACATTCCATAGCATAAAATCGTACTTTTTACTTTAATACATTTCATACAACATATCGTTACTCCTTATAATAGGCTATATCATGTCCCCCGACATGCAGAAGCGGTTTCTGATTCAAGAACGAACTGATTTTTTCAATTAACCTTTTAAATCGGTTTGCAACTCACACCAAACGATTCATTCACGAATTAGAATGATCCGATTGCAGCTGTTCTAGAGTCAACAACTCACTGATTCAAATGAACCATTTGGTTCGAGTCTCTAGTGAAAAGTGATGTGAAGTTCGGATCATTTTACAGACTCTGACTTTAGAGTCACATTCAGCAAAATGAACGAATCTTTTTTTGAGTCATTTCATACATTTAATTCATTTTAGCAAAATGTTACGTGTTACTTCCCCAACACATCTAGTACTTACACAAACGTTGATCACAAAGGTGATTTTCTCAATGTTTCCATTTTTTTGCACCTTTTTACAGATTTTCAAATAGTTGTATCTCAGCCATATATCATCCTTTCCTAACAGGTTATTTATTCAGCTTTCGGATGACGCATAAATCTCAATTTTGAAAAATTGACCCTTATGACTGGTTTTGTGGTCCAGGGTCACAAATCAGTTTTCTCTCAGGTACATCACAGTGTAAGCTGAGAGTAAGAACATTACTACATCACTCTCGTCAGCGTGGTCCATATCAACAACAAATATATATATATATATATATATATATATATATATATATATATATATATATATATATTTATATAGTGGTTATTTTGAGAAAATTCCAGGTATTTTGAGCAGTATAGGATTATAAAAAAATATATGTGCTAATATAAAATAAAATATAGTAGCCTATATATAAAATAAAATTGCTAAATAAATCTATCTATCATTAATTTTTTACTTAAGTACAAAAAAAATCGAGTACTTTTGTACTTTCACTCGAGTAAAATTGAAAAAGGAGTACTTTTACTGGAATATTATTTTATTATATGTATCTGTACTTTTACTCAAGTACTTGATTTTTGTACTTCGTCCACCACTGTGGCTCCAGGATGCTGGAGATATAAACACTGCCACCCAAACCCATTTCCTGCTGATATACAGCAGAGAGTGAGTCATTTACTGAAGCACTTTACTTATCTGTATGCACTTGAGAAAACTGAAGTAAATTATAAGATATAGACATTAGGCAGCATCTTTTCCCATTCTCACGAAGCTCTAAAACGGTTTTTGTTGTGTATTTGTTAGCATTGTTTATTTAACTAGCCTACATTCCCCAGAATGCAGTGTTATTTTGTAACCGGAAGTGTTCTTGTAAAAGGATATATACATGAAAACCAGTAAAGAGGGCAGTCACGAAAATCACTGCAAGTGTGCAAGTGTCATATTTGTATAAAGGTGCCGTTCATTCAATCCAAGACAGAACAGTTTTAATGGACAAAGATCTCCCCCTCCTTCTCCCCCTCCTTCTCCCCCTCCTTCTCTCTCTCTCTCTCTCTCTCTCTCTCTCTCAGTTAGTGTGTGTTTTCTCATACAGGTAAATGTATGTATCATTTTCTTCATCTATTTTGTAACCATTTCAAGTCTATGACTAAATACTTTTTGTTTCACATCGTGCCAATAAGGTTTGTTTAGTCATTCTGCAATCCTGCAAACTGAACCTCTTTAGTAAAAGCAATCTTAGCTCACATTTGCACAACATCCTCCTGCGAGGGGCGATGGGGGTATGTGACGAGTGGGGCGGGGCCGAGGGACATGGGAGCGAGGCCGGGGGAGTGATTGGAGATGAACTACACCTGTTCGACCCACCGGTCTCGAGGCCCATGGAGGAGATGGAAGGATATAAAACTGGAGCGACGACAGTGAAGGACGAGAGAGGACCAGGCCTGGGCTTTTAGTTGTGTTTTGGTTTTTATTTGCGCGCACCAGTCGTCCGTGAGGGGCTGGTGCGCTGTTTTGTGTTTATTTTGTTATTATTAAAATGTTGTTTTGATTGTCCGCCGGTTCCCGCCTCCTTCTTCCGGATGAATATGAAGGTGTTAATTCGTTACAGAGTTAATGTGGTGATACTCGTTACCAGGATGCTGGAGATAAACACTGACACAAGAGAAAAGAGCACAAACACCTTTCTCTATAATTTTTTTTTTTGCTTCTGTGATATGGCTGGGGTATCCAGGAGCCGTAAAGAGCCTTAAGTGCCCTGTTGCATCCAAAGAACCCAACACCATGTCTGTACATTCTGGTCATTGTTTTTCACTCACCATATTACAATAGATGGCGCTGTAAAAGGGGCCAAAGTTTAACAGGAACATTCTGTATTTGATTAAAACATTAAACGTGCATTCAGAGTAATATTCATCATTGTTGAGAAAGTAGCCTGCTGCTATGTATCGTGAATTAACAACATTCAAAATCGACACTCAGAGGCTGTGTTGGACAGTAACGGAGTAGCTTTACTTCATTAATGTACTTAAGTACATTTTTCAAGTATCTGTACTTTACTGGAGTAGTTTTATTTTTAGTATCTTTTACTTTTACATCACTACATTCCATAGCATAAAATCGTACTTTTTACTTTAATACATTTCATACAACATATCGTTACTCCTTATAATAGGCTATATCATGTCCCCCGACATGCAGAAGCGGTTTCTGATTCAAGAACGAACTGATTTTTTCAATTAACCTTTTAAATCGGTTTGCAACTCACACCAAACGATTCATTCACGAATTAGAATGATCCGATTGCAGCTGTTCTAGAGTCAACAACTCACTGATTCAAATGAACCATTTGGTTCGAGTCTCTAGTGAAAAGTGATGTGAAGTTCGGATCATTTTACAGACTCTGACTTTAGAGTCACATTCAGCAAAATGAACGAATCTTTTTTTGAGTCATTTCATACATTTAATTCATTTTAGCAAAATGTTACGTGTTACTTCCCCAACACATCTAGTACTTACACAAACGTTGATCACAAAGGTGATTTTCTCAATGTTTCCATTTTTTTGCACCTTTTTACAGATTTTCAAATAGTTGTATCTCAGCCATATATCATCCTTTCCTAACAGGTTATTTATTCAGCTTTCGGATGACGCATAAATCTCAATTTTGAAAAATTGACCCTTATGACTGGTTTTGTGGTCCAGGGTCACAAATCAGTTTTCTCTCAGGTACATCACAGTGTAAGCTGAGAGTAAGAACATTACTACATCACTCTCGTCAGCGTGGTCCATATCAACAACAAATATATATATATATATATATATTTATATAGTGGTTATTTTGAGAAAATTCCAGGTATTTTGAGCAGTATAGGATTATAAAAAAATATATGTGCTAATATAAAATAAAATATAGTAGCCTATATATAAAATAAAATTGCTAAATAAATCTATCTATCATTAATTTTTTACTTAAGTACATAAAAAATCGAGTACTTTTGTACTTTCACTCGAGTAAAATTGAAAAAGGAGTACTTTTACTGGAATATTATTTTATTATATGTATCTGTACTTTTACTCAAGTACTTGATTTTTGTACTTCGTCCACCACTGTGGCTCCAGGATGCTGGAGATATAAACACTGCCACCCAAACCCATTTCCTGCTGATATACAGCAGAGAGTGAGTCATTTACTGAAGCACTTTACTTATCTGTATGCACTTGAGAAAACTGAAGTAAATTATAAGATATAGACATTAGGCAGCAACTTTTCCCATTCTCACGAAGCTCTAAAACGGTTTTTGTTGTGTATTTGTTAACGTTGTTTATTTAACTAGCCTACATTCCCCAGAATGCAGTGTTATTTTGTAACCGGAAGTGTTCTTGTAAAAGGATATATACATGAAAACCAGTAAAGAGGGCAGTCACGAAAATCACTGCAAGTGTGCAAGTGTCATATTTGTATAAAGGTGCCGTTCATTCAATCCAAGACAGAACAGTTTTAATGGACAAAGATCTCCCCCTCCTTCTCCCCCTCCTTCCCTCTCTCTCTCTCTCTCTCTCTCTCTCTCTCTCAGTTAGTGTGTGTTTTCTCATACAGGTAAATGTATGTATCATTTTCTTCATCTATTTTGTAACCATTTAAAGTCTATGACTAAATACTTTTTGTTTCACATCGTGCCAATAAGGTTTGTTTAGTCATTCTGCAATCCTGCAAACTGAACCTCTTTAGTAAAAGCAATCTTAGCTCACATTTGCACAACATCCTCCTGCGAGGGGCGATGGGGGTATGTGACGAGTGGGGCGGGGCCGAGGGACATGGGAGCGAGGCCGGGGGAGTGATTGGAGATGAACTACACCTGTTCGACCCACCGGTCTCGAGGCCCATGGAGGAGATGGAAGGATATAAAACTGGAGCGACGACAGTGAAGGACGAGAGAGGACCAGGCCTGGGCTTTTAGTTGTGTTTTGGTTTTTATTTGCGCGCACCAGTCGTCCGTGAGGGGCTGGTGCGCTGTTTTGTGTTTATTTTGTTATTATTAAAATGTTGTTTTGATTGTCCGCCGGTTCCCGCCTCCTTCTTCCGGATGAATATGAAGGTGTTAATTCGTTACAGAGTTAATGTGGTGATACTCGTTACCAGGATGCTGGAGATAAACACTGACACAAGTCAAAAGAGCACAAACACCTTTCTCTATAATTTTTTTTTTTGCTTCTGTGATATGGCTGGGGTATCCAGGAGCCGTAAAGAGCCTTAAGTGCCCTGTTGCATCCAAAGAACCCAACACCATGTCTGTACATTCTGGTCATTGTTTTTCACTCACCATATTACAATAGATGGCGCTGTAAAAGGGGCCAAAGTTTGACAGGAACATTCTGTATTTGATTAAAACATTAAACGTGCATTCAGAGTAATATTCATCATTGTTGAGAAAGTAGCCTGCTGCTATGTATCGTGAATTAACAACATTCAAAATCGACACTCAGAGGCTGTGTTGGACAGTAACGGAGTAGCTTTACTTCATTACTGTACTTAAGTACATTTTTCAAGTATCTGTACTTTACTGGAGTAGTTTTATTTTTAGTATCTTTTACTTTTACATCACTACATTCCATAGCATAAAATCGTACTTTTTACTTTAATACATTTCATACAACATATCGTTACTCCTTATAATAGGCTATATCATGTCCCCCGACATGCAGAAGCGGTTTCTGATTCAAGAACGAACTGATTTTTTCAATTAACCTTTTAAATCGGTTTGCAACTCACACCAAACGATTCATTCACGAATTAGAATGATCCGATTGCAGCTGTTCTAGAGTCAACAACTCACTGATTCAAATGAACCATTTGGTTCGAGTCTCTAGTGAAAAGTGATGTGAAGTTCGGATCATTTTACAGACTCTGACTTTAGAGTCACATTCAGCAAAATGAACGAATCTTTTTTTGAGTCATTTCATACATTTAATTCATTTTAGCAAAATGTTACGTGTTACTTCCCCAACACATCTAGTACTTACACAAACGTTGATCACAAAGGTGATTTTCTCAATGTTTCCATTTTTTTGCACCTTTTTACAGATTTTCAAATAGTTGTATCTCAGCCATATATCATCCTTTCCTAACAGGTTATTTATTCAGCTTTCGGATGACGCATAAATCTCAATTTTGAAAAATTGACCCTTATGACTGGTTTTGTGGTCCAGGGTCACAAATCAGTTTTCTCTCAGGTACATCACAGTGTAAGCTGAGAGTAAGAACATTACTACATCACTCTCGTCAGCGTGGTCCATATCAACAACAAATATATATATATATATATATATATATATATATATATATATATATATATATATATATATATATATATATATTTATATAGTGGTTATTTTGAGAAAATTCCAGGTATTTTGAGCAGTATAGGATTATAAAAAAATATATGTGCTAATATAAAATAAAATATAGTAGCCTATATATAAAATAAAATTGCTAAATAAATCTATCTATCATTAATTTTTTACTTAAGTACATAAAAAATCGAGTACTTTTGTACTTTCACTCGAGTAAAATTGAAAAAGGAGTACTTTTACTGGAATATTATTTTATTATATGTATCTGTACTTTTACTCAAGTACTTGATTTTTGTACTTCGTCCACCACTGTGGCTCCAGGATGCTGGAGATATAAACACTGCCACCCAAACCCATTTCCTGCTGATATACAGCAGAGAGTGAGTCATTTACTGAAGCACTTTACTTATCTGTATGCACTTGAGAAAACTGAAGTAAATTATAAGATATAGACATTAGGCAGCATCTTTTCCCATTCTCACGAAGCTCTAAAACGGTTTTTGTTGTGTATTTGTTAGCATTGTTTATTTAACTAGCCTACATTCCCCAGAATGCAGTGTTATTTTGTAACCGGAAGTGTTCTTGTAAAAGGATATATACATGAAAACCAGTAAAGAGGGCAGTCACGAAAATCACTGCAAGTGTGCAAGTGTCATATTTGTATAAAGGTGCCGTTCATTCAATCCAAGACAGAACAGTTTTAATGGACAAAGATATCCCCCTCCTTCTCCCCCTCCTTCTCTCTCTCTCTCTCTCTCTCTCTCTCTCTCTCTCAGTTAGTGTGTGTTTTCTCATACAGGTAAATGTATGTATCATTTTCTTCATCTATTTTGTAACCATTTAAAGTCTATGACTAAATACTTTTTGTTTCACATCGTGCCAATAAGGTTTGTTTAGTCATTCTGCAATCCTGCAAACTGAACCTCTTTAGTAAAAGCAATCTTAGCTCACATTTGCACAACATCCTCCTGCGAGGGGCGATGGGGGTATGTGACGAGTGGGGCGGGGCCGAGGGACATGGGAGCGAGGCCGGGGGAGTGATTGGAGATGAACTACACCTGTTCGACCCACCGGTCTCGAGGCCCATGGAGGAGATGGAAGGATATAAAACTGGAGCGACGACAGTGAAGGACGAGAGAGGACCAGGCCTGGGCTTTTAGTTGTGTTTTGGTTTTTATTTGCGCGCACCAGTCGTCCGTGAGGGGCTGGTGCGCTGTTTTGTGTTTATTTTGTTATTATTAAAATGTTGTTTTGATTGTCCGCCGGTTCCCGCCTCCTTCTTCCGGATGAATATGAAGGTGTTAATTCGTTACAGAGTTAATGTGGTGATACTCGTTACCAGGATGCTGGAGATAAACACTGACACAAGTCAAAAGAGCACAAACACCTTTCTCTATAATTTTTTTTTTTGCTTCTGTGATATGGCTGGGGTATCCAGGAGCCGTAAAGAGCCTTAAGTGCCCTGTTGCATCCAAAGAACCCAACACCATGTCTGTACATTCTGGTCATTGTTTTTCACTCACCATATTACAATAGATGGCGCTGTAAAAGGGGCCAAAGTTTGACAGGAACATTCTGTATTTGATTAAAATGTGGTGAAGTGAGTGACTCGTTGCCACGTCACCCTCATTACATATATGGCCAATAGGGTTCTGCCCCTTGGGGTATATAGACTCTTTGGATGCTCCCTGGGATACGTCATTGAAAGCCCGCCCCTTTGTCATTCATTCCAAGAGACCGTGGAGGTATGTGTGTTAGCCGTGTAGCCGGTTGTTTTGATGTTAGTATTAAGTGATGTTTTCATTGTGCCTTCATCTGTATCTGTTTAGTGTGACACTCGGCCATCGAGGCTGTGCACGTTCTCGTGGCGACACTCACATTGTGGTAAGTTCTAATGTTAGTTTTTAACTTTGTGTAGTTTGTTTGTTTGAGCGACCTGCAATGCGTTTTAGTGTGGCGTGCCTTCGGTCTCCCATTGGTGTGACGTCTCCTCATAGCTGCGTCGGAGTATCAGCTGTTTATTGACTCACTAACATCAAATGACTGTCATATGATTTCCGTGTGCCTGTGATTGTTTGTGTGCGCGCGCCGAAATTGAATCAGGGTGAGTACATTTACGATCGTTTCTTTTAATCTGCAACTGTTTTTAATTAGATAGTTAATGAATATTTGTGTTTAGGAGTTCTCTTTTGCCCGTGTTAAAGCCAGGCTGAGCAGCTACTTTAGCAACTTGCTGTCAGCAATCCATGCTTCATTGAGCCACGTTTGCTGCTTTGTGGAAGCCGAATATCACTGCTGGACTCCACTTTATCTATTGCTCAGGCAATATGTTGTTTATGTTGTATGAATGTGGCTGGTTTTGTTACCAGTCCTTAGCCGCATGATCATCACTGTTAAATACCTGTGATTTATTACATGGAGTGATAATTAGCCTACCAAACTGGTCCCATCATTTGTGTAGGTTGGACTGATTGTGTGATTTTTGTGTTGTGACCGTTTGAATGGTTTATATTTATTTTCTTTGTCTTTATTATAGATGACCATTTATCTTATAACTTGATTTTTGTTTTCATTATTTGTCTCATTGTGATTTGGTTTATCTCTAATCATTTCTATATTTATTTCTTTTCTGTATTCTGCAGGAGCTGGGTTTTCCTGGAGGCAGGCTGGTGGTTTTAGCTGCAGGCCTTCACCCTAAGTAGGGGTTATAAGTGTGGTGTGACTTTTTATCACTATTTTGTAGTGGAGTGATTCTTCAAAGTGTGTTTGATTGCCATATGCAGCTATAGCTAGCCTGCTTCTCTGTGGTCTCAGCCCCTGCAGTGATCATATTCTTTTTGTTTTGGTTGCCTTTTTGATTACGAAATGACACAATTGATTGTGTTATTTGTTTAATTGCTTTCTTTAATAAAAATTGCCTGTTTCAATGTGAACTCACGTCTCTTGCCTCTCCTGAGTAAACGGACTTGTGTCCTATTTATTAGATTATTTCCCCGGTAATTCGGGGTGGCGTAGTCACTACTAGACGGCCACGTATTGCTACAAAAACATTAAACGTGCATTCAGAGTAATATTCATCATTGTTGAGAAAGTAGCCTGCTGCTATGTATCGTGAATTAACAACATTCAAAATCGACACTCAGAGGCTGTGTTGGACAGTAACGAAGTAGCTTTACTTCATTAATGTACTTAAGTACATTTTTCAAGTATCTGTACTTTACTGGAGTAGTTTTATTTTTAGTATCTTTTACTTTTACATCACTACATTCCATAGCATAAAATCGTACTTTTTACTTTAATACATTTCATACAACATATCGTTACTCCTTATAATAGGCTATATCATGTCCCCCGACATGCAGAAGCGGTTTCTGATTCAAGAACGAACTGATTTTTTCAATTAACCTTTTAAATCGGTTTGCAACTCACACCAAACGATTCATTCACGAATTAGAATGATCCGATTGCAGCTGTTCTAGAGTCAACAACTCACTGATTCAAATGAACCATTTGGTTCGAGTCTCTAGTGAAAAGTGATGTGAAGTTCGGATCATTTTACAGACTCTGACTTTAGAGTCACATTCAGCAAAATGAACGAATCTTTTTTTGAGTCATTTCATACATTTAATTCATTTTAGCAAAATGTTACGTGTTACTTCCCCAACACATCTAGTACTTACACAAACGTTGATCACAAAGGTGATTTTCTCAATGTTTCCATTTTTTTGCACCTTTTTACAGATTTTCAAATAGTTGTATCTCAGCCATATATCATCCTTTCCTAACAGGTTATTTATTCAGCTTTCGGATGACGCATAAATCTCAATTTTGAAAAATTGACCCTTATGACTGGTTTTGTGGTCCAGGGTCACAAATCAGTTTTCTCTCAGGTACATCACAGTGTAAGCTGAGAGTAAGAACATTACTACATCACTCTCGTCAGCGTGGTCCATATCAACAACAAATATATATATATATATATATAGTGGTTATTTTGAGAAAATTCCAGGTATTTTGAGCAGTATAGGATTATAAAAAAATATATGTGCTAATATAAAATAAAATATAGTAGCCTATATATAAAATAAAATTGCTAAATAAATCTATCTATCATTAATTTTTTACTTAAGTACATAAAAAATCGAGTACTTTTGTACTTTCACTCGAGTAAAATTGAAAAAGGAGTACTTTTACTGGAATATTATTTTATTATATGTATCTGTACTTTTACTCAAGTACTTGATTTTTGTACTTCGTCCACCACTGGTTTCAAATCTCACTCTACACCCTCATTCACTGTTCCCTATACGAGTCTAACACAGTCCATCTTACAGATAGAATGAAAACGAATGAGTGTATTCAGATACTGATGAACAACTGCTGTTTATGAGCAGACTAACTGACGGAAAGGGAAACGAGACACACACAGAAACTACAACTGACTCATGATCAAAAACTGCACTGACCTCACAGTCTCAACAGATTTCAAAAGTTGCCCATACAAAAGTATAAATCAAAATACTAAAGTACAAATAGCTCTGCTTTCCTGAGTGAAGACAAATAATATCTGTGTACATTATAACAATAAGAAAGAATAGTTGCATTAAGCAAAGAAATGCATGAATGTCTAATAGAACTAAACAAAAAAATCATTCAACAAACCTACTAACAAATGAAAGGAAAAATTAGTGAGGGAGAGGGCTGGGTGTTTTCCAAAATCTTGCTCATTTTGAGATTTTGTCTCAGGAGACATGTCTGAGAAGCAGGAGACAAGTCAACAAATAAAAAAGTTTCCATTACATCTTAAGAAAACCTAATTTCTGTGTAGAAGAAACATTTGCAACGCTAACGAGATCTCTTTTTTATTTTAGTTTATAAACCATAACCTATATTTCCATTCATGCAAAAATGGGCTGTACAAGATGAAATTGTACTGCTAAACAAATAAATAAATAAAAAAATTAATTAAAAAAACACTGCTACACTATTGTTAATTTGTTTATTAAAGAAAAAGTTATTTCTCTTATACTAAACATCTTGCACTTGTAAGTCTTTCTAGTGTGTTTGGAAAATGTGGTGCATATACTATGCTATGCTATTTAAATGACCGTTTTAGTCTGTACAATTATTAAAAGTTTAAAGTTTCTATTAAAATAATACTGAAGATATCTTAAGACAAAGATAATATCTCATTGAGACATATAAGAGATATGCGCCGGAAAGGGGCTTGATCCAATGGCTGCTTAGCTTTCTCCTCGTGCACAGACAGAGCTTGCGGTGAAAAGATGCAATATCCAGGTTGTAAAATAAACTCTAACACTCTCATAATGGTCTTCTTAGAGCATTAGAAGATTAGAAGATTAGATTAGAAGATATTTCAACAACTTTACACACTGTGCCAAGATATTTCTCCTTAGCTAGAGACTCTGGATCTCTCACATTTGTCTCTTTTAAAGCTTTAGAAGCGTTCTCAACAATTTTACACACTGTGCTCTGCATTTATAATTTCTCCCCTTTATTTAGTGCCTTTCAATTACTTGATGCATTTTTTGTAAAGTTGTTGGGATCTCTTCTGAAGCATTACAGGAGACACATATGAGACCCCCAGAATATTTAGCTAAGGAGAAAAATCTAAGCACAGTGTGTGTGATGTTGTTGTGATCTCTTCTGAGCTTTAAAGGAGACCACTGTGAAATTGTTAGAGTTTGCGTCTCAGGAGACAATTTTCAGAAGCAGGAGACATGAGCAAAAATCTCCATTTGATCTTAGTGAACTCATTTCTTTCTAGGAGAAATATTTGAAATGTTAAAGAGATCTCACTTTTGATTTTTCTATCTAACCCAGGCCCATGAAGAAGCCAGACTCCAGACTAGGTGTAGTGGGGACGCACTGCCACTGGGCAGTCGACTTCTCAAGTCAAGTCAAGTCACCTTTATTTATATAGTGCTTTAAACCAGAAAACATGTAAGAGGAAATATACCTTATACAATTTGCTTGGCTAAGAAAACCACTGACCACATTATTTTACATAAGCATTATTCTTCAAAGAAATATCTTGCATGCAAAAATCTGAACATTTGTATTGCATGCATTATATCATTGTTGTATTGTGTTTCTGTGTTATATGTACATAATGACACTGAAGCTTGTTCTCATAGTGCTCAGACAGGTTCTCAAATACAAAGACACGTGTCATTTAGTTTGCTATGGCATGTCAGCTGATGTTTAATGTTTCACATTCACTGAGGTTTGGAGATCTCTGTTGACTCTCGGCTCCAGGATGCTGGAGATATAAACACTGCCACCCAAACCCATTTCCTGCTGATATACAGCAGAGAGTGAGTCATTTACTGAAGTTCTTTACTTATCTGTATGTACTTGAGAAAACTGAAGTAAATTATAAGATATAGACATTAGGCAGCAACTTTTCCCATTCTCACGAAGCTCTAAAACGGTTTTTGTTGTGTATTTGTTAACGTTGTTTATTTAACTAGCCCACATTCCCCAGAATGCAGTGTTATTTTGTAACCGGAAGTGTTCTTGTAAAAGGATATATACATGAAAACCAGTAAAGAGGGCAGTCACGAAAATCACTGCAAGTGTGCAAGTGTCATATTTGTATAAAGGTGCCGTTCATTCAATCCAAGACAGAACAGTTTTAATGGACAAAGATCTCCCCCTCCTTCTCCCCCTCCTTCTCCCCCTCCTTCTCCCCCTCCTTCTCCCCCTCCTTCTCTCTCTCTCTCTCTCTCTCAGTTAGTGTGTGTTTTCTCATACAGGTAAATGTATGTATCATTTTCTTCATCTATTTTGTAACCATTTCAAGTCTATGACCAAATACTTTTTGTTTCACATCGTGCCGATAAGGTTTGTTTAGTCATTCTGCAATCCTGCAAACTGAACCTCTTTAGTAAAAGCTCTTAGCTCACATTTGCACAACATCCTTTTGTTCATTTGTAACAAACATAAAAACTCACGGTTACATGTTATAACTTCTATTTCTATTCAGTAATCATAGGATTCAAGTAAACTTGATCATCAAGCTGAAGATCCGCCACAGTCTGTTGGTGAATAATTTCACTACTTATCAAGAGACAGCTTATGTACATAAATTGCAGAAAAAAAATTACAAATCAATCCTTAGAAACATGAATAATTTTTGAGTGTTTTGAGTTGTGAGGCCAGGGAAGGTAGCATTGTAAGGCTGGTTTTTTCCTACAGTTCAGGTTGTAGGTTTGCTGAAGGTCAAAGAAAAACATTTATCAGCACAATAGTATAAAACTTTAAATTTCTCAACCACGCAAAATTATAATAGCAGACTCCTTTACACAGATTTGGCCTACAGGTCTTTATCACAATCAGCCCTTCTGTGCCATCAGGTCTCCCAAAAGGCACTTCTGTTTTTGGACAGGAGAGCAAAAGTCAACCCTACAGTGGGTATTACTGTTATACCACGGCACAGTACGTTTTTCTCTAAACTTTTTAATTTGATGGGGGCAACAGCTTCTAATGTATTAGAGAAAATAGTGCCCATGTTTCCAGTCATTTCCTCTAGTTCATGTGTATTTGTGTGTACACAGAGCAGTTGAGATAAATCAGGCAGGTTATTTGCAAATCTGGTGGCTGGAACAATAGTTCTGCCCAGATGGTAACGCTGAGTCATATAGTTAATATCAGTGATACGCAGCATGCACGATACAAGGAAATGGTTGGTAACATGATCACTTTGATCGTTTCCATGCGATATAATTAAATCTAGTGTATGATTAAAATGATAAGTGGGCCCAGCGGATGTTGCATGAAGTTAAATAAAAAGCACCCTTCCATTAAAAAAAAACTGTCTCACACAGCTCAGGAACAAAGGCATTCTGTAGCAAATCGATGCGTTTTTGTAAGAAAAATATCCATATTCAAAACGTAATAATCACTTTAATGTGGCTTGCGCTCACTGTTGTAAATAAAGCCATTTCGGGGGAATGAGGTAAGAGAACAGCATTGCGCTGATCAGAAATGACGCACACGGAAACACAACAGAGATATCAAAACAAAACAATGGTCACTAATTAGAAGTACAAAGTGAGGATTTGTAAAGAAGAATGTAGGAGGATTTCGATATAAGCCAAGAGGAGACTGGTTTTCCTTTGCTATAATAAGGAATCTACGACTACGACTGTGGACTTTTTTAGTTAAGTAACCACCAAATTCACAGACTGTTTTATTAAATTAGTCATTGAAAATACTGTTTATAAATAATGCTATATTCAACAGAAAGGCTCAGACAAACGACTGACAGGACTTGATCAGGGTCACACTGAAAATCTGCTATTCACAATATAATTTAATCAAGAAAACAAAACACTTTTAGGATTTTTTACAGAATTTACAAAATTAAAATATATGAAAAAGTTAATATACAAAAATGTTTGTTTTTATACTCTTAAAGCAATCTTGTTTGCAACTTATTAAAATAAAAATGCTCCCAACATATTATCTAAAAGGTAAAGGAAAACACTCTGTCAGTTCATTGGTTCCCAATCACGTTCCTGAAGGCCCCTCACATAGTGTATCTGCAACCATAGTGGCATTATTGGGCAAACTCATTCAATTCAGCAGCTAGAGAATAACATTCATCCATTTCCCAAACCACTGGTTGATTGTTGGAACAGTGTAATACTATACGTGTATAAATTTTGATTAAAATGATTAATAGTTTAATGGATGTACATACTAGTTTCCATGACAGACTTCAAGATAAATCGGCATTCACTCGTTTTAATTCACTCCATCAGCTACACTATTAGTGAACTAATGTAGGGAATAGTGAATGAGGGTACAGGGAGTGATTTCGAACACAACACTGGAGTATGAGCTGCAGAACTGAATAAATGCACTGTGTTGGAAGCACAGATGAGATACTGCAGTGTTGTTCTCTGCTGCCCTCGAGAGGCTGTGAATTGTAGATTTTCCACCCGAGTCACCCAGGTCTGACCATGATGTGGGAAGTTATTTTCTTCCTGTATTTGCTTCAGAGCTACAGTGTCTTCATCTTAACTACTGAAAATGTATTCACAACAGCATGAATATATAATTCAGCTTCAGCTCTGTGAGTTTATACATGTTACAAATGTATTTACATGCACTTGTTCATAAATTGTTTTATGTTAAAGTTTCAAAGTGTTTAATCAGGTAGGCTAATCCATTTTTTTATCGTTTATATATATATATATATATATATATATATATATATATATATATATATATATATATATATATATATATATATATATCTGTTGTCAGTATGCAGTATCAGATCTATTAACTGATCTGGGATCAAATGTGATCATAAACTGTGATCTTGATGAAACTGAGGTTTATTGGATTTTACTGAAAGCAGCAGATCCTCCAACAGTCGTTCTACGATCATTCTCAACACCAACACCACCTTATTACTTCAATAAAACATTCATTGCAGTTTAAACATGGTCTGGTTATTGAAAGTGAAAATGAAAGTAAAATGACATACAGCCAAGTATGGTGACCCATACTCAGAATTCGTGCTCTGCTTTAAACCCATCCAAAGTGCACACACACAGCAGTGAACACACACACACTGTGAGCACACACCCGGAGCAGTGGGCAGCCATTTATGCTGCGGTGCCCGGGGAGCAGTTGGGGGTTCAGTGCCTTGCTCAAGGGCACCTAAGTCGTGTTATTGAAGGTGGAGAGAGCACTGTACATGCACTCCCCCCACCTACAATTCCTGCCGGCCCAAGACTCGAACTCACAACCCCTTGATTGTGTGTCCAACTCTATAACCATTAGGCCATGACTTACCCTAATATCCCCTATTAATAATGTGACTGCTAATGAATTAGGAGTTTATTACTGTATTAACACAGAAACACCTCCAAAACTCAGCAACAGCACCAGAATATACTTCACCGGTGAGTACATTTACTACTTAATTATTGTGATTATATACTTTTCATTATTTGTTATTTATTATTTTTTTATACGTCATGATAGTTCTCTCTCGTTCCAGAGATGAATGTGCTTCAGTAAGAGACTGACAGTAACAGACTGAACTCTTTCTTTACAGAATCAGCTCAACTAACTGAGTGTCACAATCAGACAGTTTATGAGTTTATTAATCAGAATCAAACACAATATCAGATTATCATTATCATATCTGCTCTGATGAATGGACTTCTGCTCATTCTGTTGACTGGTCAGTAATTATTCTTATTGTTCTAAAAAGAATCAAATTTAAAATAAAAAAATATTAATATTAATATTAATATAATGCTGTTCTCTTTAGGTGAAGCTTTTATTTGGCTGTTTATTTATTTAAATATTTATTCATTTTGTGTCCATACTTTAAACAGTTGAGGTTAAAAGTTTACCAAAATAAGAGCGATCATACAAAATGGATCTTATCATTTATTTTGTACTGACCTGAATAAAATATTTTACATAAAAGATGTTTACATATAGTCCACAAGAGAAAATAATAGTTAAATATATATATATTTTTTTCATAAAAATGACACCGTTCAGAAGTTTACGTATGCTTGATTCTTATAATAGTGTCGTTACCTGAGCCGGATTAGTTTTTTTATTTTTTTGATAATTGTTCATGAGTCCCTTGCTCTTCTCAAAACAGTTAAACTGCGTGCTTTTCTTCAGAAAATATTTCAGGTACCAGGTATTTGATTTTTCAGCATTTTTGTGTATTTGAACCCTTTCCAACAATGACTGAATAATTTGAGATCAGTGTTTTCACACTGAGGACAGCTGAGGGGCTCATGTCATTATTACAGAAGGTTCAAACAGTCACTGATTCTCCAGAAGATAAAAAAAACATGCATTAAGAGCCAGGGGGTGAAAACTTTTGAACAGAATGGAGATGTGTATATTCCTCTTATTTTGCCTAAATATCATATATACAAAATACATATATTTACAAAAAAAAAAAATAATAATACAGTTTTTTTCAATTGTTTACACGCAATTTTGAAAACAGAGTTATTTTTGTCAAAATATAATCACAATTATCCAAACACCACAATCAATTAGCAAAATTCCTAGATTGTTTGCAAAATGACACACTTCAGTCAAAACATATACACATATTTGTGAAAATGCTATTTGTTTTCATTTAACCAACACAGTCATCAATGATCATACACTATTGCAGCAGGTTTCACACTGCTGTGATAAATAAAAAACACATTTGTACTGTATGTAAGAGATAATTTAGGTGACAAAAAATAGTGAAAAACTCACAACATTATTCATGATTTGTTTTGAGATATAAGGAGAATGTAGACAAATACTGTAGGCCTACTATAACCTTACCAAGCACTGCACAGCACTTGATGCTGCAGACTGAATATTTCAAGTATTTATTTCAATACTTACAGTATTTCTTACCATAATCAGTTACAGTAATCAACCAACAATGATATCAATTACTGTAAACAAATAAAATCTATGGACAAATGAAAATTACTGCATGAATTACAGTACATAAACTTTGACTCTAAAGAAAATTAAAGTAAAAGTAAACAGAAATTAAAGAAAACTACTGTAAAAGCAACAAGAATACTGTAACTATCCGTCTCTCCGTCTGGCTGGATCAGGCCATAAGATTTCATCCACATCACAGGCTATGTCTTCATTGGCAAGGCACCGTTGGAAGAATCGCCTTGTGTGACGAAATCCACCCCTGCACTGAAGCTGCTTCAATAAGATCACATGCCTGTTCCATGGCCTGAATGAGGGGCAAACGGTCATAAGGCCGCAGGTCATATACCTTCCACCGCCACGCTGAAAAAAATTCTTCTATAGGATTCAGGAAGTGGGAGTATGGGGGAAGGTATAAAACTTCAAAATCAGGGTGATCATGGAACCAGTTCTGGACCAGAGCAGCCCGATGAAATGAGACATTGTCCCAAACGACAATGTACCGCATCTGGTCCACTTGGTGTAATGCTGTGACAATCTCATGCAATCGGTCAAGAAATGCAAGTATCAGATTTGCATTATAGGGTCCCAGATTTGCATGGTGGTGGAGGACCCCATTTTGTGTGATAGCAGAGCAAAGGGTGATGTTACCCCCTCGCTGCCCTGGAACATTGGTGATTGCCCTGTGCCCAATTACATTTCTCCCTCTTCTTGTTTTTGCAAGGTTAAATCCAGCCTCATCCACATATATAAATTCATGTTGAATTTCAGCAGCATCCATTTGCAAGACTCTCTGAAACACATTAAAGAAAATAGGATGCTATTCAATATCTATAGCACAGTATTTTTTTTGTGACAGAACATTATGAGCAGTGCATGATACCACACCATAGTCAGATGAACAATGCATACCTCCACATACTCATTGCGCAGATGTTTCACTCTCTCTGAATTTCTGTCAAATGGTACCCGATAGCTACAGTTGCTTCATGTACATTTGATTTTTCTTTAGGATTCGACCTAATGTTGACAGAGAGACTCGTTGGATGTTATTGAAAATATTGTCATCATTGATGATATTGGCTTGGATTTCTCGTAGCCTGATACAATTATTGGCCAAAACCATGTTCACAATGGCGGCCTCTTGTGCACGACTAAACATAGGGCCCCTTCCACCTTGGTGTCCTCGACCCTCAATCCTATGTAAAAAAAAAAAAAAAGATAAAAAAAAAAAAGATATAAATAAATAAATAAATATATATATATATATATATATATATATATATATATATATATATATGCAGCCTACTGTCAAATGTCACAGTAAACAATATTGATTATACAAGCTTCAGTTTCAATGTATACTGTGTGGTTAGCTTACCTGTTTTCTCGATGAAATGTCCGAATTACTGACGCAACAGTATTTCTGCTGAGATTTGGTTGAACTCTTTGTCCAGCTTCCATCAGTGTCAGTCCATGGTTGATAACATGGTCAATAAGTGTTGCACGGAGTTCTCGAGTCAAATTTGTTCAGGTTCTATCACCTCTTCAAGTCCTTCTCTACCTCTTCCTCTACCTAGGTGTCTTCCTCTACCTCCTTCTCTTCCTCTACCTCCTTCTCCTCTTCCTCTACCTTCCTATACCTTCTTCTCCTCTACCTATGCCTCTTCCTCTACCTCCTTCTCCTCTTCCTCTACCTCTACCGCCTTCATCTCCTCTTTGAGCTCCCCTCTCATTCTCACTCTTCTTCTAACTCCTTCCATTTTTGTTGAAGACAGGTGAACTCACCTGCTGCCTTTTATAGCACACCTGAGTGCTGCGTTTTCAAATTAGCACATGTGTGCTTCCACACCTGGTAGATGTGTTTATCCAATTCGTTCATTAGTGTGGTAATTTGTTACGTGCCTCCCTGGTCTAGGGTCAGGGATGGCAGAAACAAGGACATTTCTAAACAAGGTAGAAGACAACTTTTCTACTGACCACCTGGAGACCTTCTCTCCTGCCCCAGCATGCCACAGAAAACCACACAGACTTGTCACGGTCTAGAATTTTAGTTTATTTTACAAACTCAAAGAAAGATGCTTAGCATGGAGCAAAAATAAAGTTCAGGAGGGGACCAGGCCAAAATAACAAACATAACAGATCTAACTTACAAAAAGGAGTACTTTCTAATCTCTCAAAATAAAATCCAAAATAAACAACAAAAGTCTTACCTTACTCCCTTTCTAGCCAAAAACAGGTGAAAACATGGACAATAAAAGAAATGGCGTCCTCCTCCCTACGGCTCCAAAATTATTTAAACTTTCACCTTAAGGTCTAACCTTGGGAGATTACTTGTACAAAAACAAATAACACACAACTCTCCAAAGTTTCAAACTGTATACACCAACAACAATGTAAACAGACAACTAGCACACACGCTATGGTCTAGGGCAGGTGAAAAGTCTCCAGAGGCAGCAAATGCCAAGAAGGGCCCCTTCAGATGGAATCTTCAGCTTTTATTCACAAGCCTTCCTTCCAGCAGCCAATCAGAGCAACCAGGTGATTAATGACAACCAGAACCAGGTGATCTTCATTAAGCTTTTGGAGGGTGTAGAGAGATTAGAGAGACAAAACACTGCCAAAACAAACTGTAATCAACATATTGGCAATAATTAAATACTGCACAAATAACACCTTAAAAAAATTACGCCTGGGGACGTAACACCCCCACCACCAAATTTACAACCCTAAGGATTGTAAACACAGATTCTTTTTATTGTATAGTTGCATAAGGTTATCTCAGTCACCATCAGCATCACAGGCCCTAGAGAGTGCATCCGCCACCACATTCTCCGAACCTTTCTTGTGCTTGATGTCCACGTTATATTCCTGCAGACAAAGTGACCAGCGCATCAAACGCTGATTTAGATTGCACATGCGGGAGAGAAAAACTAGAGGGTTGTGGTCAGTATAGACAACAAGAGGCATACTACTACCACCAACGTAAACTTCAAAATGTTTAAGTGCCATCACCAGGGGGAGAGCTTCCTTCTCGATGGTACTGTAGTTTCGTTGACACTTAGAGAACTTCTTAGAGAAGTAGCAAACTGGATGTTCTACTCCCGCACCATCCTCCTGCAGAAGGACAGCACCCGCTCCAACAGCACTTGCATCCACTTGAAGCTTAAATGGAAGAGAAAAATTAGGGGCAGAGAGAACTGGAGCATTACAAAGAAGATCTTTGGCAGCAAGAAAAGCAATTGCACACTGAGGACTCCAAACAAACTTCTTCGCAGAGCTAAGTAGGTCAGTCAAGGGAGACACCACTGTTGCAAAGTTTTTACAAAATCCACGGTAGTATCCGGCCATTCCAAGAAACCGGCGTAATTGACGCTTGGTAATGGGAGCAGGAAACTCAATAACAGCAGCAACCTTTGCAGTTACGGGTCTTACACAACCTTGACCCACTTTTTTTCCAAGGTAAGTTACCACAGCCTTAGCAAACTCACATTTTGCTAGATTCAGAGTTAACTTGGCATTACTCAACCTGCTAAACACTCTCTCCAAGCTACGGATGTGGCCTTCCCAATCACCTGAATAGACCACAATGTCATCCAGGTAGGCCTCACAGTCGCACAACCCGGACAAGACTTTCTGCATGAGCCTCTGGAATGTGGCTGGGGCATTTCGCATCCCAAAAGCCATACAATTGTACTGGAGGAAGTTATCAGGGGTGACAAAAGCAGAGATTTCACATGCACGTGCAGTTAAAGGGACCTGCCAATAGCCCTTTAATAGGTCTAGCTTTGTGACAAACTTTGAAGAACCCACTTTATCCACACAATCTTCCATACGGGGCAAGGGGAAAGAATCAGGCTTTGAGATGCTATTTACCTTTCGATAGTCCGTACAAAAGCGAAAGGTAGAATCGGGCTTTGGGACCAGCAAGCATGGAGAGCTCCAGGGACTTTGGCTGGGTACAGCCAGCCCATTTTTAAGCAGGTAGTCCACCTCAGTCTTCATGATCTCTCGTTTTGCAGGATTTACTCTGTATGGGTGCTGTTTGATAGGGACGGAGTTCCCTACATCAATATCATGAGATAAGACTGTGGTTCTTCCTGGAATATCAGAGAAGAGTGTGGGATATTTTTGTAACAACTTTACAACATCTTCACACTGATTTTTTGGCAAGTATGACAAATGTGAATCGATTTTACCCAAAATGGCAGAATTATTCAGACGCACACTAGGAGTCTGAGGTTCAGCCAGCAACAAATCTCCATCAACAGGAACATAGTTAGGAACTACAGTAACACAAGGTTTACTCAGTGGCACAGAGAGTATTGTTGGTTTAGTTGAGTCACGTGCAACATAGGACTTCAACATGTTAACATGACATACTCTATTCTTGCGTCTGCGATCAGGGGTACCCACAACCTAATCCGTTTCACTCAGTTTCTGTTCAATGACATACGGCCCTGAAAACTTAGCCTGTAGAGCTGAGCCAGGAACAGGAAGTAACACAAGAACAGAGTCACCCGGTTGAAAACTGCGACGTACTGTTCTTTTGTCAAAGTGGACCTTCATTTTTGACTGTGTCGTAGAAAGATGAGCTCTTGCCAGTTCGCAGGCTTTATGCAGACGTTCCCGGAAAGAACTTACATAATCTAGAACAGAAAGAGGTGCACTATCCTTACCCATCAACTGCTCCTTTAACAACTTCAAGGGGCCACGAACAGTATGAGCAAACACAAGCTCAGCAGGGCTAAATCCTAGTGACTCCTGAACAGACTCTCTCACTGCAAACATGAGCAATGGCAAGGCATCCACCCAGTCCTTTCCAGTCTCAATACAAGATGTGCGGAGCAAAGTTTTTAGGGTTTGATGAAAATGTTCCACCGCTCCCTGTGACTCTGGGTGATACGCACTAGACATGTGATGTTTTATTCCCAACTCTTTCAACATTTGTCCAAACACTTTTGAGGTGAAGTTGGACCCCTGGTCAGTTTGAATAACTCTGGGCAAGCCAAATGTTGTGCAAAACCTTACGAGAGCTGAGGCAGGAACAGGAAGTAACACAAGAACAGAGTCACCCGGTTGAAAACTGCGACGTACTGTTCTTTTATCAAAGTTGACCTTCATTTTTGACTGTGTCGTAGAAAGATGAGCTCTTGCCAGTTCGCAGGCTTTATGCAGACGTTCCCGGAAACCTGGTCAGTTTGAATAACTCTGGGCAAGCCAAATGTTGTGCAAAACCTTACGACCTCTTTCAGAACTACTTGTGCTTTCAATGTACGCAATGGTATGGCTTCAGGGTAACGGGTAGCAGTACACATTATTGTCAAAATATACTGGTGACCATGTTTCGACTTTGGAAGAGGCCCTACACAATCAATTACCAGCCTCTCAAAAGGTTCTCCAATGACAGGAATTGGCTGAAGAGGAGCTTTAGGAATGGTTTGATTGGGTTTACCAGCATGCTGACAGATGTCACATGAGCGGCAGTAACGAGAGACAGCAGACTTGAGTCCAGGCCAGTAGAAATGTTTAACAATCCTCTGAAATGTTTTTGTGACACCAAGGTGTCCAGCAAGAACATTTGCGTGTGCGAGTGGCAAAACATGAGAACGGTAGCTGGAGGGCAAAACAATCTGATATACTGTTTGCCAGTCACCTCCGTCTGAAAACTTGGGCTGCCACTTTCGCATCAGAATCCCATCGTCCAAAAAGTACGCTACCTTTGCCAACAAAAGATTGCGACCATCCACTGCAGCACTATGCAGTTTACAAGTGTAGGGTCTAATTTCTGGGCAGCAGCCAAATGTTCCCTACCCACTATGGAATGAAGTTCGACTGGAAGCTGGGTGTCAGGCTCAGAGACCATCTCATCCTCAACAGATAACCTGCACTCTACCAGTTTAGGTTGCTCCCTCAGGAAAGAATCCGAGAGATCAACGACACCTTGAAAGCTTCTTGACTGAGAACGTGTTACAGCACATGCTGGAAAAGTTAGAGGATGTGATGCAGAGAGATCATGGGAATCACAGACTATTGGCTTGCTTACAACTATTGGACTGGGAAAAACGTTACCACCGGCAAGGTCATTACCCAGTATGAGACCGACATTTTCTACAGGCAACCGTTTACACACACCCAATTGAACCAAGCCTGTAACAAGGTCAGATTTCAAGTTAACATTGTGTAATGGAATGCTAATGCAGCCCATCTCGATACCACGCACAAGGACATTTGCAGCAGTATATGACACATCAGAGAACGGCAAAACATCCTCAAGCACAAAGGATTGAGCCGAACCAGTATCTCTCAGAACCTGCACACACTTCTCTGCAGAGTCACCAGCTAGCGACACAGAAGCATTCAAAAGAAAGAGACCATAGGATGATGTGTCAGCAGCAAACAAATCAGGAACAGATTGTACAAATGCCACACCTTTAGGCTTTATATTTGTGGCTTTCTGCAAATTTGTTCAGGTTCTATCACCTCTTCAAGTCCTTCTCTACCTCTTCCTCTACCTAGGTGTCTTCCTCTACCTCCTTCTCTTCCTCTACCTCCTTCTCCTCTTCCTCTACCGCCTTCATCTCCTCTTTGAGCTCCCCTCTCATTCTCACTCCTTCCATTTTTGTTGAAGACAGGTGAACTCACCTGCTGCCTTTTATAGCACACCTGAGTGCTGCGTTTTCAAATTAGCACATGTGTGCTTCCACACCTGGTAGATGTGTTTATCCAATTGGTTCATTAGTGTGGTAATTACATTTACATTTACATTTATTCACTTAGCTGACGCTTTTATCCAAAGCGACTTACAATTGCCACATATGTCAGAGGTCGCACACCTCTGGAGCAACTAGGGGTTAAGTGTCTTGCTCAGGGACACATTGGTGTCTCACAGTGGATTCGAACCCGGGTCTCTCACACCAAAGACATGTGTCTTATCCACTGCGCTAGCACCACCTAATTTTACAAATCACTGTGTGTAATGTTTTGCAAAAAGGGTGAAGCAGACATTGTGTGTAATGTTGTGCAAATCTGTGGAGGTGTTTTGCTCAATGGAGTAAAATTTTGCTAATTATGTGGAAATTTTAATTTTAGTGTGTAAACAATCGTAAAAAACTGTAATAATATTATATATATATATATATATATATATATAATATTATTATTATTATTATTTTTTAAATGGTCCTTACATTATTAAACCTCAGTTAATCTTGCCGTGTTGATGTGTATTTCTTGATTTGTTTCAGTCAGAATTTGTCCTGGCATGTGTTTCTGTTATAATGTTATAATGACTCTTTCATGTTCAATGGGTTGGATTTCCTGTAAAAACCTGCTAGATTGTGATTTAGTAAAAGGGAAATGATCAGACATGGAAAAAAAAAAAAAGAGTAAGATTTCATTTGATATGCCAAGAACGTTTAAAAAAATATTTTCACATTACACATTCATGTTTATTTATTTATCAATTAATTTTGCATACTGTTACATTTAACAGATGATGTGTACTTTTATCTTTTGACAGAACAGCATTTAAAATAATATATATGAACAGAGTTTAAGTTAATATATATGAACAGAGTTTAAGTTAATATATATAAACAGAGTTTAAGTAAATATATATGAACAGAGTTTAAGTTAATATATATGAACAGAGTTTAAGTTAATATATATGAACAGAGTTTAAGTAAATCAATAAATATTTGTTATATAGTTTTTGTATTTAGCAGAAATCTACACAGTGTAACTACACAGACTGTGGTTTAACTGAAGCTTAAGCCAAAACCATAAATGTGTTCCACTGGTTGGTCACTTGGGCATTTAACAGCCAATGATAAACAGTTTCTGTCACCTTTGTCTAGACTGGAGGTTTAACCTTGAACCGAGTGCAGTGTTTCTCCACTACCTTTATGTATCTCAGTTCACACAGTTAGAAACTCAAATAGAAACAGCAGTTTGTCTGTTTTGTCTACTGTATATCTACACATTTAGTGTTTCACTAAATGTAAAGCCCATTCACACAAGTTTGTAATTCTTTGAATGTCCAACAATTAATAAACTGCAGCTGTCAATATTAAATATTCACACCTGATCTGTGTATGAAGTGTTTATCAGTCTGGCTTGACTATTCTGAACTGAAAATTGTATTTAAAATGTATTTAAAAACACAAATTATTAATGCAATCTGTATTTCAAAGGACAAATGAAATGACATTAATAACATTGAAAGGATGTTTATGTCTCAAACAGCTTCTCTCTAACTGAACAACGTGCAAAATGTCATGAGTACTTAAAAGATAGTTTGTATTAATAGTTTCAGCTGTTCCTTTATTTGAAATTTAAAAACATTAACATACAGTACAGGGCAATTATAGTTTATAAATTTCAATCTCTTATCATTTCCTTTTTAGTTTGCTCTTAACAGTTTTGTTGAAGCCTCTCTTGACAGACCGTGTGAATCTTCTCTCTTCTACAGTCAAACTGATGAAGAAGATTCAGAGAAGTCACAGAATCATAATGATTTCTGAGAAATGGTTCTGATTTGAATAATGAATTAGAAAATTAATTTGATTCCTAATCCCAACAAAATGTCCTCTTTGGTTTAGTGTTCACAGTAAGCTGTCTACAAATCAAGATCTCTCTCTCTCTCTCACACACACACACACACACACAGCTTCATTTGTTAAGAAAGAAAAAGCCAACCCACCCTCGTTCAATCAATGTCACTCCCTAAACCTACAACAGAGAACAAACACCAAACTCAAGAGACATTTAAGACTATAAACACTTTATCATCACATTTAACACTTCAGTTAAACCACTGAACAATGAAGACAAATGTAACAGATCCTGAAATATTTACTCAGTAATATTCTTGGCTTCTGTCATACTTCATGTAAACACAGTGCTGTGCTTGTTAGTGCATGTCTCACAAACTAACAAACACATTCTCACTTTACAGCATTTTTCAAGTGTTAGTCTTATCATCAGCTGATCATGAGGAGAAAGCAGATCTTCAGTGACGTCCTCAGTTTGACTTGCAAAGAAACTGTAAGAAAGAAACAAAAGGGTCAAACATACAACCTGATCATGAATTTGCTATTCAAATTTCATTCATCTTTGTTCATAGGGATATAGATTTGATTTTGTGTTTCCTTTTAGTTACAGACTGAACTCTTTGGCACACTTTGTTGTCTATTTAGTTTCATTATTACATTATTACAAAGAGCCCCGGAGACCGACTCAAATCAAAAGAGCCTAAATGTACATTGAAATAATTAATATTAATGATGTTTTACAAGAAATTAATAAATCAGATTTGATCAATTCTGTGACGTTTTAATATTAACAAGCATAAAATGATATACCAATAAATCACACACAGGCATCATGGTACTATCATGAACAAGTGTCAAAGACAGTCACGGAAGAGAAGAAATTGTTGAATAAATTAATTATTTTTGTTTTCTTTGCGCACAAAATGTATTCTCGTGGTTTTATAACATTACTGTTGAAGCACTGATGTCACATGGACTATTTTACAGTTTTTCTTGATAGCATAAACACATTTCTTGAAACTATACCTCATACCAGCTCATATACACAAATCCATATCTTCTCACCCAATTCCCCAAACAACCTATTTTCAGGTCAAAATGAAGCTCTACACTCAAAACCATTCACTCTTGCTGAAAAACAGAACTTTTCCCTCAGACATCACACACAAGCCCTCAAACACACACACACACACACTACAGCATAGTCTTACACACTGGTGAGATAAATTCAAAACAATACTACAAAAACCAAAACCAAAAACCAGTAGTAAGTTGTGTTGCTTGTGGTTCTCCCCCTCAAGGAACTTTTCACATGATGAACATGTGTATACATTTGCACTTTTTCTATTCCTTAATGTACTTTACAGAACAATACACCAAACAACAACAAAAAACATTCTACCCCAGAATCACATCTTTGGTCTGGGACAGACATCACAGGCTATACTGGTCCTAGCCAGACAGTGGGGGTAAAATCCTCTTATATGACTGATCTTTCTGTTGAAGGTTCTGACTGGTGTGTGATAAATTTGGACTATTAGTGTTTCCACGTGGGTAATAAATTGTGTCTCCACGTGGGTAATAGTGTGATAACTGAGTTTAAACTGTGTAGACTTGAGTGAACAATATTGAATGCTAGTGTTTTCTAAATGACCATATGGTGTAAGCACTGAGAAATGTAGGGATTTGTGTGTAGAGTTTTGCAGTAATAGTTCACCAAATCTAACTCATTAATCTGACTCAGTGTTAAAGCAGGGGAATAGTGTTTATAGTTCAGCAAAATGAGTGTGCTTTTTGAAAAATTGCGTTATAGTCTTGAAATTTTAGCTCAAAAGCCTGCTTTTAGTGTTTAAGCAATTGAGAAAAACTGTAATGATGTTCTTACTATCTTTCTGGGCCTTGAACACGTCAGTTGCATTGCTGTCTATGCAGGGTCAGAAAGCTCTCGGATTTCATCAAAAAATTTGTGTTCATCAGATAAACGAAGGTCTTATGGGTTTGAAACACCATGAGGGTGAGTAATTAATGACTGAATTGTAATTATTTTGAGGGTGAACTATCCCTTTAAGTTCAGTTATGGATTACTGTAATAAACATATATTTTTGGGTTAATTTAATTTGCATGTGGCCTCCATGTTATGATTTTGGATATCAGTTGTTTAACTCCACAAATCAGAAAATACTAATGACAGACAGATAAATAATAATAAACAAAAATTTCTCCATGTTTTGGGAATACAATTTATTTTAAAACCAGGCAAATGAGATGGGAACAAACGCCTTCTTTAAATAACCCATGAAACCAAATATTAACCATACACATTTATTATGACTATACTACTGAGAAATGTGAAAAGTGAGGCATGTAAGTCATGATATACTTTTACATATTAATAACATCAGGCCACCATGCTCATAGAGTTTGTTTTTAAAATAAAATTATGTTTACACAAAACACATCACACTTCCTGCACATTTCACTTTGAAACTTCCGTGATCCGTGAAAAAAAGACCTGATAGAATTTGTGTTCTCTCATTTGCATTCAGCCTGGGTTGTTTTGAGCCAAATCTGCTTTATTTAAACTAGTAGGATCTGTGGGTAAAGTTGCTGTAGTTCCTGTGAACAGAAACTATAACCAGAAACATCTTCAGGAACCTGCTGAACAGCCAATTCCTGAACTCCTGGTGTATCATACAACAGCTAAGGACATGAAAGAAAAGGTGTGGAAATACAAAAGTGAACAAAATAGAAGAAGAAGAAGAAGAAGAAGAAGAAGAATTTGCACTAGTCTCTTATTTACCAGTCATGACTTCCGTTAGAGACCTGGAAATGTGAAAAAGGAGACATCTAACAAAACTTTCAAATGTGTTTAATTTATATTAATGACATCAGGGCACCATGATCATTAGGTATTTTTATGATATTTTCAGTTTACACAAAACATGTCATACTCCCCACACAAGTCACAATGAAACTGCTATGATCCGTACAAAAACACCTCACATAGTTTTGTGCTCGTATTTGCATTTGGTCTGGTTTATTTTGGTCCTCACCTGCTTCATTTAAACTAGCCTTAACAAACAAACTTTTGGACATTTTTAATACATGAAACATTGTTTATATCACACGGGGCTGTTGAATGACTGAATGATTGGCTGACGAATGTTCTAAGGAGGGCAATTATTTTCAGGGAAACGCACGGCGAACTTACAGCCTAAAACAGCAAAATAACTAAAACCACAACAACGCTGGCCAAGCAAATAAATATCGTAAACAACAGGATAAAAATGACAAATTATTTTCAGGTTTTTGCAACAAAATTACATTTTATTGTGTATGGAGTTCACATACTCTCTCCCACTCTCTCTTCCTTACAAACACACACACAAACACACACACACACACACACACACACACACACACACACACACACAACAACAAACATGTTGTCAGTGCGGATCTATTGATTTTATTAATAAAATACTTTAGCAACTACAGACTATTTTAGCAAGAACATTACTGCGTGATCTGATTAATTAAATCCTGGTAACACAACAGTCAAATAAATGTTTGTGTGTGTTTTTTTTTTTTTTTTTGACATTTTAGAATTAGTCTTCAGTTCAGTTATTTATCCAACAAATACCTGTCATTTTTGTATCTAAACATGAAATATGTAAAACAAATGAATGGTTATTCATATATTGCACGTATATAAACCCAGCGTACTCCACACATTTCACTTTGAGACTGCTGTGATCTGTCCAAAAGGCTTCGTGTAGTTTGTGTGCTCGTATTTGCATTTGGCCTTGTTTGTTTTTTCCTCAGCCACTTCATTTGTGAAACAGTTGTTCATTAAGCATGAGGAATCACTTTCACACATAAATTAGCCAGCACTGAGTTCTGAGCTTAACCCTTTGAAAGTCTTGAGGATGTGCTGGAGTTGACTTTATCAATATCTCAGCCAAACATTAATGCAACTCTAGATGGAAATAAACATTGTTCAAACAATGTCACAACGAAAGCACAATGAAATCAAAGCCAAAGGTGGTGCAACAAAATATTAGAGTGTTTGACTTCTTTTTGGACAGACAGTGTAAAGTCAACTCCAGCAGATCCCAAAGAGAATGCCAAATGACTTTCCTTGGATGCAAACAACAGCAGGAAATTTAGAGTTGAAAGATCAACATGTACGGAGCTCCGCACATGACATGCAAGAAAAAAATAAATAAATTGTGCGCACGATTTACTAATTCGTTCCCTCAATGTACTAAAATGTGTCAACCCATTCTCACTCCAAAGGCGTCAAAAACCGAAGCATGGTCAAGCGCCCCTAGCGTCACTTTTATGACGCCAAATGTGCCTTTGGGCGTCGCAATATCGACGCACTACGACCTTCATTGCTTTCAGTGGGAAACTTTTGGCGTCAGGATTTCGACGCGAGGGCATGAGATGTTTATCGCTATGAAATCACGTTCAAGAAGTCTCATTCAGCACACATCGCGATACTTGCCACCAGTTTAAAAGTGGCACGGGTTGGGTGAGTAATCGTAAATACGCTCTTTTAATGCCTTTTATAAAATGTATTCTGTCTTCTTTATTAATCAGATTAGCGCCATATGTTTAATCGCTGTATTACATCGGTCATCCACGGCTGTCTTTGAGTTTCATTGCGTTTAAATAAATGAACACAGCTGCTAACTGGAGTGATTAAACTCTATCGGTCACGTGACGTGCCATAGACCTTCGATCCGTTTTATATTAATTTCAGGTTTAATGATGTAAGTTGTATTTGTAGTAAAATCATGGTTATCACGACACTTACAATTGTAATAAATTAAATGAATAAAACACAGTAAACGGGACATTTACAATGTTTTTACCACAGTAACTGTAGTTTTACTATGGTATATTAATAATCAACACAACAATACAATAATCACTAAACCAGCTATGTTTGTATCACTGTAATGTTAGTGTTTTTTTGTGCTTTTATATGACAGATGTCACAGTAATCATATGTTCTGTTCCATGCTTTTAATACCTTTTAATGTAAATAAAAAAATAAAATAAATAAATAATAAAAAAATGTATTTTTCCATCCTGCAGTTCATTCATATCAGTTTATATCTAAATATTTTGCTCACAGATCATTATTAACATTCTGTATATAATTCAATTTTATTTTCTCTGACTCTCCCCTTTTTTATTATTTTTATTTTTAGCTGAAAAGACATAAAGGCAGTCAGCCCAGTGGTGTTTCTTGAGAGGTATTCCTTCAGAAATGGAGAAGACAGAAAGCTGCGGAGACAGACATTTGCAACAGTAAGTCTGTGATAGTTTGTCTCTTTTATCAAACATTCCTGCTGTTATCATTTGTACAGCATTTGTTGTTTCTTAAACTGTTGCACTGTCCAAATACCCACACTTGCCATCTTTGCACTTGACCACTTGATTACTTATTTGACGTCTTTCCTGTATTTGGCCTAGTGTTCGAGTGAGCATGATGACCACAAGTGTGTGTCGAACTTTTCATGACCTGATGACTGTGTTTCCCAATCCTGGTCCTGGAGAACCCCAGCACTGCACGGTTTTGGTGTCTCTCTTATCTGACAAACACACTTTTGAGGTCTTGGAGTCTTCACTGATGAGCTGATGAGTTGAATCAGGTGTGTTTGAACAGGGAGACATCTCAAATGTGCAGTGTTGGGGTTCTCCAGGACCAGGATAGGGAGCCACTGCCTTATGGGACACACTTACTGTATGTGTTTACAGAGATTTTTAATATCTAATTATCAATATTTCACACACTGTACTTTGGACAGCTTTCCGTGCCCTCTTGTGAGATCTCGGCAAAAAGTCTGACGATTTATTCCAAAACACGATGCATGATGGGATACACTAAGCGTTGTATAGTGCTCCAGAGCAGTATTGGAGAGGTTTAGTGACCCTGGACAGGGTCAAAGTCTTTAAAATGAACCCTAAACACAGTCGCACATCACAGTCTTAATAATCCAGTTTAACACTTGTATGATATTGTCTCATCTGACACTATCAAAAGAATTCATATGACTATAGCTTGCTATTAATTACTTGCTTTTAATAATGGATGCATTTAACATTTAATTATACAGCATCTTTACAGAGGCTGCTTTTATGGTCTAAACAAAACCCAGTGTAATGTATAAGTTGAATGTAATTTAATAATATTTCATTTCTTTCTGTCTTACAGGATTGTTTGCAGATAACACTGTAGTTCTCCATCATGCACAAGGACTCACCTCGTTAACTCTTTATCCCCCCGCACACACAGAAATGGTCCCTGGATCAGTGATTAGACTTTGCAGAGGTTTGATTTTTGCAGAAGATGTAACTTTGTTTTAATTAAGCTTATAATGAATACATTACAGAACCAGTGATGAAAACAATAGTTAAAAATAGTATTTTTCGCATTGATAAAGCATATATAAGATAAAGCTCTTTTCCAAGCTTCATACAGTAAACTATACTCTGTGTCTTCCTAATGCTTTTATCATTAAAAAAAGCATCAGTTCTCATCAGGAGTTTTAGTAAAGGAGATATTCATACACAGTCTCCCCTAGTTCCAGTCATGAAGTGAATTAATGATGTTATTGTCAAAGGTAGCAGGTGTTTGTTTTCCTGAACACTTTCCCTGTCTTCCATTGTTCGGCTAATCAGTGTTTATTTGATGCTGTGCTGATAGAGTTTTATAGATGACATTGCACACTTGATTTGCATGTCTTCATGATGTTATTTTGTGAGTTTGAAATATTTACATTGTGTTGTATAACATTTTGGTCAATTTAATTTTTAAGAAAATTTATCTTTTTCCAGTGTTCTCTGAAAGACATACTGTATTTACGTTTTGATTTTTAATAAAGGCATTTTCATTTGCATGCTGAAAACAGTTAACGTTTACAACATAACTGCCTTTTTATTTTTTTATGGTGGCAAAAACGAGCTTGGTGACAGAGGATGCAGTGCTGTAATTTGGGCACGCTGTCTTTAAATGAGTTTGACATCAATAAATACTGGAAGATCCTTACAAAACTATGCATGTTCATTATGCTTTATGTATTTATTTGTTCATTCATTTATTTTTTTGTTTTTATTCCTAGAGTTCAAATGGTAGAGAATGGTAAATCACAGAAACACAAATGTGAACAATTTTAACTTTAAAACACAATGTAATATATTTGTCTTTGGTCAAAAAAAAAAATCTAAATCTTAAAAATGTGTCATATTTAATGAGAGGAATCTATCTGTTGGATACAACTGCGACTGCTGGGGATGTGCACATCAATATTGCCCAATTTTTGTCAAGCTGAACAACGGAGGAAGGTGTAGACGTTAATAAAACAGAATCTAATAAGTAGCAAATATTATCTATTGTTAACCGAATCTATCCCTTCAGCCGAAAATGGCCGAAAAACGAAAGACATCTGTCATAAATGGATAAGGAAGTGTGACGCCGCTGCTCAGCTTCGATGTCATTGGCTGTGAATTTTCAGGACAGTCTGTGGTTGGACTATCTTTTAACCCATATTAAACAGCGCATCATGTTAAAAAGTATGTTTTGCTGCTATCATCACATTAGTAATATATTAAGTCAACAATGAAGTGTTGCTATATCTTGAGAAAAATTACATCTTTAGCGAGATCCTATCCCTAACCCTGTGCATAACTTCAATGAACTACGAAAAACAGCCCCTAGTTTTGCCTTTCCATAGATAGAACGACGGAGGCTTGTGGGTAATGTAGTTTAAAACTTTTTATTAACGAAACGAAATAAATTATTTATTTTAAGGAAAACTGGTTATCTAAATATGTTCAATGTGCAAACCTCTTTAATATATATGAGAGGCAGGGTGAAATGTGGTATTTTACAGTGAGCAATATTTAAAATGCCTTTATGCTAGCTTTCCATTTATTTCTGAAAACTGAGTTCAACATTATTTTATCAGCATAGCATAAGTACTAATCCTGCTGATTTTCTCTTTGATACGTTAATTGGACTCTGATTTACAATCATTTGAAATGTACAGTTTTGGGCTCTTCCAGGGGGTGCTACTGGGCCCCCGGGGGTAGAAGGGCAGTAAAACCTTGAAATGAAAACCTTATATATATATATATATATATATATATATATATATATATAAACTAATTAGCAAAAATCAGTGTAAAAATGTCCTCCTCACCCCCGTATCGTCCTCCTCAGATGCTGGACATCAGTAATGTGCATGCTCTTGGTTTGAATACAGTACAAGATCCACGTTGATCATTCCTGGTACATTCTCAGTTATCCCTCAAGTGTTTGTAACAATAAAGCCCATGGCACCATCTTGCAATGCAAAATAATTAATCTCGTAACTCCCTTTATTTCACAAAAGATTTGCATATTTGTTACTAAAATATAAAAAATAACTTTCTGGTGCACTGATGTCCCAGATGTTATTAATCCGATCAAAAATGTTTCTGTCTTAAGTAAAAAATAATGCCAATAATTAATAATATGTAGTTTTACCAAGTCTAAAATAAACACATATGAGCTTACCTAGTAAAATGATGTATTTACCAAGAATCTTCAGAACACAATATTCACCATTTTCATTTTATTGAAGCATAGACTATAAAGATGATAAAGTAGCATCAGGACAAATAAGATTCAAGGAAAATAATTATTTATCATAAAAAATACATTAACCTCATATATTAATCAGTTCACACAGATGAGTGATGAAATATCCTTAAAAGTCACACAATCCCATCCAGTCAACTGTGATACAGAGCATGTGATACATATAAGACATGTGATACTGTTTCAGGAAATAATGATTCCTTATCATCACATATAAACTGGTTTCATCTCCCCATCGTAATCTTCTTCTCTTGTGTCTGGAAACAGTTTGTGGTTGATATCCAGCACCGATGTGGTGTAGCTTGTTCTCAGCCAGAGGATCTCTCAGTCCTAACATCCCAGACCTGGTCAAAGTGAAACAAACAATCCAGATGAAGTTGTTAATGGACAGAGAGCTCAGCTTATGTTCTGTGTGATTGTAGCAGTGTGAGCAACTATGACCCTTGTCATATGTACATATGTACACTTACGATTCTTCAAGCTGCTTTAAGACCTTTTGAGAAGCTTTTTCTTTGAAGACAATTTACCACATCCTCTTCTTTCACTCCGTTCAAGAGCATCACTTGGTCAGAACCCCTCATTTGGCTGATGAGACCATCTGTACAAATTAAAATACTGCAATAAACAATTTAATTATGCAAGAATTAAGAAAAAGTTAGAGGCAAAGGACTTGCTCATGAGACTCCATTAGCATGTGTAGTTCTCAGAGACTCTATAATTAATCTATTGCTGCAGTAAATGTGTCTTTTTCCTCTAGAATCTTTCTCCAAAGTTCCTGACTTCTCTCACAAATGTGTTTTAGTCTGTGCAGTGTGGCTTTAGTCAGGCCTGGCTTTGGTAACATGCTGTAATTGTAATAGTATAAAAAAAATATATATATATATATATAAACCTTAGAAAGAATAATTACAGCTGACATGAACAGTCCCATGAGAGATCATCATAAAGTGCTGTTACACATAACACAGCATTGCTTCAACACACACATACCAGAGGACTTCTGTTTGCTTGAGCACAAGATGGCCGTCTTCATTCCTCATCCTGAGCAAATCATTTCCTTGGTCTTCCTTCTCTTCTGTAAAACAAGATAATCTCTACTTACTCTGTGTGCAATTAATATTGTTCATTAAACATAATTTAAGTTAATTTAAAATAAGATTCAGACCAGAGCATTTGATGAGTAAATGTTGATTCAAAAAAAACTCTAAACAAATGTACCTGGGAAGAGCTGATCATGGCAAGATTCGCTGAGTCTCAGTAATAGCTCTTTTAGTTTTTAGGGAGGTTTGTGAGGGTTGGCTCTTAAAAGAGCTGTTGAGCTCGATATTGTAGACCTGAAAAAGAAGGACAGCATTATCTGCAACAATCCTGTAAGACAGAAAGAAATGAAATATTATTAAATTACATTCAACTTATACATTACACTGGGTTTTGTTTAGACCATAAAAGCAGCCTCTGTAAAGATGCTGTATAATTAAATGTTAAATGCATCCATTATTAAAAGCAAGTAATTAATAGCAAGCTATAGTCATATGAATTATTTTGATAGTGTCAGATGAGACAATATTATACAAGTGTTAAACTGGATTATTAAGACTGTGATGTGCGACTGTGTTTAGGGTTCATTTTTAAGACTTTGACCCTGTCCAGATACCCACACTTGCAGTCTTGGCCACTTGAGAGTGTGTGTACGTGACAGTGTGTGCACAAGACTGTCCCTGGTCTTAATAATGCCAAAGCACAGCGTCCTTAACACACACTAAACCTCTCCAATACTGCTCTGGAGCACTATACAACGCTTAGTGTATCCCATCATGCATCGTGTTTTGGAATAAATCGTCAGACTTTTTGCCGAGATCTCACAAGAGGGCACGGAAAGCTGTCCAATGTACAGTATGTGGAAATATTGATAATTAAATATTAAAAATCTCTGTAAACACATACAGTAAGTGTGTCCCATAAGGCAGTGGCTCCCTATCCTGGTCCTGGAGAACCCCAACACTGCACATTTGAGATGTCTCCCTTTCAAACACACCTGATTCAACTCATCAGCTCATCAGTGAAGACTCCAAGACCTCAAAAGTGTGTTTGTCAGATAAGAGAGACACCAAAACCGTGCAGTGCTGGGGTTCTCCAGGACCAGGATTGGGAAACACAGTCATCAGGTCATGAAAAGTTCGACACACACTTGTGGTCATCATGCTCACTCGAACACTAGGTCAAATACAGGAAAGACGTCAAATAAGTAATCAAGTGGTCAAGTGTGGGTATTTGGACAGTGCAACAGTTTAAGAAACAACAAATGCTGTACAAATGATAACAGCAGGAATGTTTGATAAAAGAGACAAACTATCACAGACTTACTGTTGCAAATGTCTGTCTCCGCAGCTTTCTGTCTTCTCCATTTCTGAAGGAATACCTCTCAAGAAACACCACTGGGCTGACTGCCTTTATGTCTTTTCAGCTAAAAATAAAAATAATAAAAAAGGGGAGAGTCAGAGAAAATAAAATTGAATTATATACAGAATGTTAATAATGATCTGTGAGCAAAATATTTAGATATAAACTGATACGAATGAACTGCAGGATGGAAAAATAAGTTTTTTTTATTATTTATTTATTTTATTTTTTTTATTTACATTAAAAGGTATTAAAAGCATGGAACAGAACATATGATTACTGTGACATCTGTCATATAAAAGCACAAAAAAACACTAACATTACAGTGATACAAACATAGCTGGTTTAGTGATTATTGTATTGTTGTGTTGATTATTAATATACCATAGTAAAACTACAGTTACTGTGGTAAAAACATGGTAAATGTCCCGTTTACTGTGTTTTATTCATTTAATTTATTACTATTGTAAGTGTCGTGATAACCATGATTTTACTACAAATACAACTTACATCATTAAACCTGAAATTAATATAAAACGGATCGAAGGTCTATGGCACGTCACGTGACCGATAGAGTTTAATCACCCCAGTTAGCAGCTGTGTTCATTTATTTAAACGCAATGAAACTCAAAGACAGCCGCGGATGACCGATGTAATACAGCGATTAAACATATGGCGCTAATCTGATTAATAAAGAAGACAGAATACATTTTATAAAAGGCATTAAAAGAGCGTATTTACGATTACTCACCCAACCCGTGCCACTTTTAAACTGGTGGCAAGTATCGCGATGTGTGCTGAATGAGACTTCTTGAACGTGATTTCATAGCGATAAACATCTCATGTCCTCGCGTCGAAATCCTGACGCCAAAAGTTTCCCACTGAAAGCAATGAAGGTCGTAGTGCGTCGATATTGCGACGCCTAAAGGCACATTTGGCGTCATAAAAGTGACGCTAGGGGCGCTTGACCATGCTTCGGTTTTTGAATCCTTTGGAGTGAGAATGGGTTGAATGTGTGCACGATTACTATTGCGTTCCTTCGATTTGCTAAATCGTGCACACAATTTATTAATCGAGTGAACGAAATAGTAAATCGAGGGAACGCAATAGTAATTGTGCGCACGTTGTAGTACATTGAGGGAATGAATAAGTAAATTGTGTTCTTGTTCTTGTTCTTGTTTTAAGCCGATGTGTGTTAAGTTCATCATCAGTATCATCAATGTTTCCAATCATGCTTTTAATTTGTGCAGCTGCCAAATTGAAGCTTCCTCTAAAAAATACACCATTTGGCTCTCACAAGAATATATGAACACAACAAAGTCATTTTCTAACCAGCATGCACCTCGTGGTGATCATGTGATCATCTCAAACGAGCCGATTGATTGTGTGATGATCTGACTGAGCTACAAGAAAATAAACAAAGTGATTTGTTCTGTTTCTAGATTCCGCTTCATCTGTGTGTCTGCAGTGCTGATAAACAAAGGTGAGCATCTGAATAACACATTTAATATTCATGTAAAATATTTACTGCATTGTAATATTTCTACATTGATTTATTCTGTTTATATAATTATATATTTTTAGTTTCTGTTTTTTTTTTTTTTTTTTTTTTTTTTTTTTTTTTTTGGTTATATTTCCTGCACAGTTTCTGTAATTAATAATTCTAAAAAATGCAATATATAAATGTTTAATATATAAAAACTGTGGTAACATGAGGTACAGTATAACTGATGATTTGGATTTTTTTTAAACTAAAATGGATCAGTATCTGAAAATGTAAATATATAGTGAGTGAAGATACGCTGATTATACAGTTTTAAATTTCATTTAGAATTCAAGTTTAGGAGTTTTTGAAGCAGTAATGTGATTTTTAATGCCTTAAAGTCTTCAATCTACAATTTTGTGCAGTAATTTGCTCTTTTGTGTTACACAATTTCAATGTTCAGCTATAAACATGTTTTACTTCTACCTAGATAATAAAATTAGTTGGATAGACAGATACATGTGTGACCTGTTTGATTGTTTGGAAAAACATTTCTGCAGCCGTTGATCACATTTCCTGAAATAAAGAAGATGTCATCTGAATCCTGATTTGCTAAACAAATAAAAACTTTTACTCATGTGCAAGTTTCTATCAGTATAGTCAAAGATTTTCTTCCATTACTGTTGTTAATTAGTGTTCCTGTGGCTCAGTGGCAGAGCATTGCGTTAGCAGCGCAAAAGGCTGTGGGTTCAATTCCTAGGGAACACATGTTAGGCAACAAATGTTAGCCTGAATGCACTGTAAGTTGCTTTGGATAAAAGCATCTGCTAAATTAATATAATGTAGGCTTACACAAGGCCTCATTATGTTGCTACTAAGACCTAGTATATGTTGTGAGTTACTACTTTATAATTAAAGTCTTAAGCTGTTTATCATCAGCCTTAGTTTTTTTTTTTTTTTTGTATATATATGTTATACGGTTTGTAGAAGAACAATTTGGTTGTGGTTCTTTCTTTTTTTAGCAAAGCAATTAAGATAATTTCTTTACATTTCTTTAAAATCATATTCCTTGGTAAAACAGTCACAGTTTCACAATTTCTTCCCAACACAACTACCGAGTCAATATGCTGTTCAGGGGGGCTAGAAACTATAGTGACACCCTTTGCTTCTGGCTTCTATTTTATCTTTGCTATGTTGATTTTCAGACAGCTATTAGAGCATCCGACTATTGCTTTCTGTTTCATGAGAAAATAAGAAATATTAAAATGAGAAATGTAGTTATGATACTAAAGTTATGAAATAGACAGTATTCATTTTCTATTAGTTTTACATTTGAAATAAGCGGCATCAGACAACATGTTCATAAATCAGCTAAGAAAAATATGGTGTTTAGTTTAATTATTTAATGATATATAACTGTAATCAATAAAAATTAATATCAGTGCTACTTTACAAGAAGGTTACAGAGAGTTATTTCTGGCCACCTAAATAACTCCTCCTGTAATCTCCAAACTGAAGATTCGTATATTGTTTAGGCTGTTATACATTAAAAGAACCTCGTGGAAAACAGTTTGGACATTTTGTGGTATCCTTCTTGATATTTCTTTGAATTATAAAAGTGTAATTCTTGAATTTATACATTATAAAGGGGAAGTGTTGAGTGTTACTTAGTCAATCTTGATGAAAAATTATAATTCAAGTACATGAATATGGTAGTGAAGCCTCTGTTCCTCTTTGAATGCAGTCTTTCAGGTTAGAGAGAGAGAGAGAGAGTTTGTCTTTCAGATTGGTTTATCAGTAGATGTAGAACAGAAAAAGCACTATCTCTCTCCTCAAAGTAGTAAATACATAAACAATAAATAAAAGTTGACAATTTTCTACAAATAAAAGATTACCTGTATTGTGATTTTTTTTTTTTTCTTGTTAAATGTTGGCTCAATCCAGAAAGATTTGTGTCATAGTTTCTCTCAGTAAATTTTATTGTGACAGATGAAAGGGCTGGTGAGATGGTAATATTCTTTGTCAATTTGATGGGAAGAAAAAAAAACTGGAAAAAATGGGTCAGTGGGCATTGTGTCATGTGACATGAATACAAATGCAGAGATTACAGTTATTCAGAAATGTGTGATCTTCTGAGAAACTTAACAAAAAATAAATAAACAAAGGGGTAGACCTTAGCCTACAGCTTGTATTAGGTTTACTAGTTAGGCATATTGGCAAAATAGCTATGATGTATTTTTCAGATATGTTTCAATTATTATTATAATTATTATTATTATAATTATTATTATTATTATTATTATTATTATTATTATTATTATTATTAATAGTAGTAGTAGTAGTAGTAGTAGTAGTAGTAGTAGTAGTAGTAGTAGTAGTAGTAGTAGTAGTAGTATTATTATTATTAGGGGAAGTCGTGGCCTAATGGTTAGAGAGTCGGACTCCCAATCGAAAGGTTGTGAGTTCGAGTCCCGGGCCGGCAGGAATTGTGGGTGGGGCGAGTGCATGCAGAGTTCTCTCTCCACCTTCAATACCACGACTTAGGTGCCCTTGAGCAAGGCATCGAACCCCCAACTGCTCCCCGGGCGCCGCAGCATAAATGGCTGCCTACTGCTCCAGGTGTGTGCTCACAGTGTGTGTGTGTGTGTGTGTGTGTGTTCACTGCTCTGTGTGTGTGCATTTCGGATGGGTTAAATGCAGAGCACAAATTCTGAGTATGGGTCACCATACTTGGCTGAATGTCATGTCACTTTTTTATTACTGACAACAAGAAACACGTAGTAAAGTATCTCAGAGTTTATAACGAAAACCAAAAATAACATGGCTTCTGCTGCCCTCTAGAGGATGTAAAGCTGAAAGTCTGTTTCTAGTATGATTTTCTACTGTACATGTTAAAATGGCTGCATCACTAACACCCTTGGGCTTGGTCATTAAATTGCAGTCATATTAAATTTAAAGTTAAAATTACTTGGAGACCAGCTGAAATAAGCTTTTGTTTTTTATATAAATTTATATATATTGTATTTAGTGTTTATTACAAGCATTTTTTTTATTATTTTTTTTTTTTTTTTAGATTCTGGTTTTCGGTTTTAGTTACCGTATCTATGTAAATGTAAAATATTGGATGACCAATAATTTTCTAGTTCGTGCATAGTTCATGCATTTATGACCTCTAGACTGGACTATTGTCTATTGTCTGGACTATCCTGCTGCTTCAATAAACAAGCTACAGGTAGTCCAAAGTTAGGCAGCACGTCAGTCTCATAATCTTAAAGTCGTGAGTTCAAGCCTCACACGGGGCAGCGTGGTGCTTTTTTACTCACATTTCACTGCTGGTTATATATGCTATATATAATTTTGTATGTGACGAATAAAAAATATCTTGAATCTTATGTCTCTATCTGTTTCTCTATGTAGGATTTACACAAGCTCCAGTCTGGATCCAGAACACCTGAGAAGAGATGATGCTGACCCTCAGAGGACCCCAGATGATCCTAACCCTGAATCAACAACAGAACTAACAAATATTGCTACAAGTGTGTCTGCATCATATAACATTTGCTGAAAATAATGTTCATCGTCTGGCTGACTACGTCTTATATTAATTTTAAAATCCTGACATACGTACACAAACTGACAGTCACCACTGATAAGCTATTACTAAATATTGTAGAAACATAATTTTCTGTAAAGCTGCTTTGTAATGATTTGTATCGTAAAAAGCGCTATACAAATAAATTTGAATTGAATCGAATCTATAATAATAACAATCAGGCCAATTCTGCTAGACCCCTCTTCAACTCTTTATTTTTTTAATTATTAAGGAGGGCTTATTTTTTTATACAGTTTAATACATGTAATAATCAAATATGTTTGAAAAACAATGGGTATAAAACAGAAAATGAACGTGCTTACATCGGATAAATGAAGTGATGATCGTGGCGGGGCATTAGGTGTTAAAAAAGGTGTACAGTGTGGACAGAGCAAACTTGACTTTGACCAATGTGGGAGGTTTCTTTCTTTCTGTCTTTGCTTCAGAGCTGCTGTAGAGTTGCTGAGTGAGAAAGGTTTCATTATATTTATCTGTTTTATTCACAGCAACATGAAGATCCTTCAGCTTCAGCTCTGTGAGTTTATTACTTGTTATATGTATGTTTGCATCTACTTTGTCATATATTTATGTCATATACATTTTAGCAGGTATTCTTAATCATGTTTGCTTATGTATTTTTTATTATCTTACAGATGTATTAATCTGTTGTCAGTATGCAGTGTCAGATCTATTAACTGACCCGGGATCAAATGTGACCATAAACTGTGATCTTGATGAAAATGAGGTTTATTGGATTTTACTGAAAACAGCAGATCCTCCAACAGTCATTCTACAATCAACCACAACATCACCTTATTACTTCTATAAATCATTCAGAAAGAAATATTCAGTGCAGTTTAAACATCGTCTGGTTATTAATAATGTGACTGCTGATGAATTAGGAGTTTATTACTGTATGAACACACGCATACCTCCAAAACTCAGCAACAGCACCAGAATAAACTTCAACGGTGAGTTCATTTACTCTTGAAGTGATCAATAAATTGTTAATCACTACTTATACATTTGTCACTTACTGATTCCATTTTTTTAGAAACATAATTATATCCATACATTATTTCTCATATATTATCACAGTTTTCAAGTTGACAGAATCACAACATTTGTACCATCAGTGCAACAACTGTTATTTTAACAGACTGTGGGCACTTTCTTACAGAATCAGCTCAACTAACTGAGTGTCACAGTCGGACAGTGCTGGAGTTTATTGATCAGAATCAAACACAATGTCAGATTATTATCATCATATCTGCTCTGATGAATGGACTTCTGCTCATTGTACTGATCGGTGAGTTATTTTTGGCCATCTGTAAAAATATTATTACGATGATATTTTCATTTATTTAATTTTGACTATTTTATTGTTATTTTGCTATTCATGTGACTTACATAATGACGTTAGAATTTAAGAAATAATAGTACAACCTTTATTAAATACTGAAATCACTGTTTCGTTTTCGGAGTAGTAAAAGTTATTGTTGGTGGAAAAAGAAGATCTCCAGAACGATCACAACAACTCAACACTGATCGACAACAGACTCAAGTTATAGAACAACAACAGGACCTAAACCAAGTACAGGTAACCACCATCATAACTTTAACAATTAGAACATTTATTTCTGTAAACTGGGATTCATGCTGACCTATTATTCCAACTATAATATTTGAAAACATTTAGAAAATTTTGCTTTAGTGACAACTGCACCTAAGATGCTCATTTTGTTTTCTTCATTGTTTTTTAGTACGCTGAAGTCGATTTTACCAAGCTGCATAAAAAAAATTGTACCAGCCAGGTCGACAGCACTTATGCTGCCCTAAAGCAGCCAAAATCATAAACATTTTATGATTACAACTTATGATACTTTCCTGATGCTCATGCAAACATCTGAGTACAAGCCAGTCTTACATACAGTACATGCATTATACTGTGTAAAAACCTTTAAAAAAAATGCAAATGAATTAAAAAGATTTAATTTGAAAGAGTGTGCTGCAGTTTTATAATGTAACTGCTTCATTCTGCTTTCTAAAGATGGAAAAGACCTAGAAGTAAAAAAAAAAAAAAAAAGATTTACAATTATTTGAATGTATTGACAGCCATAGTTTTACATTACTCTTTACATTTATAGTATATCTCAAATTACTGTAATAATGGGCAAAAATATATAATATATATTCAAATGGCTTATTAATAGAAAGTATATACTGTATATATAGCTGCATTTATATTTTAGGGAGTCCCACAAGATAATAATATAATATCATAATGTCATCATAATGTATGAAACCTCTGCTTAACCCTTGTGTGTTGTTCAAATTAACTACCCTTTCCTTATGTTCGGGATGAAAACATCCACTAAATTAAAATGCTGTAAAAATGTATCAGAGATTTTTTTTTTTTTTTTTTTTTTTTTGCATAAATCTATTAATCAACCTCAGTCCTGATCAAAACTACAAAATGTTTAAAACAATCCAAGATTTTAACTCTTTAATTGCCAATTTCATAAATTATGTTATGATTTGGGGGAAAAACACACATAATTACTTATTTTCAATATAAAAAGTGATTGTGGCTGGATATATTTTTACCTTTTATCACAGTCTTGGGCTTGTCAAAGTTTTTGTCAAGTTTTTGACGCATTGTTAGTTTTTGTGCAGCATTAGATTTATTTTTTTTTCTCCCTCATTTATTGTTTGTGGCCGTTTTTGCCCGATTGAATGACACCATAAAATCATGCATTCTTGGTGGTTGGTGGTTTTCCCTGTTGGGAAGAGGTAATTTTATTTATTTTTTTACGGTTGATCACTAGGTGGGACCATTAACACTTTAGGCCTGTGAAAAAAAGCTTAGTTTCTGGCTTGTATATGGAGCTTTATGGAGTATAACAGCATATTATATTTTGTGTGTGTGTGCGTGTGTGTGTGTGTGAGAGAGAGAGAGAGAGAGAGAGAGAGAGAGAGAGAGAGAGAGAGAGACCTTTGCGCACTTACCTTGATGTATTTGAGAAAATCAAATACACCTCAGCTCTCAGAACTACATGGAGTAAACAATAAAAATATAAGTATGTTTATACACCTGCTGCCATATAATGGTGGTAAGTACAGACTAAACAAAAACGAGGTCATGGATTTAAACACTTGCATGCCACCCTGCTGGTCATTTTATGGTGAGAAGAGCAGCAAGCAACACGAAAAAGGGCTTGACTTGTACCAACGTTTTAGAAATGATTATGCAGCTTAACCCCTCCAGCGAGCTGCAGTTTTTTGAGGTTGGTGTTGTATTTTGGTTCATAATAAATTATGTTCATAAATCTGAAAGAAAAAGTAGATTTTTTTTTTTTACAGAAAAATCAACGTGTAGCACTGGAGGATTTTAAGGTTTTTAACTGGCTTTACCTTCAAGAAAAGATTTCACACATAAGCCATCTGTACTTCTTACCATCAAAAAGCAGCAGGTGCATAAATACACTTACTTTGTTTTTGTTTACTCCATGTAGTTCTGAGAGCTGAGGTGCATATTTAGATTTTTTTTCAGTTACATCAAGGTAAGTGCACAAAGGTCTCTCTTTCACTCTCTCTCTCTATCACACACACACACACACACACACACATACACACACACACACACACTCACACACACACTGGACCCTCGCGATGGCTTAACTCCCTGGAGTAACGCCTCTGGCAGGCAGAAGGAAGTGAGTTGTCTCCACGTTGGTGGAAAACCACACTTTGCCGTTTCTCCCAATCCACCCAGATAGAGGATCCTCTGAATCCTACTTGCATTCAGTAGAAGCTGGAGAGGAAGATGAGGGTGCCACAACAAAATCAGGATCTGACTCTGAGTCTGTGGTGTCAGAGGGAGAAGATACATCCAGCAGCTCGCTAGAGGGGTCAAGCTGCACAACCATTTCTAAAATTTCGGTACAAGTCAAGCCCTTTCTCATGTTGCTTGCTGCTCTTCTCACCATCAAATGACCAGCAGGGTGGCATGCAAGTGTTTAAATCCACTTGTTTTTGATTGGTCTGTACTTTTCACCATCAAAAGGCAGCAGGTGTATAAACAAACCTTTTTTATTGTTTACTCCATGTAGTTCTGAGAGCTGAGGTGCTTATTTAGATTTTTTTCAGATACAGCAAGGTAAGTGAGCAAAGGTCTCTCTCTCTCTCTCTCTCTCTCTCTCTCTCTCTCTCTCACATTCACAAACTAGGGTTAATGGTCTCACCTAGTGATAAACTTTAAAAAAAATAATACAAAAACTTACCTCTTTCCAACAGGGAAACCCACCAACAATCAAGAATCTCTTACACACACACACACACACACACACACACACACACACACACACACACACACACACACACACACACACACACACACACACAGACAATGTTTTTATACTCCATATAACTCTATATACAAGCCAGAAATTAAGTTTTTTATTTTTTTCACTATTAGGCCTATCTAAAGGGTTAATGGTCCACCTAGAGATCAACCGTAAAATTACAAATTCCACCTCTTTCCAACATGGAAAACCACCAACAATCAGTAATAATAATAATAATAATTTATTTTATTTATTGGCTCCTTTCTCAACACTCAAGGTCACCTTACAAAATCAACAATAAAACACTCAATCCATTAAACACTGAATCAGCGAAAACAAGCGATATGATAACATAATACTATTGTCCTTACAGTCAAAACTAATAAAAAATTAAAGAGAGTATGCTTGTGTGAAAAGATGAGTTTTTAAATGAGTTTTGAAAGTGGTTATGGATGTGGAGTTTTAAATGTAGTGGGGCAGAGAGTTCCGGAGATGTGGGGCTGAATGACTGAAAGCTCTAAACCCCATGGTATCCAGACGAGCATGTGGGAGGATGAGCTGAATGGAAGAAGAGGACCTGAGAGAACGGGTGGGTATCTTGATATGGAGGAGCTCAGTGAGATACTCAGTGAGAGAGGGGCAAGATAATTGATAGCTTTAAATGTAAAGAGGAGAATCTTATAAATTATGCGATATTTGAAGGGAAGCCAATGAAGTTGCTGCAGAACAGGTGTTATGTGACTGATAAAAGGGGTTCTGGTAATGATACGGGCAGCAGAGTTTTGAACTAGTTGTAGTTTATGGATGGATTTGTCAGGTAGACCATAAAGGAGTGAGTTGCAATAATCTAGGCGAGAGGTGACCAGGGTGTGAACCAGAATTTCAGCACTGTTGGGGGAGAGAGATATGCGTAAGCGAGAGATTTTACGTAAATGGAAAAGAATTATCGATGAAGATGGAGAAATCATTTATTTTTACAGTAATGCATGATTATATGGTGTCATGGCTTTGCAATAAAAAAATGTCATTATAATGGAAGTCAATGGGGCAAAAACAGCCACGAACAATAAATGAGGAAGAAAAAAAATTAATCTAATGCTGCACAAATACTAACAATGCATCAAAGCCAATGTTGTTACTAATCTTTGACATGATGATGCCGCTCCGTGTCTCTCCTGAGAGCTCATCTTTACAGACTGAGATGATCGAAGGTCAAATATAATTTACATAATATTTAGTAATACAAAGCACGACGTATTGCATTCAGAATCAACGATTAACGAAAACAAATCTTTGAAAAACATTAACAAAGAATGAAGCATATTTGAAGAGCCTGTTAAATTTGTGTGACTGAGATTTCTTTTCATTTTCATTGTGTTTTTCTTCTTTTGTAATGGCATATTTTTGAGTTTATGAAAAAGTTACGTTCAGTTTTATAAAGTTACATTCATTTTTTTAAGCAAATATAATTCCATAGAAACACAGAGAAAGTTGTGGCCAACATAAGACTTAACTTTACCCCCTAGTGGATGAAAACGTCCCCAACAACGCATGAGGGTTAATGTTAAATATGTATTTAAATACTTTTTTTTCACTAGTTGGCCTGTTTTCATAATCGAAGACCTTTGTTTGCAATATCTGTGATTGTAACGTGTTAGCTGTTGTCGATGTCAATGTTTCTATCATACATTGGTCCCTCTGAATACTATATCTTGACACAAATAGAATGATATTAAAAGAGAGAATGTGAATATTATCTGTTTTGTTTTTGAGGAGCCTGTTGGGTTCAGATTTCAATGCTGTTGGACCCAGAAGATGTAGAAATATATGAAAGATTTCCACATTTTTTGTAGGAGAGAGAATTGTTTATTTTGTTAACATGCTTTAATTAATGCCTGTATAAATTAATCTGTATAAAATTTTTATTCATTGTTCATAGATAAATAAAAAATGTTTTTATTATTAATTTGTGTTGTTTTTGCCTTTGTAAGTATAATTTGGATGGAAATACATTATTTTATTATTAAACATTATTTATATTATGTATAACTATAAACAACATATAAATATATAATGTAAACATGATTTTATTTAAATAAAATCACATGTAAAATGCAGTTTTAGCATAATTAAATAATGTCACAATCTCTATTAATGTGTTCATGGCTGTATAAACTCAGACGCCGTTATCGGATACAGTAAACTGAATAAAAAAAGATTCATAATAAATAAAATTTAGTCTTATGAAATTGTATGTATTTTTTATGTGTGCATATAGGCCTGTGTGAAACACTGCATATAAATGTACAAGCTCCACAGTGTGGTTAAACTAAACTGAAGTGCTAAACCAAAACCATAAAAATGTTCCGCTTGTTTGTTCAGTTGACAGCCAATGACAAACAGGGTCTGTCAACTTTGTCTAGAGTAGAGGTTTAACCTTAGACTCAGAGCAGTTTTTCTGGTATCTTTATAGATTCATGTATCTCAGTTCTCACAGTTGTCTAAACCTTAAGTGGAAACCGTGCAGCGTTGCATCTTGCTGGCTGTTTGTGTACTAGGTCTACTGTACATATAAATCATTTGATATTGTTAAGCGCTCTTCATTCTGAATGTTTTATCACTTTCAATAGATGCCAAATGTCAAAGCCGTTTTACATAGATCTATAGTGTCTTTCTCAGAGGCTTTGTTAAAATAATAATAATAATAATAATAATAAATACATAAAAAGCTTTTTCATATTCAAAGTGTAAATGGTAAAAATCCAGGGCTCATGAGTAAAAGTAAAAGAAAATAGAAAAGAAAAAGTGAAAAAGAACACAAAATTATTTATTATACTTATTCCATTTTGAAGAAGGTTTGATGGAATATAAGGATTTAAAATAATATAGAAAATGTGTTCCATATAGTTTGGTTAATATTGTTTATAAAAGTCAAGTTTCACGCATTGATGCATTAGATGGAAGTGTTTCTTTGATTCATGTGCATTGTATTTCCATAGAACATCATAGTACATGTTTAGAAAATCATATACTTTAAAGTGTGAACTTGTCTTTGCAAACAGATCACAACTTGTGGTTGTGATCTGGGCGGCCCCTGCTCCCCCCCCCCCCCCCCATCATACAAACATCAGCCTACTTCCAGTTTCACAAGGGTCCTTGAGCTAAACCTTCACAGTACTGTTTAAAGTATTAGGTCCCCCTACAAGACCAAGGTGTGAAACCAGGCAGCCACGTGTAACCTCATGTAGAGATGTACCATGTTTATAGCAAATATCAGTAATGTTACACTGACACACTGAAGTGTACTATATATTCAGCTCCTGTGGAATTCTCTCTTGAGTTTGGAGTGTCTCCTAACTCCAGTGCCATAAAAGTAAGTGACTCAATACTGACGGTCAAGTGGAGATTTATCACTCGCCGAGTTCTGCTCAGTTGATCCTGGGATTGCGGACAGATTTCATAAATTTCCTTTTCACTTCTTTGAGGGTCTCTTTGTCTTATATGCTTCTTCAGAAAACTATTGCCATCAATGCAAATTATTAAAATCAGGATAGTTTCAATAACAAAACCAGAAGCCTGTCAGTATAATGCATATCCACAAATCTTTACTTTAAAGTAATACATTAGCACATGTACAAGTCTAAATACATTAGGCTACTTTTAAACTAGATATGCTGGTGTTTTCTCTGTGGTGAGCTATCATCAGTGACCTACAGAAGGCAGCAGAGAAACTGCTGAACTGCAAAGCTATCTCATAACTAATTTGAATGTGTGTTACGAGGTGGCTATTTCATACAAATTTATATGACCTCACTCGTATGATTTTGTAAATTTTTCTAGTACGCAGTGACAGGTAGGTTTAGGGGTAGGTCATTCATATGAATTCATACGAATTGGGAAAAGGGCCGTCCTTAGCTGATGCAAGGACCTGTTCGCCAAAGGGCCCAGTGTGACTGCACCACTTGCACTGCCCAAAGGACGGCCCTGATTGTCAAATATGTATGATTTAGCAAAAATCATACAAATTCATACGAGTGAGGTTTTACACATTTGTATGAATTGTCCACCTCGTAAATCATACAAATTAGTTGTCAATGTATTAATGTATTCCATCTTGGAATTGTAACTTTCCAAGATGGCGCCGCCAAATCCGGTTGCCATCCAAGTCGCTCTGCTTAGATTTAGGTTTTATTTACTTTTTGACCTACTTTTGCTTTCTCTTTTCACACACATAACCTCTGCACTGGTCACTTATGGCAAAGGAACAATTGGACATTGGACACCGCTTCCTGTTTCAGGACACTTTATCCCTCAATCCATCGTGGCCATCTGAGATTCTCCGGAGCGCTGAGATGAACAATGGCCACCTGAATAACCACCCGAGGTGACGGATCAAGAAACACAGCGGGAAACGCGCTGGGATCCACAACAGACTGAGTAAAAGAGCTCACAGCCCTCCTCTACCAAGCAATCTGCTCACCAATGTCCAGTCTCTGGAGAATAAGATGGACGATCTTTGAGCCAGGACAAGTTTCCAATGGGACATTAGGGACTGTAACATCCTTTATTCGTCTGAAAAATTGCTCTTGCCCTTGGTCCCGGATGCTGCTGTAATGCCATCAGAAAACTTCTCTGTTTTATGGATGGACAGGACAGCCGAGGCTGGTAAATCCAAAGGTGGAGGAGTTCAATTCAATTCAATTCAAGTTTATTTGTATAGCGCTTTTTACAATACAAATCGTTACAAAGCAACTTTACAGAAAATTATGTTTCTACAATATTTAGTAATAGCTTATAAGTGGTGACTATCAGTTTATGCACGTATGACAGGATTTTTAGATAAATTAATACAAGACATAGTCAGCCAGACGATGAACATTATTAATATTATTAATAATTAATAATTATTATATGATGCAGTCACTCTTGTAGCAATATTTGTTAGTTATGTTTGTTGATTCAGGGTTAGCATCATCTGAGGTCCTCTGAGGGTCAGCATCATCTCTTCTCAGGTTTTCTGGATCCAGACTGGAGCTTGTGTAAATCCTAGTTACCACGGGATGTCCAGTGGCAAAACATAGAAACAAATAGAGACATCATTAGCATAGCTGGTAATTCAACAAAGTAAAATTAATTAGTGTAACCCAAGCTAAAGAATAAAAATGCGCATTTGATCAAATGCAACTACACTCACAATTTAAGATACATTATTCAAATGCTTGGCGAAAGAGATGCGTTTTTAATCTAGATTTAATCAGAGAGAGTTTGTCTGAACCCCGAACATTATCAGGAAGGCTATTCCAGAGTTTGGGAGCCAAATGTGAAAAAGCTCTACCTCCTTTAGTGGACTTTGCTATCCTAGGAACTACCAAAAGTCCAGCGTTTTGTGACCTTAGGGAGCGTGATGGATTGTAACATGGTAGAAGGCTAGTTAGGTAAGCAGGAGCTAAACCATTTAGGGCCTTATAGGTATGATAATTTGTAACATACGGAACTTAATAGGTAGCCAGTGCAGAGACTGTAAAATTGGGGTAATATGATCATATTTTCTTGACCTGGTAAGGACTCTAGCTGCTGCATTTTGGACTACCTGTAGCTTGTTTATTGAAGCAGCAGGACAACCACCTAGAAGTGCATTACAATAGTCCAGTCTAGAGGTCATAAATGCATGAACTAGCTTTTCTGCATCAGAAACAGAAAAAATGTTTCGTAGCTTGGCAATGTTTCTAAGATGGAAGAATGCAGTTTTTGAAACATGGGAAATATGATTTTCAAAAGACAAGTTGCTGTCTAATATAACACCCAGATTTTTGACTGTAGAGGAAGTAACAGTACATCCGTCTAGTTGCAGATTGTAATCTACAAGATTCTGTGTAGTGTTTTTTGGTCCAATAATTATTATCTCTCTCTTATCCAAATTTAATTGGAGAAAATTATTTGTCATCCAATCTTTTACATTTTTAACACAGTCTGTTAGCTTACATAATTTAGAAGTTTCATCTGGTCTCATTAAAATATATAGCTGAGTATCATCAGCATAACAGTGGAAGCTAAGTCCGTATTTTCTAATAATATTACCAAGGGGCAACATGTAAATTGAAAATAGAAGGGGACCTAGGACAGATCCTTATGGCACTCCATATTTTACTGATGATAAATGAGATGACGCTCAATTAAAGTAAACAAAATGGTAGCGATCGGACAGGTAGGATCTTAAAGCCTGCCCTGTATAGTTTACCTGTATAGTTTTGTTATAAATCTATGAGTATGTCATGATCTATGGTGTCGAACGCAGCACTAAGATCAAGTAGAACTAGAAATGAGATGCAGCCTTGATCTGACGCAAGAAGCAGTTCATTTGTAATTTTAACAAGTGCAGTTTCTGTGCTATGGTGGGGCCTGAAACCTGACTGAAATTCTTCATACAGATAATTTTTATGCAGGAAGGTGCTCAATTGAGCAGACACAACTTTTTCTAAAAATGTTAGACATAAATGGAGGATTTGAAATGGGTCTGTAATTTGCCGGTTAACTAGGATCTAGTTGTGGTTTCTTTATAAGAGGCTTAATAACCGCCAGCTTGAATGGTTTTGGGACGTGACCTAAAGATAACGACGAGTTAATGATATTGAGAATCAATTCTTTGGCTACAGGTAACAACTCTTTCAGTAATTTAGTGGGTACAGGATCTAATAAACATGTTGTTGGTTCACTGTAAAACTTTTCACTGTAAATTTACAGTAAAATACTGGCAGCTGGGTTGCCAGCCACATACTGTATTTTTACAGAACTAGTACTGCAATCAGAATTTACAGTACTAGTTCTGTAAACCGGTGTACTGTAAATTTACAGTAAAATACTGGCAGGTGGGTTGCCAGCCACATACTGTATATCCTAAATTTACAGCACTGCACTGTAATTACAAAATACAGTATATACCACAATTTAACGGAATTATACTGTCTACAGCAAAAAAAAAAAAAAATTTACAGGGAAAACATTATACTGTGAACTTTAAACAAGAAAATAGAAACCAACAACATTATCTGGGTTTTAAAACATTTATTTTAAAAACAACGACCAGACATTTGCCTTTTGCAAACACATTTGGCTGAAATGCCAGCTGTTTTTTTTTTTACATTTAAAATGTTAGTTCAACACTTAACACTTTATAATATAGTAATCTTGTTAACCTTTAACAAATTTACAAAAAAAATTCAGAAATTTAAAGAATAGAACCTCAAAATGGCAGAAATGGCAGTTGTATTATATAAATGGAATTAACGATGCAGTAATCATAATTACTTTTAATGTACTTGCTGACAGGATCTAAACAAAGTTCCAATCAAAGTCTGAAAGTGAGAAACTGTCGCAGAAGTGAGGAAACTGGTGGGCTTACAGTGGCGTTCTTTTTTTGGACAACTTGGCCAGTTTTCTTTGAAGTCACTTTTCCTCTTTTTGCTTTCGATCCACGTTCAGGATTGGTGTCAACAAAGCGTCTAAAATGCAGAAAAGAGGAAAAAAAACACAATGAAATATTATAGACTGTGCATATATATATATATATATAGAGAGAGAGAGAGAGAGAGAGAGAGAGGGAGAGAGAGAGAGATTTAACGACTATTCACCCAGCTTATATTAACATTATAATCCCCTCATCAGGTCAAAATGCAGTTGAAATGCAGCCATGAACCCTGTTTATGTAGAGCACACATTGCCGAATCCAGTCCAAACATTTGTGACTTCATTAATATAACTAAATTTCAACCTAGGGTCCTTTGCCTTGAGCCAAATACTAAGTTGTCCAAAAAACTTTTTCAGCAACACCGGTTGATGGCGCAAGCCCTTACAAGCTTCCACCAAATCACGGAAGTGAACTCCACGTCTGTGTTAGCGGTAGAATTCGCCGTCAGGCAATTTTTATTCAATAAACTCCTGATGTACTTACAAACCTTCCAATCCCTCGTTTTAGGAGTACAGAACCTATTTGTACTACTGTAGAAGTTGGGTACCCTTCTGGTTATCATTATTAGTGGGGTAATTTACTTGACAACTTTTGGAAAAGGCTTCTGGGGGGGTTTGGCTCAATGTCATGGTGAAAATGGCCCTAGGTTGATTTTACTCTGAACCATCCCTTTAAATACCCTTATTTTACTAAGGCCTAGACCTGGCTTAAAGGGTAAGTTCACCGAAATATAACAAATGTGTCATATATGACTCACCCTCATGTTGTTCCAAACCCGTAAGACCACAGTTTAAGATATTTTAGATTTAGTCCGAGAGCTCTCAGTCCCTCCATTTAAACTGTGTGTACGGTCTACTGTCCATGTCCAGAAAGGTAAGAAAAACATCTTCAAAGTAGTCCACTGCAGTGTTGTGAACACACTCACAACAGACCCGGAAGAGAAGACAATGTTGAATAAAGTCGTAACGGTTTTTATTTTTGGACCAAAATGTATAAGTTTATAATGTAATTATAAACTAAAGAAAATGTACCATGTTTTTACTATGGTAAATATGAGTTAACGATAGCGTTTATAATTAACCCACAGTAGCCACAAATGTACAGTTGTCTGAGAAGTCATGAAATGTTCTTTAACCCACAAATGCAGTTAGATTTTTCACTAAAAAGGTTTTTTTTTTTTACATTCCTTTGCATTTTAGTTGGTTCAATATTAGCCTGTACACAATATCATTTGTTTATTTATTTATAATATGTTCATGTTGTGGTTTTTGTTAATTTTGGCCAAGTTAGGATTGATACCAATCCTGAGTGTCTGCTGGCACACCCCTATCCAAAAAGTACAACCAGTTGTATTAATAATGTTATCCTGAATGTGAAGTGTTACCAGAATTTGTTTTAATTAAGGTGAAAAATAAAAGTTTTGTGTTTAATGTATTTGTGTTGATGTTGAAATGGATTTTAAAACATATGGTATCGAAAAAAGTATCGTTCGGAACCGGTATCGAATCTGAGGTATCGAAATTGGCACCGGATCGAAAGATTTTGAACGATACCCAGCCCCTAATGGACAGTATACGGTACACACAGTTTCAATGGAGGGACTGAGAGCTCTCGGACTAAATCTAAAATATCTTAAACTGTGTTTCGAAGATAAATGGAGGTCTTACTGGTTTGGAACGACATGAGGGTGAGTAATTAATGACATTATTTAAATTTTTCTGTGAACTAACCCTTCAAGCTACGCCCTGTCTGCACTTCAAAAAATGCTTTTTTTTTTTGTCTGGTTTCCTGTCCAAATATCTAAAAAAAATCCTGAATCAAGATGCATTTACTAGATATGTAAAATTAGATAAGATATAATGTCTTGTTTTCCAAGGGAATTAATCCAAATTAAGGTTGTTTTTTTTGAGACTGGAAACAAGTAAGTAAAGCATGTTTTGCAGTGTGTGAAACCAGGTCCATGTTGTTATTCCCAGTAGTCAGCTGTACAAAACGTTTTTGAAAAAAAATGAAGTCCTTAACAAACTGTCAAGACAAAGGTTAGTGACAATTCAGTCTAAAACATATGTCAAATATGCTAATGACTTACCTCTGAACAAACTCAAGGGTGCATGCTGCGTCTTCCTGGTACTGTAAATTGAAATTATAGAAGGAGGCAAACAGCGCTGCCAGGCCAGTGATGAAGTTGGGCTGTGCTCCTTCACACACAACTTTACCCTCCAAACTCAACATCCAGCGCTGGTTGCTCAGAGATTGACCTTTAATAAAAATAAAAATCAGAATGAAAAAGTAATAATAATATTTAAAATAACTATTGTCGGTTCCAATTTGGTTCTATGTAGTTGTCTATTCATAATTCTACATAACTGTTAAAAGAACTCTGTTCACAGGATACACCATTTTATTCTGCCTTAGTAGTGCTTTTGGGTAGGGTTCATCAATACAGTAATAGTAAAATTTAATTTATATGAGCAAGTTCCTATTTAGAGGAATAATTTTCCCTGGTTAAATGAAAGTATTGTTAGAGTTAGTTAGCTGGACTTCACAACCACACAATTTTGCTGAACACAGTTGATTCTTCCATACATATGTTGCCAATTAAAATGTGTTTTATATTTCTCATACCATCACCACTCTCTTCCTGAAAAAAGTCATACAATATTGAAACAACACCCCACTGCAAAAAATGTTTTTCTTAGTTACTATTTTGTCTAGATTCCAGACAAAAACTACAAGTTATTAAATCAAGGATAATAAACTAGACAAGTAAAAATTATGTCTTGTTTTCTGAAAAGGGTTTACTTAAACTTTTTTTTACATCAACTTTATCTTTACCTTGATATTTCCATGAACTAAGAAGTTTTCTGCATTGGATAGGTCTTATAAACTCCAAAATGTCATCTTCTTTTACATAAACCAAATCATCCAAGCCTTCGACACCTTGGTCCATGAGCTTCTCAGTAAGCTGGTTGGTTACATCTGGAGATAGGCTTGGCAACACCAACAATACAGCATCTTTCAGGACTTCTTTCATTCCAGACATTATTCTAAAATTGGGAAGGAGTGATGGAGAACAATTACTGACAAGCCTCACAATGAATATTCAGGCAGAGGATAGTAATCCAGTAGACTGTCTTGATTTATGCATAGGTAGCCTTGATCTTGTGGTTTCAAGCAATGAACTCCCTAAAAAGACTGACAAAAAGACTGACTTTTCTTTGTGACAAAATACACATTGCAATTGTCATGTACAATAATTAACTGAATGTTCCCAAACACAATTCATTCTTCTGCAAAACAAAATGCATGTTTTTCAAAAAAAGAGATTCATCTGCATTATCTTGCAAAAGTGCATTCTCCAACTGTTCCCTGCCATCACCACAATCAAAGAATTCAGACTGTGGATGTGAGTGTTCGGCCATGTTAGATGCCTCACCATGCGGCATCTGTATTGAAACATTTGACTGCAGTATACTATGACACAAACTTTCTGCTGAAGAGTTTCGATGTTTTATGAATAAATGTGAAGTCAATGTAGATGCTACAGAAAATTGTTTGTTGCATGTAAATGGACATGGCACTCTGGTGCCTTCTTTGATATGATTTTTCAAGTGTAAAACGAAGTTTTTCAAATCACTGCACTTTTCTTGACATGTACCAATATCACACACTAAGGCATCAATTCCTAACTGCTCAACAGATGAATTTGAGGGCCTGTCTTTGTGATCCCTGAATATGTGAGCTTTGAAAGCAGTGAACTTTTTAAATGTTCTGGAGCAATCCGGAATATCACATTTGAAAACAGAATTTGGAACATGACTATGGATTTTCATGTGCTGGCAAAATGCTGACAACGATTCAAAAGTACAATCGCAGAACTGACACCATGGCATTTTTGCACGTGGACTAGACACTACTAAAGCACTTACTTTAGCACTGGATTTTTCATCAGATTGTAAAACCTGAAACAAAGAAAAAAAAAAAAGCAGATCATCCAAATGACATGGTAAATCACGTGGTAACGTTACTAGGTAAAGAAGGAGTGTTTTTTTTTCGCGGTACAAAACCACGTTCGCAAAATCAAACTAACTTATTTGTGTAACTTAAACGATGTAGAAAACCGAACTCAATAAATAAATAAAAATAGATTGGCTTACCGTATCAGTCAGTTGAACAGTCTTCTCAAGCTATAAAATCCACTTTTGCTCACAGATGCATGACCGATTCTTCCTCCCGTCTTCATGAAGTTCATGTGACGTTAACCGTTTCTGCTGCGTCACAGGCAACGACGCACACAAAAGCTTACACGAAACGAAGCTCACACGAACCAAAAAGGTTAAAGATTAATTACAAACTCACAAAAACTCACATAGTTGGCACATCAGTTGGCGTCACGTCTCATCTGAATTTGAGCGCGAATAAAATCAATCCCACAATGCAATGCATTTACAGTCTGATACTGTATTACGAATTTATCGGGAGGAAAACAGAAATGTGCTGTATATTTACAGCTGTTCTGTAAATTATACAGCCTTATACTGTATTATGGAAATACAGTACAATTCTGTAAGAAATTCGCTGTAAATTTACAGTAAAGGGTTACAGTGTTTAGATACGGTGATAAGTTTATTTAGCTCTTCCTGTCCTATATTTGTAAAGCACTGCAGTTTATCTTTGGCTGCGCTGGATGAAACTGAAGTATTAGATGCTGTAGAATCTACATTCGCTATTGTATTTCTGATGTTATCTATTTTATCAGTGAAGAAATTCATAAAGTCGTTACTATTAAATGCTGATGGAATATTTGAATTGGGTGTCGTCTGGTTATTTGTTAATTTAGCCACTGTGCTAAATAAAAACCTTGGATTGTTTTGGTTATTTTCAATGAGTTTGTGGATATGCTCGGCCCTGGCATTTTTAGAGCCTTTCTATAGCTGGACATACTGTTTTTCCATGCAATTCTAAAACCATCCAAGTTAGGTTTACAAAATTTTTCGCTCAAGACTACAAGTTTCTTTCTTGAGAGTGGGTATTACTGTTATACCATGGCACAGTACGTTTTTCTCTAATCTTTTTCAATTTGATGGGGGCAACAGCTTCTAATGTATTAGAGAAAATAGTGCCCACTGTTTCCAGTCATTTCATCTAGTTCATGTGTATTTTTGGGTACACAGAGCAGTTGAGATAAATCAGGCAGGTTACCATCTGCCCAGATGGTAACGCTGAGTCATATAGTTAATATCAGTGATACGTAGCATGCACGATACAAGGAAATGGTTGGTAACATGATCACTTTGAGGTACGATATCTATATCAGTAAGATAGTTTCCATGCAATATAATTAAATCTAGTGTATGATTAAAACGATAAGTGGGCCCAGCGGATGTTGCATGAAGTTAAATAAAAAGCACCCTTCCATTAAAAAAAAAAACTGCCTCACACAGCTCAGGAACAAAGGCATTCTGTAGCGAATCGATGCGTTTTTGTAAGAAAAATATCCATATTCAAAACGTAATAATCAATTTAATCTGGCTTGCGCTCACTGTTGTAAATGAAGCAGTTCCGGTGGAATGAGGTAAGAGATCAGCGTTGCGCAGCTCAGAAATGACGCACACGGAAACACAACAGAAATATCAAAACAAAACAATGGTCACTAATTAGAAGTACAAAGTGAGGATTTGTAAATAAGAATGTAGGAGGATTTCGATATAAGCCAAGAGGAGACTGGTTTTCCTTTGCTAAAGTAAGGAATCTATGACTACGACTGTGGATTTTTTTGTGGTAAGTAACTAGCAAAGTTTCACAAACTGTTTTATTAAATTAGTCAATGAAAATACTGTTAATGAACAGTGCTATATTCAACAGAAAGGCTCAGACAAACAACTGACAGGACTTGATCAGGGTCACGCTGAAAATCTTCTATTTACAATAGAATTTAATCAAGAAAATAAAACACTTGTAGGATTTTTTACAGAATTTACAAAATTAAAATATATGAAAATGTTAATATACAAAAAAGTGTTGTTTTACACTGTTAAAGCAATCTTGTTTGCAACTTATTAAAATAAAAATGCTCCCAACATATTATCTAAAAAGTAAAGGAAAACACTCTGTCAGTTCATTGGTTCCCAATCACGTTCCTGAAGGCCCCTCACATAGTGTATCTGCAACCATAGTGGCATTATTGGGCAAACTCATTCAATTCAGCAGCAAGAGAATACCATTCATCCATTTTCCAAACCACTGGTTGATTGTTGGAACAGTGTAATAGTATAGGTGTATAAATTTAGTTTAAAATGATTAATAGCTTAATGGATGTTTATACATACTAGTTTCCATGACAGACTTAATGATAATTCACTCCATCAGCTACACTATTAGTGGACTAATGTAGGGAAAAGTGAATGAGAGTACAGGGAGTGATTTCGAACACAACACTGGAGTATGAGCGGTTGGGAGCACAGATGAGATACTGCAGTGTTGTTCTCTGCTGCCCTCGAGAGGCTGTGAATTGTAGTTTTTCCACCCGAGTCAACCAGATCCGACCACAGACTTGATGTGGGAAATTCTTTTCTTCTTGTATTTGCTTCAGAGCTACAGTGTCTTCATCTTAACTACTGAAAAAATTTAATTCAGCTTCAGCTCTGTGAGTTTATACATGTAACAAATGTATTTACATGCACTTGTTCATAAACTGTTTTATGTTAAAGTTTCAAAGTGTTTAATCAGGCAGGGTAATCTATTTTTTATCATTTATATATATATACCTATATATATATATATATATATATATATATATATATATATATATTATAGATGTATTAATCTGTTGTCAGTATGCAGTCTCAGATCTTTTAACTGATCTGGGATCAAATGTGATCATAAACTGTGATTTTGATGACAATTAGGTTTATTAGATTTCTCTTTCTTTATTTAACCAGGAAAGAGGACTCACTGAGATTAAAATCTCTTTTACAGGAGTGTCCTGGCCAAGATAGGCAGCTGAGTTTACATAGACAAATTTTACATCGAAGTTACAACACACAAGCATAAACAAACATCATTTCATAGACATAAAAAACATGCATCTGATTAGAAACATTTACACACCATTAATTTACTCTGATGATTGTTTAATAAATATTTAAAGTGACCACAAGATACTAAATTTTTTAACTTCATCTCAGTCTGGAGAAGATTCCAATCTGAGGCCGCAGCATATCTAAAAGAAGTTTTTCCCAACTTGGTTCTAGCAAAAGGCACACACAGGTTGTGGATCGATTTAGAGCGTAGTGAATAATGACCGGGCAATTTCTGTTTAATGAGACTGCAAAGATAAGAGGGCAAATAACCCAATATAGCTTTGTAAATCAAGAGATACCAATGCTTTTGCCTTCTAATATTCAACAGCGACCAACCAACCATTTTGTATAGGTCACAATGGTGTGTTGAAAATCTACAGCCAGTTATAAATCTAAGAGCACCATGGTACAGAGCATCCAAAGAAACAAGAAAATAAGAGGGCGCATGCTGATACACTACATCCCCGTAGTCAAGAACTGTTAAAAAGGTAGCAGACACTAGTTTCTTCCTCGCATTAAATGAAAAACATGACTTGATTCTAAAATAAAATCCTAATTTTTCTTAAGTTTTTGCCTCATATATTTGATATGTGAACCAAAACGTAATGTATTATCGATAATAATACCAAGGTATTTGTACTCCGATACTGATGTAATCAGACTACCTTGAAAAGTCAGAAGATAAATTGAATTTTCAGCAGAAATTTTGGAGTTTGAAAATAACATACATTTAGTTTTTTTCTCATTTAAGACCAGCTTCAAGGCACAAAACCTTTTTTGGATTATATCGAAAGCAGACTGTAAAAAGGCTACAGATTGTTGCTTAGAGGAAGCTGAACAATATATAATAGTGTCATCAGCGTAAAAATGGAACCTTGTATTTTCAATATTAAAATCTAAACAATTTATATATATGCTGAACAATAGTGGTCCTAGCACAGATCCTTGCGGGACTCCCTTAATGACCTCTAATGGATCTGACCGAATACCTTCCATCTGGACACATTTTACTGAAGAAAGCAGATCCTCCAACAGTCATTCTAAGATCATTTTCATCACAAACAAAATCACCTTTTTACTTGAATAATACATTCAGAAATAAATATTCAGTGTAGTTTAAAGAGATCTCAGTTTTGATTTTTCTTGCAGGCTTATGAAGAAGCCAGACTCCAGGTGGAGTGGGCATGCACTGCCACTGGGCAGTCGACTCCTAAAGTCACCTTTATTTATATAGCACTTTAAACCAGAAAACATGTAAGAGGAAATATACCTTATACAATCTGCTTGGCTAAGAAAACCACAAACCACACTATTTAACATAAGCATTATTCTTCCAAGAAATACCTTGCAAGGAAAAATCTGAACATTTGTATTGCATGCAGTATATCATTGGTGTATTGTGTTTCTGTGTTATATGTACATAACGACACTGAAGCTTGTTCTAATAGTGCTCGAACTGGTTCTCAAATACAAATACGTGTCATTCAGTTTGCTATAGCATTGTCAGCTGATGTTTAATGTTTCACATTCACTGAGGTGTGGAGATCTCTGTTGACTCTCGGCTCCAGAATGCTGGAGATAAAAACACTGCCACCCAAACCCATTTCCTCCTGATATACAGCAGAGAGTGAGTAATTTACTGAAGTTCTTTAATTATCTGTATGTACTTGAGAAAACTGAAGTAAATTCTAAGATATAGACATTAGGCAGCAACTTTTCACATTCTCAAGAAGCTCTAAAACTATTTTCATGGACAAAGATATCCCCCTCCTTCTCTCTCTCTCTCTCTCTCTCAGGTACAGTGTAGGTTTTCTCATACATGTAAATGTATGTATAATTTTCTTCATCTATTTTGTAACTATTTCAAGTCTAACTATGACCAAATACTTTTTGTTTCAAATCATGCTGATAAGGTTTGTTTAGTCATTCTGCAATCCTGCAAACTGAACCTCTTTAGTAAAAGCACTCTTAGCTCGCAACTGCACAACTAATAAGATTAATTATTAACTACTTATCAGTAGTTTCCTGTCGGGAAATATTCACACCAATTTTTAAATTGATTATAGGGTTTGTATAATTAAAGTACATTTTATGTTTTTGTTTTTGTTTTTGTTTTTTTAAAAGAAAAAAAATGAATAAACCCACATGGCAGCAAGTCCTGGTTCACTTCACAAAGTTAGTTCCCTTTCGAGGGAACTTCGAACTGCGTCCTCTAGGGGCCGCTTTGGGGAACACCTCGTCGTGACCCGTGTCTGAAGCATACATTGAAAAAACACCAACTTGTTGGCCGGTGACAGCCTCCGACGTCACTACCGGCGCGACTGTAAATAAGCACCAGGAGTGCATGTCACTATCTTCTTCATCTTCACTGACCGTTTTGTTTGAAGCGTGCATCTGAAAGAACCGGTAAGGGCGATCTTTCTCTGTTTATCATGGTGACAACTAGCAAGCATTTAGACGATGTGTGCATCCGTGTCTGCGTTATTTGACACCCGATTACACACGCGATCTTTGCGTCATTTGTTTGGGTGAAGAGCACGCACACGATGTCTTTGAGGAGGCAATCTGCGTGCATTGTGAACGTTTTTTCAATGGAAAAAGCTCCGCTTTGGTTCGTCTCTCTTCTGAAAAAAAAAAAAAAAAGGCAGCCATCTGCTTTGCGGTTCAGGATCTATCCGCGTTGAGGCGTGGAAGTGAATGAGCTCGTGAGATTACAGTTGGGTCTATCTGAATGGTTTAAAGAGTGACTTTCCCTTTCGTGCTCCTAAAAAAAAAAAAAAAAAAAAGGGGGCGGCGGACGATGGATGGATGATGTTATATCTTTAACACTTTCTGATACTGAGGTTAGTGCTCTGCTGGGTTTTTACCCTGGGAAAGCAGGAGATATTTGAGGATGGTGAAAAAGCTGAGGCTGAGCCTTCTCAATTCTCCTGCCCTGCGTATGTAGAGCTTTTGAGGTTATTGAGCGAAAATTACCTTTTGACCATAACCCTCCAGCTCAGGTGAGCCTTTTATTTCTGCATGATCTCCATACAGATATTAAAAAGAAATGAAAGATGCTGTTTTCTTCTCGCATCCATCGGTTTCGGCATTAAAGTTATCTGCCGACATCGAGGTGATGCGCCAAACGGCTATATGGGAATGCCCCCTGTAGAAAGAGCAAAAACCTTTATAAATAATTTATAAATATTTTTTATCTGTGAAATGTTTTTCTTTCTGCAGGGTAAACATCCTCTCTTAATCTCCCTCCTTGCCATTTAAGCCCCTTCAGAAAATCATCTTGCTTAAATGGCAAGGCATACGCAGTAGCAAGTCAGGCTGTGGCTTTATTACAGCACAATGCTGGTGCTTCAAGCACATCAGATTGATCTGCTAAGAGACCTGGATAGAGGCAGGGGCCTTTTCCTGATCTGGTAGCTGAGCTGCGCCGCACTACGGATCTCTCTCCGTGCTACCAAGCAGGCCGCCTCCGCCATGGGCAAGACTATGGTGGCAATGGTGGCAGTGGAGAGACATCCGTGGATGAACCTGACAGACATTGGGAGGAAAGAAAATGCTTTCTTCTCGATATTCAGGTTTCACCTTCTGAACTTTTCGGTATTTCCGTTGAGACGGCGATTTGAGAAGTTCAGGGAGACGAAGGCGCACTCTGCTGCTTTCAGATCCTTCGTTCCACGAAGGTCCAGGTCTGAGCCCGAACAACATAGGGGTCCTGGCCTGTCTCGATCTGAGGATCAAAGACGGGCACAGAAGGCTAGTGTCACAACTCACTGTTGTGAGTGTCACTAATTCCCCTGTAACCACCAGCTCTCCACCTGATCGAGGTTAGGGGGAAACCTCTCGCATAACAGTCTCCTATGCTGGACCTATAATGTTTTTATGGTTCTATGTTCATAGCAATCACCTGACTGATGGTCCAGAACTAAAAGGAGGCGCCCCTTGAGTGGGGCTCCAGCGCAGGAGGGTGGGTGAGTAAATGTAACCCTCTCTGTATATACTTATGTGTATTTAATTGCTGGTGGTTACGTGTCTATTAATAAACTCTGTGAGTTTCCTTTGCAGTGCTCAGTTACAGTGTTTACTAAACACTCGCCAGCGCCAGCCATCCGGCTCCATGTTCCGGTATTAGGCTGCTGAGATCACAGGTTTCTGAGGGAGCCTCCTTGATCATCAGGCCTGGCACAGCACTGCAGGGAATTTCATGGATGTCCGGCCAGGTCACCCTGAGGGGTCTCCTGGCCGCTTAGGGGTGCTGTCGCATCTAGCGGGAAGTGGAGGTGGCAGTTACAGAAGTATTCTTGTATATGCTGCCTCAGGTGATGCTCCCCTCACCCGAGGTTTGTAAAATTGAGCTTTCCTCTCCCGTGAGATTCAGCACCTATGCGATGCTTAGGAACCTTTAAGTACACACGCTAAGCTTGTGTACTTTCTCAAAACCACATGGTGGTCAGTGTGCATGTGATCACTTTGCGCACTTTCTAAAAATCCACAAGTGGTAAGTTTGCACGCAAGATTTTGCAAACTTTCTGAAATCTTGTACGATAAGGGTTACGCGATTCGCTTCGTTCCCTTTCTTGAGATGATTAGACCTTGGTTCCTTGGGCTCCATTCAGCCAGTGTGTATTTGTTTATACACCTCAAGCATCGCTTCCCTCAAACATGAGGGGCTGTTTGGGTGATTCTCGTGGTAATTTAGCAGCGCTCCCCTTTTTCCAAAAAAAAAAAAAAAAAGGGTCGCCTATGAGTGCGCTACTCTGAGCTCGAAGTTCAACTCTCATATGAGACTGAGTTCTCTGTTTTTCCCCCAGAGCGCTCCAGTATTGTTTCCATAGATCGAGTTGATGACTCTCAATCATACTGTTTTGAGATGCACCATTCCATCTATTAGCTGCTCTATCAGAGTGCCACGAGAGCCCCTCCTTAGAACAGTATTTGAAAATCCATGTTATGGTAAGTGTGCACGTGAAGTCTTTGCACACTTTCTGAAATCCACACTGTGGGAAGTTCGCACGCTAGTATTCTGCGTTTTTTCTAAAATCCTATATTGTGAGGGTTTCGCGCGGTTGCTTCGTGCCCTTTCTTGAGTTGGCAAAAGCCCCGTTCATCTTGGGCGCCACTCCACCTATGTATCCTCGGATACCTATCTAAACAGGGTGTTGCTACTAGAGAACTGTCGAGACAGCTCTTTCAGCAAGCTTATGCGTAAGCTAGCGGTAGCCCCTGTGTGACAGGCAAGACTTGGTAGAAATGCTAGGTTCTTAGCCATATCCCTTTAAAGGAATCTTTCCTGATTCCAAGCCTTTAGCTCTACCCTGGGCCGAGGGCCTAACAATTAAGTTGGGTATGTAGCTTAGGCCTTTTGGCCATAAGGGGTACTGTCACAGACAGCCGTCTAAACGTCCCAGGGGCAACTCCCATGGAAATGGTGGAGTTGGTACTTAGTTCTCGCCATGATTCTGGTCTGCACTCCCCTCAGCATGGCGGCATGGGTATACTGTTCCCCAAAGCGGCCCCTAGAGGACGCAGTTCGAAGTTCCCTCGTAAGGGAACTGTGTCAGGTTATGTATGTAATCATAGTTCCCTGAGTAGGGAACAAGACACTGCGTCCTCTAGCTCCCTGCCATGCTTCGGACGCAAGCTTCAGACGAAGAAGATAGTGACGTGCTCTCCTGGTGCTTATTTATAGTCGCGCCGGTAGTGACGTCGGAGGCTGTTGCCGGCCAACAAGTTGGTATTTTTTCAATGTATGCTTCAGACAAGGGTCACGACGAGGTGTTCCCCAAAGCGGCACCTAGAGGACGCTGTGTCTCATTCCCTACTCAGGGAACTATGGTTACATACGTAACCTGAGACAGTTTATTCATGGCATAATGTTTTCAAAGCACAAATAAAATGATATTTTATAACATTAAATATTATGCATTGTCCACTGACTTTTCTGTAACCTTCTTCATCTGCTATTGTCTGTAGAAGAGACAAGCTGCACACAGTCTGACAAGATCTGCCTCCACCAAGATGATGCACCAAACAAAAGAGCAAGGTTGTGGCAGACATTAGACTAATGAAATTATCTATGACTCACATTTCAATGGCTTTTTTAAGTTGCTCTTTGAATATTGAGCACATCTGTCTGCTGCTGTAAACTGTAACTAACACTGAAGAGGCTAGTGAGTTCACCACCTCGTCTGCACCTAAAGACAAGAATATGTTTGTTAGACTCTCTGTGACTTAAAATCACATGAAGTTAAAAGAAAATCCAACTGATGACTGAACCAATCAAATAGTTTCAAATCTGATTTGAGAAACTCACAGTTTTAAAGTTGTATGATCTTCATTCTGTAACCCAGATTTATTTCCTCTAAGCTGTCACCCAGCAAACATCTCTTTCTGACTGGAAACACCACCAAGCTGTAAATGACACCTTAACCACACAGAATCACTAACTCACACTTACAGCAGTTGTATGTATTCATCCTTTTATTGGATTAGATGAACACTTGACATGTTTATTTAAAATAGTGGTAGATGAGCAATTAAATCTCTCACATTTACCATATTTTTCGGACTATAAGTCTCACCTGAGTCGCATCAGTCCAAAAATACATCATGATGAGGAAAAAACATTATATAAGTCGCACTGGACTATTAGTCGCATTTATTTAGAACCAAGAACCAAGAAAAAACATTGCCATCTCCAGCCGCGAGAGGGCGCTCTATGTTTTCAGTGGTAGACTACAGGAGCAGTGAGCAGCATAGAGCGCCCTCTTGCGGCTGTAGACGGTAATGTTTTCTCTTGGTTCATGTCTCTTAGTTAATTTCTCTTGGTTCATGTCAAATTAATTTTGATAAATAAGTCGCACCTGACTATAAGTCGCAGGACCAGCCAAACTATGAAAAAAAGGGGTGACTTATAGTCCGGAAAATACGGTAATAGATTTTATGATATCTTATAGCTTCTGTAATGACAGTTAACATGATATTTTGGATATTTCATCTGGTAGTCTTTTAGTCTCTGCAGGTCATACATGATAGTTCATAGTGCCATAGCATATGCCATAAATTATGGAAAATATGTTTTATGTGCTTTAACTTACCTGTAGAGCAGATATTTAAACACAATAAACATTTTTATTTTACATGTGAGGTTTGAAGTGAAGTCTCTTTTTTTGCCTTTTTACCATATTCTTATTAACATTATCCTGATTTTGATTGTTATTATGATTTGTAGTGTGTGTTATGGTATTTCTGAAGAAACGTAAAAAAAAAAAAGAAATGAGAAACTCAATGCAATGAAGTAAATGTATGCTCTTTTCATTTTGTACATTTTTAATTTTATCAGATAGTTCTATATGGTGTAAAAAAAAAAAAGAGACGCATTGAGATATGTTATGAATACGAAGCATCTCTTAATGACCGAAGCACTGGTTGCACATAGATACCTGGTTTTACGTGCATACCCTGTGAAACGAAAACTTTAGTTTAAATTAGAACCAGAGTGTTTAGCATTAGAGAACCCCAGGGGACCTTGTGAAGATAGGAGTGCTCAGCTGTCTGCAAGGTGGGTGGATTGAAAGCAAGCGGCGCCCTAGATTGTAACCACAAGGTTTTTTTTTATTTTTTTTTTATTTTCAAATATAGAATCACTTAAGACCCCTATCAGTGGTTCTGTTGCTGCAGTCACCACCACCCAATTCACGTGTCCACCAGACTGCTAAACTCTTTGGCTCTCTCAGTTGTTTGAATTGGGTTATACTTAAAAAATAAAATCAAAATCCTTAGACTGTGGACGGGCAAAATAATCAAATTAAGTATGAAGAAGTATCAAGGCATTCACTGTCTCTATCATCTTTCCCTTAATCCCCCTCTCTCTCACTCTGCACATTGAGTTTCTCTGAAATATGCAGCCATCAATTATATGTCCCAGTGATCACAGTCCTACTACTGATGACCTTATAAATCAGGAAAGCACATATTAGTCAGCATGTTTAGTTTTGCTTATACTTTAAACTTTACCTGAAGGTTCCTGCTCTGACTCAAAAGCTTAACTGTCCACCCCCTCTTGTTCAACAGCAGGAGCACTAACAGCACTAGTGCTACTTTTGCTTCCTTCGTCACCTTCAAAATAAATAAATAAGCATTGTAGACTAGGCTACATATTGTAGGCTAGAAATGAAAAATCTATTTCTGGTCAATTTTGCCACAAATAAAAAAAATACTGTATCCCCATATGTAAAACAGTGTGCTAGTTTGTCATTAAGATGCTCTTTTAAAACATCTATCATTAATATATATATATATATATATATATATATATATATATATATATATATATATATATATATATTATTTTTTTATTTTTTTTAATAGATTTTATTTATTATAAGTCACTTTGAATGAAAGCGTCCGTCTGCCAAATGATTATGTAAATATTAGGGTGGAACAGTTGAACTTTTTCAGTTTGGTTTGTTTCACGGTTTTAGAGTCACGGTTTTAGTACCGTTGTATGTGCTATGTTTATGGAAAAACTATACTTTCGAGAAAAAAAAAAAAAAAAAATATATATATATATATAAGAATATTCTAACTACAAGCAACAGCACAAAAAAATACTATAGAGTAAAGATACAAATAAAATAAACTGACTTTTTCTTAGGTAGGTCTTGCCTTAGTTTTTAGGTCCAGAAATTAAATAAAGTAATCAAATGTAAAACATTGCATTTTGGACTATAAATTAAAGATTATTCTTTATTAAAGTTAAAAAAAGCTTTTTAATCAAGAGCAGTGAGTGATTTCTTTGTTGTTGCTGTTCGATTAATATAAAGACTGTCACTTTAACAGAATGCACTGATCCAGTGTTCATATTAGTATTGAACAAGAGTGAATGATTTGTAGAGTTTTTTTTTTATTTTTTTTATCGCTGTTGTTGTAATGTCTGGGAATCGTACTCGGTTACTAAACGTAACCTCGGTTCTCTCTAGAAGAGCGAACGAGTACTGCGTCTTAGCTAAGACGCTACGGGAAGTCTCTTTTCACGAAATACTGAAGCAAAAAATTATCCTTAATTTTGTATTTTTGTAAAGCACATTTGCAGCAGTACACAGCCATAGGCGAGACGGCTCGTTCGCTCATTGGCTTGTTCTGCGGCAACTGCACAGCCTATCGAGCGCGGGCTGATGCAACATCAGACCAATAAGGGCGCTTCGCGCCGAAACGGGTGTGGCCCAACCTATAAAAGGAGCTCGAAAAGGCTGACTCACCTGATTTATTTCATCGCCGAAGCGAACCAGAGTGAATCATGCGCACGGCAGATAACGCAGTACTCGTTCGCTCTTCTAGAGAGAACCGAGGTTACGTTTAGTAACCGAGTACGTTCTCTTACGAGAGCTCTCTCGTACTGCGTCTTAGCTAAGACGCTATGGGAACCCAATGTAAAACGCCGTGCGCACAGGGATCACACACCAATAAACCTGAAGCAACGCCCAGGATTTACAGTGCACAGTCACCTGAGGGACTCACAGAGAGTCCAGGACAGAAAAGGGAAAAAGCCCTCCGTCCTATATCTAGCAGCATCCGTAGATGCTATGGCGCTATGGCGTCAACTATCCATCTGGATAGAGTCTGTCTCGAAACAGCCATTCCCTTGGAACGTCCACCGAACGAGACAAACAGCTGCTCTGTCTGCCGAAAGGCAGCAGAGCGAGACACATAAGCTCTTAAAACCCTGACAGGGCAAAGAAGACTCGAGTCTCCATCCTCCCCTGACACCGGCAGGGCAGACAGGGCAATAACCTGAGCCCGAAACGGTGTGTTGAGGGATTTCGGCACATAACCGTGCCTAGGTTTGAGTATGACCCTTGAGTCATTGGGCCCAAACTCCAAGCACGACTGGCTCACCGAGAGCGCGTGCAAATCACCCACACGCTTCACAGAAGCGAGAGCCAACAAGAATACTGTCTTGAACGACAGATGCTGAAGGCTAACCGATTGGATAGGCTCAAAAGGGGGACCCTTCAAGGCCTCCAAAACCGCCGCGAGGTCCCACATAGGGACTGACGGAGGTCTGGGAGGATTCTGCCTCATAGCTCTTCTGAGGAACCGGATGACTAAATCGTTCCTTCCTATTGACTGACCGGACGCCGTTTCAGAAAACGCCGCGATGGCCGCCACATAAACTTTGAGCGTGGATGGGGCTCTGCCCTTATCCAACAGCTCCTGTAGGAAGGAGAGGACCTCCGTCACCTCACAACTAAGGGGTGAATAACCTCGAGCTGTGCACCAGCTGGAGAACACCGACCACTTCGAGGCATACAGACGTCGTGTCGACGGAGCTCTAGCCTGAGTGATGGTATTTAGCACTCCCACTGCGAGATCAGCGGGTAACCGTTGAGCGCCCACACATGGAGGGACCACAACTCCGGTTGAGGGTGCCAAATCGAGCCCCTGGCCTGCGAGAGGAGGTCCCTCCTCAACGGTACCGGCCACGGGGCGACATCTGCTAACTGCATCAAATCTGGTAACCATGGATGGTTCTTCCAAAGAGGTGCTACAAGCAGTATTGAACATCTCGTTTCTCTCACCCGTTCTATCACCTGCGGAAGGAGGGAGACGGGAGGGAACGCATAAAGCGGGCAGCACGGCCATCTCCGTGACAGCACGCTTTCTTTCTTGGAAAAGAACGCGGGGCAGTGAGCGTTTTCGTGGGACGCAAAGAGGTCCACCTCCGCCATGCCAAATCTCTCCCACAACAGCCGGACTGTTTGCGGGTGTAGAGACCATTCGCCCGTAGGAACATTGCCTCTGGACAGCCTGTCTGGACCCAGATTCTGCAGTCCAGGCACATGCACTGCTCTCAGCGAGCGCACGTTGCGCTGAGCCCAAACCAGGAGGCGTTCCGTCAGCCTGCACAGGTTTCGGGACCCGAGACCGCCCTGGCGATTTATGTAGGACACCACGGACATGTTGTCCGCACGGACTACGACGTGGTGATCCTTGATATGGGGACAAAAGCGCGTCAGCGCGTTCTCCACTGCCAGCATTTCAAGGCAGTTTATATGATGGAGCTTTTCCCGTTCTGACCATAGGCCAAAGGACGGTCTGCCTTCGAGCAGCGCTCCCCATCCCAAAGTGGAGGCGTCCGTCGACACCATTTTCACACTCGGGGAAGTCCCCAGGCTTACACCTGATCGGTACCAGCCGTTCGCTGTCCAAGGTGCTAGAGCCGCAACACAGCTCTGATCGACCTTGAAATGCAGCCGGCCAGACGCCCACGCTCTGCGCGGCACCCGAGCCTTCAGCCAGAACTGCAGGGGGCGCATGCGGAGCAGGCCCAGCTGCAGAACCGGAGATGCTGAGGCCATGAGACCCAGCATCTTTTGACAGTGTTTGAGCGACACGGTCGCGCCGCAGCGGAAAGAACTCGCTGTGCGCTGAATGTCCATCGCGCGCTGTGGTGACAGCCGTGCCGTCATGGAACACGAGTTCAGAACTATACCCAGAAACAGGATCGTCTGACTGGGGTTCAGCGAACTCTTCGCCCAATTGACACTGAGGCCGAGCTTCTCGAGGTGATCGAGTAAAACGGCCCTGTGGTCCACGAGCTCCGCTCGTGATTGGGCCAGAACCAGCCAGTTGTCCAAATAATTCAGCACTCGTATGCCTCTGAGTCTGAGAGGAGCGAGCGCTGCATCCATGCACCTCGTAAACGTACGAGGAGCCACGGAGGACTGTAAACTGGTATGCCTGGCCCTCGAAGGTGAATCTCAAATATCGCCTGTGGTTTGACGCTATCTGTATTTGAAAATACGCGTCCCTCAGATCTATTGACATGAACCAGTCCCCTCTGCGAATCTGCGCGAGGAGTTTCCTGGTCGTAAGCATTTTGAAACTGCGTTTCATCAATGCCTTGTTCAGCTGTCTTAGATCCAGTATGGGCCTGAGACCCCCGTCTCTCTTGGGCACCAGAGAGTATCTGCTGTACAGCCCCCCCCCTCGCTTTGAGCTTGAGACACAGGCTCTACAGCCCTTTTGCTCAACAGTTTTGATATTTCGGCCCGAAGTATGTGTGCTACTTCTGTTTTGACCGTAGTTTCGACGCGCGCTGAAAAGCGTGGAGGGCGTCGAAAAAAACTGTAGCGAGTAGCCTCTCTTTATAATGCCTAGCACCCAATCCGAAACCCCTGGAAGCGCTGACCATGCATCTGCATGAATGGCTAAGGGCTGGATGCGAAGCGCGCTCTGTTGACCGGGCAACGGGGGCGCTCGGGTGTGCTGCGCATTTGAGGCGGGGAGCGCGCTGATCACAGCGGGCAGATCGCTCCTCCTCGACCCCGTCCCGGCGCTTAACCGACTGGGGGAAGGCTGAGCAGGTCCCGTGGGACTCGATATGCCTGCGAGTGACTGTGGGCTGCATATGCCACTTTCAACTCGCTGTCTGCCTGTGCAGAGCGTACGTGCACAGGCCTCGTTTTTACAGAAGCCACGTGCCGTATGTGACATAGTGTATGTGGGCACTGGGGAGTGGGCACGTTTACTATGCGGCGCGCTCGACCGATCTGTGTCGATCTTATGTGCGCGAGCCCTGTGTGCAGGGCTGTGCTTACATGTGGAGATGGGCACTGAGGAGTGGGCATCGTCACTGCATTTATAGCACCATCGGCCGTGGCCGGACGAGCGTGCACGGGTTTTGTTTTTTACAGAAACCACATGACGTGTGTGACATAGTAATTGTGGGCACTGAGGGGTGGGCACGCTTACTATGCAGTGTGCACGATCGACTTGAGTCGCTTTTATGGGCGCAGGCCCTGTGTGCAGGGCTGTGCTTACATGTGGAGATGGGCACTGAGGAGTGGGCATCGTCACTACATTTATAGCACCATCGGCCGTGGCCGGACGAATGTGCACGGGTTTCGTTTTTACAGAAACCACATGACGCGTGTGACATAGTGATTGTGGGCACTGAGGAGTGGGCACGTCTACTATGTAGTGCGCGTGATCGACTTGAGTCGCTTTTATGGGCGCGAGCCCTGTGTGAAGGGCTGTGCTTCTATGTGGAGATGGGCACTGAGCAGTGGGCATCGTCACTACATTTATAGCACAATCGGCCGTGGCTGGGACACCAGAAATTACACCTTTTTCGGGAAATATCTGGGTAGCCGTGATAACGGTTTTCGTGTGCAGGCAAGCGGGCAACCGTACAGGCTTGCGCATTGCAAAAAACGCTGAAACAGTCACAATCTCTGGAACTGAAACAGCGGCGCGCTTAGGTGAGAGCCCGGCCACAGCGGAACTCGTACACCGGCGCTTCGATGAAGCAGCCATCGTGTGTAGTGCCGACGCAGCGTCATGCAGCATGCGTAGATGGCTTTCCTAGGATGGCTTCGGGGCTCCCGGCCTCACCGTAATCCTCTGCCGCGGTCCCCGCGGCGCGGGGCGACGGCCGGTAGAGCGAGAACGGGGGTCTCGAGCTGCGTTGCTGAAGCTGTTGTGATAACGGCTTTTGTGTGCAGGCAAGCGGGCAACTGTGCAGGCTTGCGCATTGCAGAAAACGCTGAGACAGTCACAATTCCTGGAACTGAAACAGCGGCGCGCTTGGGTGAGAGCTCGGCCACAGCGGAACTCGTACACCTGCGCTTCGATGAAGCAGCCATCGTTAATAGTGCCGACTGCCCACTGGGAAGCGATGCAGGGGGGGCCGGTGAAGCAGGGCGAACCGGCGAGTTTGGTTGAGCTGAAGACGGTTCCGGAATCCGCTGGAAGCGATGCTTTTACGGCGCCTCAGCGCAGCGGAGAATGCAGGCTCAGAGAAAAAGGCCAGGCGAGTCCTCAGAGACACCATGGCAACAGCTCGCAGTGGGGGCATCCGCCGTCAGCGAGCGCGAGCGCTGCATGATCTTCACCCAGGCAGGAGACACAGATGACATACCGGTCTCCCTCGCTGAGTGGGGCTCTGACGAGCCGCAGGAAGGCATCTTAAAAAAGACGCAAGCTCTTTTACGAGTGTGTGTCGCAGGGCGAACACACACACACACATAAAGAACAGCTTGGATATAACAGAATTGAAAGGATATAGGCGCCGGATAGCGCAGCAGGAACGGCAGTGGAAGGCGGCGATGCCAGCAGCTCCAGAATGGCTCGTCCTGCTGATGTGCTTTCTTAGACGGCGCTTGCTTCCTCCGTGATCCAGCGATGCGTGAGCTTCGCTGAAGAGATGAAAAATCAGGTGAGTCAGCCTTTTCGAGCTCCTTTTATAGGTTGGGCCACACCCGTTTCGGCGGGAAGTGGCAAGAAGGGCGCAAAGCGCCCTTATTGGTCTGATGTTGCATCAGCCCGCGCTCGATAGGCTGTGCAGTTGCCGCAGAACAAGCCAATGAGCGAACGAGCCGTCTCGCCTATGGCTGTGTACTGCTGCAAATGCGCTTTACAAAAATACAAAATTAAGGATAATTTTTTGCTTCAGTATTTCGTGAAAGGAGACTTTTCCCGTAGCGTCTTAGCTAAGACGCAGTATGAGAGAGCTCTCGTAAGAGAACCAGAATGCGCATCCATCAACAGAAACATGAACCCTGTTTGTTTTACATGTTATTTATAGTAAACCACATTACAAATGCTTTGTCAGATTTGAGTTGAACAGCGGTCCCTGCGCGTGCCGAACTGTGTGGTCAACCTAACGGTTCGGGTTTTTTCAGTGAACCGTCCCATCCCTAGTAAATTATAAATGTAATTCTGACCGACCTGCTCCCTTACTGGCGAACATGGCTGGGAATTTGCAGCAATTTGCTGCATCTGTGGCCAGGGCTTTTCTCCTTTTTATACGTTCCGTCTCTGCTCCTCCTTTGCGTTTATGCTCAATTTTTTGCACGATTTTCTAAGATAAAGCCTGCCTCTGGATAAAGCCAATTAGGCAGTGCTTCGCTGATGTTTGGTCATGTGGTCATTGTGTCATTTTGTGGACACATTGTGTCACATGTGTCATTTTCACTCTGCGATCACCTGATTCGTACATTCATAAGACCGTCAATTAATTTGCAGTTGCATACATTACCAGCCTATTGCACGTCAGCCTGATCTACTGCACAGCGGCAGCCGGCAGGCCAGAATGACCGTCAGGCCACGGGGAAATGTCCCGGTGCTCCTGATGGCCAGTCCGCCCCTGACCCCTATATACTTTAAGTGAAATAAACGTGATGTCATTTTGAACAAAATTAGATCAACAGTAATTATAAAGGTGTTTCAATTAAGAAAAAACAAACAAACACACACACACACACACACACATACATACATACATATATATATATGGCTGTGGCGTGTCATGTATGATGCATTGCTCTGGAAATAATAAAGTTATACTAGTTATACCTAAAATAATGGTCGCCCCTAAATAAAATTTTCCATTTTTGCATATTGCTAACCTCGAACCTCATTATTGTTGTTATTGAGAAAACTTTTCTTTTTCTTTTTCATAGAAACTCTGCTCATACTCTGGAGTCCAAGCCTTGTCTATCATATTACTATTAAAGAGTGGTGTCGCTGTTGGATCAGGATGCTGTAGTAAAAAATAGTGCCACAATCAAAAACAGCTCACCCCTGTTTCTTCTGAGATACAAGTTATATTTTCATGAAGTTCTAACATTAATTTGCATGGACAGACAAATTACAACTTGTAGATCCAACTTTATCAGACTGTAATAGAGCAGATTAAGCACATAAAGATCATCTGTAAATTTTGTGAATGCTCCTCTGACAACTGTGTCAATAGTGTCGCACTACGCTGCCGGAAGGAACACGGAGCCAAGGATAATCAAAATAATCTTTATTAATCCAACACAGGAGTAAATCCAAGAGGGAGAACAAGAGGAAGACAAACATATGGAACTGGTAGAACCAACAACACTGAACAGAAAGAACACGTCTTATGAAGGTAGGATGATTGGGACAACACAGGTGCTAGGAATGAAACAATTAACATGGGACATGGAACACATGAAGGGAAAACACAACCTAATGAGTCCAGGGGCAACCTTGCACCGTGGAACAACGGGTGGGGGGGAGGGACCAAGGAGGCGGCTCTGGTGGAGGATAGACCCATGGGAGGAGCCAGGGAGGAGGCAGTAGGAGCTTGAAGCAGGAGGAGCCCAGCCAGATCCAGGCCACAGCCATAACAGAGGCCCAAGGTGGAGCCAACAGTGGGAGGAGTCATGGAGGAGGAATGGCCGCTGACTCCAGGGGGCTGACCAACAGTGGCGGAGCAGGTGGAGGAGGAGCCTGAGAGCCAATGAGCCAGGGCGATGCCGAGGATCCGAGGGGCTAGGGTGGAGCCAAGGGCTCTGGCGACCGAGGCGGAGATCCAGAGATCTGCGGTGGAGCCAGACTGACTGAGGACCAATGTGGAGCTGGCGAGAGGAAGGAGCCCAATTGAGGTGGTACGACGGAGCGAGTAGGTGCAACCAGTGGAGAGGAGTCCAGAGGTGATGGCGGGTCGATGCCCAGCCAAGGCGGAGCCGTAGTGATGAGGGAGCCTGGTGGAGCTGATGGATAGATGGTTAACAGTGGAGGTGAGGGAGCTAGGACCCGAGGTGGAGCCGCTGGGATTATGGGCAGAGGTGGAGTCCGGGCCGAGGAGGCTGGAGGCATAGGTGAGGGAGACCACAGCGATGCTGGAGGATGGCATTCCCGCGGTGCTCGCACCGCATTGATGGTGGGCCGAGGGCAAGTGGAGGGGCTGCCAGATGACAGTGGTGGAGGGGACAGGAGTGGATGGAAGGGAGGGCGGGCGGGCATTTTGGAGGAGCACTAGGAGCGGGCACTGGAGGACACTTTCTAGGAGCGGGCACTGGAGGATACATTCTTTGAGCTGGCACTGGAAGACACATTCAAGGAACGGGTACTGGAGGACACTTTCTAGGAGCGGGCACTGGAGGACACTTTCTATGAGTGGGCACCGGAAGACACTTTCTAGGACCGGGCCAGGAGCATTCTTTCTAGGAGCGGGCACTGGAGCACACTTTCTAGGAGCAGGCACTGAAGTACACATTCTAGGAGCGGGCACTGGAGGACACTTTCTAGGAATGGGCACTGGAGTATCGGAAGCCCCTTCAGGGCTGGATGAGGAAACCAAGGATAAAGA